>NC_077232.1:10836256-11136256 GCF_027887165.1 Monodelphis domestica | reverse complement strand
TAACTCGTATGTAAAACATTTTCCTCCCAGCAACCCCAGGAGGTTGCTAATGCAAATACTATTGTGTATGCCCATTTTACAGATGAGAAGGCTGAGGATTTGGACTCTGTTGGCCTTACAGCTAGAGAGGATTCAAAGTCGATTGTTCTGACTCTGAGACTGGCAATCGTGTCATGGGAGTAGCCAATAAGAAGCACGTTCTTCTCTGTCCCTCCCAGGCTCAGACAGAATGATGTGGGTCAGAAGCTGGGCTGGCTTCTTCCATCACTCCTTCTTTCAATTTGGATTCTTTTTGTACAAAGCTTTTAACTCCATGGACCCATGGAAATATACACTGGGGAGCTAGAAATGGTATCACTGAGTCTCTCAGCCTCTTGGTTCTTCAAGCTCCTCACTGATGAACAAAGTGTAATGATCCTTTCCAGGGTCAGCGCAATAAGGTCTGGTCTGGATATTGAGCCTTAAGACAAATCAAACACTTCTTCCCTTTGAGGTTACCAGTACTCTTGGTCATATTATCCCCATTTTACAGATGGGGAAAGTTGATCAGTAGTTTTAAGTGTTTTGCCCATAGTCACACAACAGGCAAGTGTCATAGAGACCAAACTGGTGCCCCCAGGATCCTGATGATGAGGTGCAAAGAGTAGAATGTTGGAGTCAAGAAAAGCTGAGTGCAAATCCATCCTCAGATACTTGTTAACCGTGTGACCCTGGGCAAGTCACTTAACTTCTGATTGCCTTCATTGTACAAAATTGGAGTATTAACAGCATCTACCCCCCAAATTGATTGCTCAGAACTTAGTCAGCAATGGGAGCTCTACTTTTTGTCCTGGACTTTCCGCTGGGTCTACTGTAGGGCGAGGGACCTTCTGCCTCTGGACCCCTGAGGGTGATGCCCAGGCACTGACCTCTCCCCACACGTCACCAAAAGAGACAGAGTCCACAGATGTAAGAAAAAGATTGGGGTTCCAGCTGACCAACCAGAGTCATGTCCAGAAGAGACACAGCCCAAGGAGAGAACATGGAGAGGATCCAGTCCAGCCTGGAGGCTTTTAGGAAGAGATTCATTGAGAGATGCCCGGGTGGAGTTTTGAAGGGAGGAGGTGAAGTGGTACCAGGCTTTCCTCTGACATCACCTGACTGAGTCTCAGGGAGGGGCTGGGCAGCTTGCAGGACACAAATAGCCCTGTGGACCCTGCTGGTCCCAAAGCGCTCCCAGCCTCCTTCAGCCCAGAGCCTCAGGAGCCAACCATCACCACCATGAGACCTTTCCTTGTTGCCTTCCTTCTGGTCACTCTGGCTGCTTGCTGCTACGGTGGTGAGTGTCCTCGCTCTGGGGATGGGGAGAGGGGATTGTGGTTCCCATCCACCTCCTCCAGGAAATGGAAAAACTCGAGTAGAAAATATGAAGATATTTAACTTAGAGCTCAAGGCATTTCCAGAGAGTAGAACAAAGGCTCATAGATTTAGAGACAGAAGGGGCCTTAGGGGACATATGACTCATTCTACAAGGGAGTAAACTGAGGTAGAGAAAGGGTAAGTGACTTATCCAGGATCATGCAACCAGTGAGCATCTCAGGAAGGCTTGGAACCTAGGTCTTCCTGACTCCACGTCCAGCACTCTATCCATTACTCCACACTGCCTCTTCAAGGAGCCCCTTTCAGGAAGCTCAAGGTACAGGTTCTTGGGAGCCCTGAGGGGTCATCTACTACCTCCCCAGCCTCCACATAGGAGCACACATGGCATCATCTGACAAGCCACAGCTTCCTCAACCTCTTCCCTCCCATCCAGAGATGTTTAATCAGGAACTGAGTCAAGGGCAGGGCTGGAAGTGGGGTGGCCAGCTGGGGAAGGGCAGCAGCCCTCTCTCCACTCCCTTTTCCTCTTTGTGTATTCCAGGTAATTTTCAAGGTGCTTATCGGTGCATCCTGTCTCAGAACCCTGACCTTGTTACACACGTTTTAAAAGTATTAAGTGCGGACAAGGAGTGCATAAACTCACTACCAAGCCCTGTTAAAGGTCAGATTCCTCGGTTCCCATTAAGCCATCCTACACTTAAGGCACTAATGCCTGGCCTTTCTGCTATGCCTTACTAAGAGTTTCTAGATGGGTTCCAAGGTTGAAGCTTTCTGCTTTTCCTGGGCTGGATGCTGAGCAGGTCCCCTTCCTTTCCCTCCCATTGGAGCCAGGAGCCAGGACACCTTCCCAGGCTGAGACAGCCGAGGCTGCCTTCCTTCCCTAGCTCAGAGGTTGAGCTCTTCCCCCTTCCCTGGTCTCCAGGTGAGCCTGGGTCTCTCGTCTCACTAAATCCAAGCACCAAAGGCTGACTCCATGAAGCCTTCTTGGATTTCCCTGAGTCCCACCCCATCACCCGCATCGGAGAAGGATCCTTCCCGGCTTCTAGGACATCAGGTTATCTGTATGCAGATGATGCCACATTCTCTTTGATTCCCCTCAACCTGCTTGTATTAGAGCTGAATCCTGAAGGCAAAGCTCTTCCCAATCCATGCCCAGTGTACTGCGGAAGGACTAAGAGAGGGGCGGCGGGAGTCACAGAAACGGATCCCGTGACCCCAAGAAGAGCAGGACCACCTAACTCCCCACCCTTCTCTGTTTCAGGGCCTTGTGGGAGGTACGGTCAATAAAGTCAGTCAGGATGCAGAGCACATCCTCTTCCCAGAGAAGAATTCTTGGCCTATTCCTATATTCAAATGAGTCTCCTGTTCCTTTTGTCAGCTGAGAGCTGAATTCTAGTAGGATGTAGTGAGAGAAACAGCCTGTGATCCTGAGGTCCTGTTTCAAAGCTTCCCTTCAATAAATCAAATGCAAAGCAATTGTGAGTCTGTCCTTGTTTTCACTTGGCCTTGAGGTAGGAGGTTGGGTAGGATAGAGGTGATGAAGTCATGAAATTCAAGGGTTATAATCAAGCTGTAAGCCTGGAAGGGTCTTCATAGGCCATTGAGTCCAATTCTCTCATTTTACAGAGGAGGAAACTGAGGCCCAGAGAATCTGTCCCTTGCCCAGGGTTTAAGGGGTAGTAAGAGACAATGGACATTTTTGAACCCAGAATGTTTGACTCCAAACATAGTGATCTTTCTATCACACCCAGTTTCCTCTTGAATCCAAGAGTATGATTATTTTCATCTCTTTTCCTGGGTACAGCCCCATCACCTTCCAGAGCTTGGGGAGGGGGGAGGTATAAACCTTCTTTACCCCATCAATGAGGGATCATGTAATGTGATGGGACTTTGCCTCAAGGTCCTGCTTGGAAAGCCAGGGAAACAGGTGAAGGTTAAGGCACCCTGAAGGCAGTCATGGCCATGGGCTTGAAAGTGGCCAAAACACAATCAAATGTCACAGACCTTGCTACCAGCAGCAACGCAATGACCCAGGACAATCCAGAGGGACTTAGGAGAAAGATGCTCTCCACATCCAGAGAAAGAACCGTGGGAGAGGAAACACAGAAGAAAAACATAGGATCAATAACATGGGTCAATGGGGATATGATAGGCTTTGGCTTGAAAAGATCACTCTACTGCAGATATGAATAACATGGAAATGGGTCTTGAACAATGATACATGTATAACATGGAACTGCTTGTCAGCTCTGGGAAGGGAGAGGAAATCATGAATAATGGAACCACGGAAAAATGTTCTAAATTAATTAATTAATTAATTAACAACAACCAAAAAGAAAGTGCCCAAAGGAATCAACTGCCAGCACTCTCATCTGGCGAGAGAGCAGGAGCTGACCAAGAGAAACAAACAAGATCAAGTCCATTTAATAAATCCTGATGAGTTGCTACTGTGATGTGTGAAAGGGGAGGTACCAAGGGCAGAGCAGAATTGGCCCCTGCACTAAGTGAACTCATAGTATAGAATTAGATATCTGAGCTGATAATAATATGAGAGATGGAGGAAAGACCACGCACACAAGGATGAGTCTAAATGGCTCCTATTGACAGAGGGCTGGAAGAAGAGGAAAGTTCAAGGGGAAAGAGAACCCCCCGCCCTTGGAAACGTGCTGGAGAGGTCAGGAAGCCATCCAGATGGAGGGAACCCGGAGGCAAGTTGGGGTCTGGAACTCCGTGAGACAATATGGGAGCTCTCTGCATAGAGATAATGCACAAAGTCAGGGAAGAAATGAGATTTCCAGGAAGGTGACATTTCAACTGAATTCAAAATAAGTTCAGGACTCTAAAAGCATGGGGGACAGTCTCTCGGCAAAGCGAGAAGATGAAGTGAATGGGAAGAAGACAGGACAGAGCAGTTGGAACATCAAGCACGTAAAGGACAGGAAAGGGCAAGTATTCTTGAAAGAAGCAGCAGCAAGTGGCTCTGTGGATAGAGTGTTAGCTATGGAAAAGGAAGACATGAATTCAAAGCCTACTTCAGACATGTGCTAGCTATGTGACCCTGGACAAGTCACTTAATCTCTCTCTGTCTCCATTTGTTCAACTATAAAATGGGCCTAATAATAGCATCCACCTCACAGGATCAAATGGGATGACGAAAGTGACTGTATTAGAAAAAGAAGTTAAGGAAGGGAGGTTAAAGCTTTTGGAAATCAACCCCGATATTTGTACTTAGGCTAGCTAGAGGCTGATAGAACAGTTTGTGCATACGCTGAAGAAAGAAGTGCCATTGATATGGGCTGGGACCACTAGAAAAGAGCCCATCTCAGCCTGTAATTGGAGGCAGTAGGAAAGGAAGAGCAGCCACACCAATGGGCTCAGTTATTTTGTAACAAGCAAGAACATCCCCTTTATCTCATACAGCAAATGACATATATAGTACTAGCTAACTTTTGAGAGACACACTTTCCCATGGACTTACTACTGAAATGTGTCTCACTCTGAGGGAATCCAAATGATGGTGTCCCTGTCTCTGTTTCCTTCTGTCTATTGACAAGCTCAAAAATCACTTGGTAATGGAAGGAAGGAAGGAAGGAAGGAAGGAAGGAAGGAAGGAAGGAAGGAAGGAAGGAAGGAAGGAAGGAAGGAAGGAAGGAAGGAAGGAAGGAAGGAAGGAAGGAAGGAAGGAAGGAGAAAACCAAATTATCATTATCAAGAAAGGAAAACAGTAAATTCATAGCCAACGAAGAAGAAATCAATGCAATGCTTAGGAGTTTTGTTGCTCAGTTATGTGCCAATAAAGTTGGCAATCCAACTGAAATGGATGGATATTTACAAAAATGGAAATTGTCCAGATCCAAACAACAAGAAGGAGATTACTTAAATGATCCTATCTTAGAAAAAAGAAATTGAACAAACCCTAACTAAATGGTCAAAGAAAAAACTCAGGACCAGATTTACAAGCAAAATCTAAGAAACATTTAAAGAAGTCATTTGATACTACATGAACGATTTGAAAAAATAGGGAAGGAAGAAATCCTACCAAATTCTTTCTATGACACAAATATAGATACCTAAGCCAGGGAGAACCATAACAGAGAAAGAAAGTAATAGATCAACATCCTTAATGAATATTAATAAAGATAGATGAAATATTAGCAAGGAGACTGTATAATATATCACACAATCAGGCTGGATTTACAAGAATGTAATATTGACTCAAAGTTAGGAAAACAATAAATGTTTTCTTTATTACTACATAATATCATATATTATATATAACATACATTATATATTATATTTTATAATAATATAATTTATATTTACATATAATATAATATAATAACATTTTATGTATAATATATAATAAAATACAAAACCTTATTAATAACAAAACTTATAAAATCATATGATTATATCAACTTTTTCAGAAAAACCTTTTGGTAAGATACATATATTCCAGTTAAAAACACTAGGAAGTACAGGAATAAAGTCTGACTTAAAGATATTAGTATCTATCTAATGTCACAAGCCAGCATTACCTATACTTCAGATGTCAGAAACCTTTCCAATAAGGTCAGGAGTAAAATAAGGGTGTCCATGGCTATTCAATATAGTACTAGAAATGAAAACTAAAGGAAGTATAGGTAAAGATGTAACAAAATGGTCTTTTTTTTTTTGGTAGATGATATGATGTTTCACTTAGAAGACTCTAATGAATTAATTTAAAAAACTAATGGAAATAATGGTCAACTTCAGCAAAATTTCAGGGTACAATAGAAATCCACAAAAATCAGCATTTCTGTAGGTTACCAGCAAAATGAAGCAAGAAGAGAAAGAGAACTTGCATTTTAACTAACTATAGACAGCATAAAATAATAGCTAACATTTATAAAGCATTTGCTATGTACCAGGCATTTGTGTTTAGCACTTTTAAATTATTATCTCATTTGATCCTCCCAACAATCATGGGTGGAAGGTACCCCATTTTTTAGATGAGGAAACTAAGGCAAATAGAAGTTATGTGATTTGCCCACTGTCACATAGCCATATCAGAGGCCTGATATTTTTATCCAATGTATCATCTAGGATTCATGATTTACACATTTAAAGGGTTATCATGAACAAATTAGAGGAGTATGGAAGAAACTGACTGTCAGATGTATGGAGAGGGGAAGAGTTTAAGACCCAGCAAAAATTTACAAAGTTCACAGGAGGTAAAATGGACCATTTTGATTACATAAAATTAAAATTGTTACACAAACAAAAGCAATGCAACTAAAATGAGAAGAAAAACAGGAAATTGGGAGAAATCTTTATAGGAAGTTTCTCTGATAAAGGTCTCATTTCTAATATATTTAAGGATTTAAATTTCAAAGACTAAGAACCATTCTCCACTGAATAAATGTTCAAAGGATTTGAATAGACAGATTTCAGAGGAAGAAATCCAAGCTATGAATAGACATGAAAAATTCTATAAATCATCAATAATTAGAGAAATACAAAATGAAACAACTGTAAGGTATGGCCATCAGACTGACAAGGCTAACAAAAGGAAAATGACAAATGCTGGAGGGGCTATGGGAAAACAAATATATTAATGCATGGTTAGTGGAGCTGTAAACTGGTCCAACTATGTCTTTTTTTTTTAATCAATCTGAAACTTTGCCCCCCAAAGCTCTTACACTGTGCATATTCATTGTATATCACAAGTAGATATACAGGGAGCAGTTAGGTAGCTCAGTGGATTGAGAGTCAGGACTAGAGATGGGAGGTCCTGAGTTCAAATCAGGCCTCAGATACTTCCTAGCTGTGTTGTAATATAATTCAAATTTTATTGAGTTGTCATAAAAATTTGTTTCTGTTAATTTTTTTAACCCTTACCTTCTGTCTTAGAATCAGTACTGTCTATTGGTTCTAAGAAAGAAGAGTGGTAAGGGCTAGGCAATGGGAGTTAAGTGACTTGTCCAGGATCACACAGCTAGGAAGTGTCTGAGGTCAGATTTGAAACTAGGACCTCCTGTCTCTAGGTCTGGCTCTCAATCCACTGAGCCACCTAGATGCCCCTACATAGTAGTTATTCTTAGATGGAAGATAAGGGTTTAAAAAACAGCAACTAGATATACACCCCAAAGAGATCAAAGAAAGAAGCAACAGATCTATATGTACAAAAATGCTTGTAGCAGCTCTTTTGGAGGTGACAAAGAATTGAAAATTTAGGAGATGCACATCAGTTGGGGCATGACTAAATGAATTATGTTGCATAAATATGATTGAATGAGAATGTGCTATAAGAAATGATAGAGGATATAGTTTCAGAGAAACCTGGGGAAACTTGTATGAACTGATGCAAAGTAAAGTGAGAAGTCTAGGAGAATGTAGTACACATTAACAGCAAAATTATAATATAATCAACTGTGAAAGAAAGAAGAATTCTGACTAACACAAGGACCAACCCACATTCCATAGGACTCATGATAAAACATGCTATGCACCTCTGGAGAGAGAGGCAATGGACTCAGAAGCATCAAGGCATAATTTTTTTGGACATGGCTAATATAGGAATTCATTTGCTTGATTATACAGGTTTGTAATGGACTTTGTTGTTCTTATTTCTCAGTGTGGGAAGAAAGAAGTGGAATAGAAATAGTTTGGAGCTGCAAATAAAATAAAATTGAATTTTAAACCACACAACTAGGAAAGTGCCACGGTCAGGGTCCAGCCTCACTGGTGACTCCAGGGTTCCCGACTGGTGGCGAACAATCAGTCAAAATAAATAAAATAAAATAAATAACAAACGGAAGACAGCTTAATCATAACAGCCATGAGATTGCTTTGCATCTCAGCTGCTCTGACATTCCCAGGCCTGGGATTTATTTTTATACTCATTTTCTTGGCATGCCGATTACATTACCTAACACACATGTTCAAAGAGAGATAATTGGAAAAGTGATACATTAACTTTTAACAAATCACTTGATTAACATTCTATATTTTTGTATTGTGATTACAGACAAAATACAAGATAAATGATTTTGTCACAGGTGGCTTACTGGGGAGTTTGAGTTACTGATTTGTGTAATTGAGTCACTGAGGCATATTGAAGCTTAGTGTACCTGTACTGTACCTGTACCTATTGTATGGACCTCTATGATTGATTTGTTTGCTGGCTTCATGAGAAAGTTCTGGACTTGGCCTGTAGCTGCGGTTTTGCTGGGGATTATGCACCTAAGTAAAAGTTAACCCATCATAGTCTTTTGGGATTGGGTTTGAGAGTCTGATCTTTTGGTGATGTTTTGGAGAATTAGGGTACAGGTGTTTTGCTCTTGCATTATTTCTTTTGAGACTAGGGGGAATAATAATCATGTCAATTCATAGGTAAGGGGCATTGATGAAAGAAGTCATGAAAGGGGGATAGAGTGGGCAGTCACATCTCACCAAGGACCACACTGTGGTCTCCACAGCTACCACGGATGATTCTGTCAAGCTGTCGTGGACTGATGGGCCCCAGCAGGAAAGATTATTCTGAAATCATTTGTCTCAAGACACTACCACATTCTCTTTCTGCATCCAAACTAAGAGAACGCCTTTCTATTTTCATTTCTGCTGATCCCAGAATAACTGGAACCTCTAGATCATGAGTTTTTTCTTTTCCTGTTCCCTAAGGAAATATCAGTTTCAGAGAGAATATGGTTCTCACAGATGCTATTATCATCTTTCCCCTTGGAGATTCAGCTTCTACCTTCTCTGACTATTGAATTCCTGCCCTCCCTTAAGCTCACAACTCAAATGTCTTTCCCTACAGGTAGACTTCTCTAATGTGTTCAGCCATCGTTCAGCCTTTTGTCTTTGAATCTCATCTCAGGTATATCTCATACATCTTTTCTGGGCTCTTATGTAGTATTGGGTACTATGTATGTTCCAGTGTCAATTCTCTCTACTAGAATGTAAGCTCCAGGCAGGCAGAAACCTCTAGTGTAAGGGCATACTCCAAAGTATGTCCTCCTTTCTCCATAGTTCCACAGCCATTTATAATTTGGGTAGGAATAGATGGTGATTTTCCCATAAGATTGTGATGTCCTTAAGGGTAGGGATTGTCTTTTATACTTCTTTGTGTCCCCAGCATTTAGCACAATGTCTGGCACATAGTAGGCCTTTCGTAAATATTACTTGCCTAACTGACTTATAGAGGATAATAGGAAGGAGAAACAAAGAAGAAGAAATAAGATCTCATTAAAATTTCAGGAAAAAGGGGTTTCCTATCACAACAGTGTGAAATAGGGAGTGCAAAATATGGAGGAGACTCAATCAATAGAGAAAAAGAAGGAAAGTGAGGAGATGAATAGCAAAAGGAAGAAAAGGAAATAGAATGTAAGACAGAATGTACCTGTATACAGTGTTTTCTATTTTTAAAAGAGAAACTCTGCTTACCTGGGAGGGTAGCCAATGGTGGCCTTTGTCACATTTGTGCATTCCAGGAATGGGACCAAATCTACATTGATTGTTCCCCGAGATTCTTCATGCTCCAATAAAACTGTCCTTGTTCTCCAAAGACCTGACCAAGTATATGTGTTGGCTCATGACAGAAGAGGGGAAAGGAATTGTTCCAGGAATACCACCCAGAGAAGAAAATCTCTTTTAATTATTTTGCTGGTAGCCACAGAAATGCCTGTCACTGAAAGTATGGAGCTTCTGTGTGAATATCCCTCAAATTTTCACCATAATAGCTTTCAGGACTGAATAGGAGACATAAAAACAATTCTGCAAATTTACAAAAGGCTAGCCAGAACATGAATCATTTGGGGGATATATCAACCATCATGAGAAGAGTGGGTTGGAAAAGAAACTATCATCTCCCTCACAACTCTGCAAGGTCAATGTCTCTTAAGCTGCCCTTGTTCAGGTCAGCAGAGGCTCATCTAGTAAGAAGTCTGCACTGTAGACTGCAAGAAAATGGCTCCAGTACCCTTAAGGAGACGACTAGTTGACTTGGAGACCCTCAGCAGGATGCTACTAGCTTGCACACATTTGTGATCAATCAGATTTCTATAATAATGCCATATTTCCCTCGCTGACTCTTCCCTCGTGATCAGTAAAATCTGTTTTCAGAGCCTAAAATTAAGTTGACTTCATCTCTGAGGTGTGCAAGACAGCAATGAGGCTGGACTCCATTTACATTATTATTGGCATGGTTCTGCAAACTGCTTCCTAGGTTCTAGCAGTTAGATCAGAGCAATGATGACAGGTAGCTTTATTGCCCCTCTAATGATCTCCACATGACTGGCATGTGTTGAAGCCAGAGCCACGGTGTGCTGATGTGAAACCAGGGTGGTGAGGACCAATCCCACTACAGCCAAAAAGCCCATTCCTTTATTTCAAAATATCTCAGTACATAATTCCCAGAGCAGTGGCTTCTAAAGAGGGGCTTCAATGGTGGGGCTTCCTGGGAAAAATGGAAGGGCAAGGAACAAGAATTTATTTAGAACCTGCTAGGTGCCAGGCATTGTGCTAGGCACTTTACAAACATTATCTCAAAAAGCTCCTCAGGGTCACAGATATGCCTAGACTAGAAGAGCAGGAGAATCTCCCACCCCACTTAATAGGGTCTGAGCAGGGCAGAAGACAGCAGGGCTATGACCTCCAGCTTACTCTAGTGTCTCTGTCCTGCTGTGGAAGTAACCTTGATGGAATTAAGCTCTTTGACAAACATATCCCAGGGTTGGCTCATTGATTTTTCCTTGCAGCAAATATAAAATTTCAATAAAGTCCTTTTTGTGTCTGTTCTCCAACACCACACATTGGTCCTGCCCCTTAGCTGCCTTCAATGCCAAGTATTTTCATGCTAGCATCTTCTTATTTGCATTTCCTAAATGTTAATCCTCTCTGTCTTAAACTTTAGCTTCATGTTTTCTCTGTCCACATGATTTATTATCACTGTTTTCTGACTGTTGACAGAGTGAATCCTTTCTCTCCATATCACCCTTGTGCACACCAAGGTCACCCCTTGCTCAGTTTCCATATTTAGGCATTTGGTTTGCTTTGGCCATTTGATTATCCCAGAGCCCCCTGGATGGTATTCTAGTCAGTGGAATGAGGTAAGTGGGAAGAAGCAGGAGACTTGGACTCTAAACCTCCTCTCTGCCCTGTCTAGGATGTCATCAGAAAATATTAAACTGTTCCTGAGGTTGATGCAGGAGATCGTCAGGGGAGCCCCAGACAGGTGCTGTGTCAGAGATGCCCCCCTTGGAGATCTCATTGAGATCTTTTCATCACAGAACAAACTACTACTAAATGGTCAAGCTCTCAACAATCAGGCAGAAGTCAAGACTAGCCACAGCTCTGAAGATTCTCAGAAAGAAAGGAAATATAGACAAAACCCACTCCATTTGCCAATGTCTTAAGGTCTCACAACCTGGTGGAGACACAGAGGGACACATACATGTTAGAGAACACTCTGAAGACTCTGAGAAAAGCTTCTCACTTCCTGAGCCCAGTGACTTACTCAAAAGTGCACCAGAACTGCTCAAATGCCACACCACAGCGTCCAAGCTAAAACTTTAGGAACTGAGGTCCATATTTCCTCCCTCAGTTCCTCACCCCATGGTAAACTCCTGACAGAACAGCTCATCTCCGAGGAGTTTTACCAGGTCCCTGACAGATTGATAAGCTCCTCATATTGTGTTTCCTGCTGCCCCTGTCCATGGTGCTGACATCTCCACACAACTGCTTTCTCAATAGAATTTGCATTTTTATAAAAGCACAACGCTACCATGTACTACATTTAGTGGTATAAGTGTAAATCCTTCAGTTTAGGATTTTAAGTATTATTTTAGAACTTGAAGATGTTCAAGTAAACAAGGGAAGAAGTGACTTCTGAGGCCCCTTATGGCTCTGTGAATCTTTTTTCAGTTCTAGTGTGTAATGTCTTAACTAGAGGCAAACCATTTCACAATTCAAAAGCAGTTCAGTTTGTATTATTTCCAGTTTTAGGAAAATGTGACTGCTACTTTCTACATTAAGCCTTTCTTGTTTTCTTCAGTTGATAGGTTCCACCTCCACCCCACAGAATTACCTTGAATACATGTCATATATGCTTATATATGTACATGTCCTATAAGCTCCTAGAAGACAGAGATTATTTCATTTTTATCTTGCATCTCCACCACCTAGCACAGTGCCTGATGTGCAACATTAACTTGATAAATATATCTTATTTGATTTCCTGAAAAGACTGTGTTCTTTTATTTATGTAGGAGCCTATTTTGGTCAGATATAGAGGAACAACAAAAATATCTGGGTAATATTTCCATCCATTTGTATTCAGAAGGACTCAATTCCATGTGGTTATTGTAGGCATTATGCTTTATTTCACTATTCTCAAGCCCCTATAAAATAGGATCCAACATTTTTAGCAGGAAATATAGGCAAGAAAGAGGAATAGATTGGCTGGATAGAACATACATATAAAAAAAAGATCCTTCTGATTTTTAATTTATTCCTATAAAATAATCTCATCAAGTATAAAAGTGAAAGCTCTAATTTGTGATAAATTTCCTTTTCAGAATGACCTCTGATGCTTTGTTTTGATTTAGAGATAGACTTGGGCCAAGGAAGATAGTAGACCTGGTGGAATGTGCCCAAATTGAAAGACTTTGGACATTTGCCTGGGGATTGAACTGCATGTATGCTATTCAGAGATCCATTCTCTCTCTCTCTCTCTGTGTCTCTGTGTCTCTGTCTCTGTCTCTGTCTCTCTCTCTCTCTGTCTCTCTGTCTCTGTCTCTCTGTCTCTCTGTCTCTGCCTCTCTGCCTCTCTGTCTCTCTGTCTCTCTGTCTCTGTCTCTGTCTGTCTGTCTGTCTGTCTGTCTCTCTCTCTCTCTTCCCCCCCCCTCTCTCTCATATCATAACTTGGAATTATTTTACCTAAAGCAAAAATTGTTGAGAAGATTGGTGCTAGTATGATTTGGGTAGAAGGTGGCAGCAGTGGGAATGTACTTTCAGTCAATCAATCCTCTGTGTTGCTGCATCCTCTTTCTTCTTTTATCTCTACTATGGAGATTGGGGTAGGGGAAGGTGACACCACAAAAGATCACAACATTGCTAAGATTATGGTATTGGTGGTCCATGGATGGAGTGCATTAACAAGTATGTGAACCAGGTACAGGATCTTAACTTATTCTTAGTTTCATATAGTCTCACACACAGATATTTGGGCCATAATTGACTTCACTCTTTCACTACTCATATCTAATCGGTTTTCATGTATGACCATTTCTACCTTCACAACATCCTTTACATTTGGCCCTTTCTTGTCAGAGGTTGAGAACTTGGAGCTCATCTAAGATATAGATCTGAATGCCCCCTGTCAAGCGGTCGAAACTCAATGTCTGTCTGAGAGCAAGCCCAAGTGCCCTCTCCCTCCTCTTCTTTAGGGTAATACATATTGGTTGGCAGCTGGCAAAGACATGCTGTTGCTATGTGTTCCATGAACCTTGTATGGTGTTTGAGTCATGATCATATCCCAAGTGCCTATCTATGTTTCTTGAAAATATTCTCACCCTAATTCCTGGAATCCTTATCCTGCACCAGGTGTCATATCTACCATCCTTGTTGCACTTTCCCTAGGACCCATCTCAATGGTATGACTTAATTCTTTGTGATCTGTACCTTTAAAAACCCTTAGTTGCCTGCAATAAACTGTAGTTTGTCTGCCACCAGTGGGCAAAAACCCTTCCAACCTCACTCTGTCTGTTATTATTTTGATTCTTATCTTTTCCCTTGTCCTCACTTACAGGCAAGGTCCCTATAATTTCCACTTTTGTTATTCCTCTATAATTTCCCTCATTCCTTACCTGCAGAACCCTGGTCCCAGTCCTGCCCCACTCCTGGGGGTATTAACACTTTCTCCCTACTCCCACAGATACCACATTAGGTCAAACCCTCATCACCTCTCTTCTAAGTTGTCTCCTTGGCACAGTCCAATTCTCAATCCAATCTATCACCCACATGGTTGCCAAAGGATTTTTCCTTCAGTATAGTTCTGACCATGTCACTCATCTATTAAATAGACCCCAGTGACTCCCCAGTCACTTCTCAGAGCAAATATAAATTCCTCTCTGTTTTGTGTTTAAAGGTCTCACAACCAAGCTTCAATTTATTAGTCACTGATCTCCATCCACTCCACAATTGAGCCATATTGGTTCTCTTGCTCTTCCTCAAAAATGACATTCCAATATGGAAATAAGAATCAAGTGACAACATTTGTACAACCCAGTGGAATTGCTTGTGTATAAATGGAGATTTTGAGCCTTTGGACTTCATCTCCGAGAAGTCCCTTAGTTTTTCCCAGGGTTCCATTTTCCTGTGTCCCCACATTTTGTGTGATTGTATTTAAGTGGCTGTAACCCCCCACCCTCAGCTAAAGTCAGGCAGTTCTTTTGTTTTAGTTATTATTAATAAAACTTTATAAAATATAATAGTTATTGATTATTAATTTTAAAACCCACACTTGTGAGCTCTGGTAATAGGGAGGGAAGAGGGGAGAAAAAGAAAATGAATCATGTAAGCATGGAAAAAGATTCTAGGAAATAAATAAATAAATAAAATTAATTTTAAAAAATGACATTTCATCTCCCATCTCTGAATCTATACACTATTTCTTCCCCATGCCTGGAATGTACTTCCTCTTCTCCTCAACTACCTAGAACTCTTCCAGTGTCCTTCAAGATTCACTGAAGAATCATCTTTTACATGAGGCATTCCCAAGTCTAGTGGCTCTTCTCCCCTAATTGCTTTGTCAATATTTTGAATATGAAAACATACATATATCTGTTTGTGAACATGTGGGTATCCTATCATCGAATCTAGTTCCATGCTTCATAATTTGCCTTTTTATTCTCAGCACCTAACACAATGACAGACAACATTATAGGTACCTTAAAATGTTTTTTGATCATTGATTGCCTGAAAGGACTGGGCTTGATTATATAATCTGGAGCTTATTTTGCTCAAATATAGGACAAAGAGACAATCATATGGACTAGAATGTCTTATAGTTTTAGGACAGAAGGATGCCATTCTTCTGAGTTCTTTGAAGTATCAATATTTATTTCACTATTTTTAGACTCCCTTTGTTTTTAGCAAGAAACATGGTCAGAAAAGAAGAGTTCAGAAGGGTGAAGGAATATGGGAGGTTTGAGTAATGAACACCAGGATCCCAGAGCCAAATGCTCAAAGGACCTTTTTGCTTTCTGTTTCTTCTTCCCATTCTCCACCACTTTTCCCTCTGTTTTCTTCCCCATTCCTTCAATTATCCCACTTATTCTCCTCCATTTAGCATTTCTTCCTAATTCTCACTTTTCTTCCTCCCCAGAACCACCTTTCTCTTTCCCAGTATTACACATCTTGAAGGAAAATTAAAAATATATATATTTAATGAATTTCCTTTTCTCCATTGCTCTTACTGTGAAATTATTCGAAGGGGGAGGACTAGGGGGAATCTGAATTGCAATTTTCATTGGTGTGGATACTATTGTTCTTTAGTGGTAGCAAATCCTGGCACCATGATCTGAAGTCAGTAGATTTTGGTTCAGTCTTCAACAGCTGCCAGTCATGTGGAAAAACTTTGGAAGACAGAAACGGTACTTAGAATCATTATGTTTGTCTTATAGGTGGTAACAGTTTGTAGAACCATACCAAAACGGTAGTAAATACAGTTCAAGCTAATTTCCCCCCTTCTAATCCCCAGGAAAGAGGCCAGACCTGTGGGCTAAAACCTATTCATGTCCTAGCTCTACAAACAAGCTTTACTGAGCAATGGAGACAGAATAAACAGGGGAATGGAGCCTCACTGGGCACAAAGTTGTGTAAAGGTCAGGATGCTTCTAATAACAGATGATTTTCACCAATTTACTAAAGCTTTTACAAAAGATAAAGACAGACCCCTGTCACTTCTTCCTCCTGAAACACTGGGGCTTTTTCCTTTTAATTAGACTCTGATTCAGAGTTCACATTACATTAAATTGTCCTAACCCTCATGAGAGTACCAGAAGAGACACTGAATTATCCTAAGTATAACATGAAACACATCAGTCACAAGTCTGAATTCTTTTCACAGGCAAGACATTGAATACATAAATACAAATTCAGCAATTTTCACTAGGGCATTTTGAGAAGGATCCATTTGAGAAGAAGAAAATCAAATAGAGAAAGAGAATGGGAATAGGGAAAGAGGTAGAAAAAATGGAACTTTAGAGGAAGAAGAGCTAAGAGAGAGCAAGAAAAGAAAGGATATAAAAGGAAGGAGATAGGGTAAAAGCCTCTTTGTGAGAGTTCACAAAAGACAAAAGGAACAATTTTAATTAAATAAAATTTAAGTTTTTGCATAAACAAAACCAATGCAGCTAAAATTAAAAGGAAAACAGACAACTACAGAAAATCTCCACAGTTTCTTTAACAAATGTTTAATATACAAAATCTGGAAAGAACTGGTTCAAACTTATAAGAACAAGAGCTATTCCCCAGTGGGTAAAAGAACTAAGGTTATGAACAGGCAGTTTGCAAAGGAAGGAATCAAGCTTTTAAGAAATGGATGAAAAATGTACCAAATCACTACTAAATAGATAAATGCAAATAAAAGAAATTCTGAAGTTTCACTTCATACTCATCAGACTGGCAAAGATGAAAAAAGAAAAAAAAGGAACAGTTGCTGGAGAGGCTGCAGGAAAACTGGCATACTGGTATATCACTGGTGGACCTAAAAATTGGTTTAGTCATTCTGGAAAGCAATTTGGAATGATGTCACAAAAGTTACTACACTGTGCATACCCTTTAACATAATGACACCATGACTAGGCTTGTATAGAAAAATTAAAGAGAAAAAGACTCATGTAGAAAAATATTTAGAGTGGCTCTTTTTGCTATAAGAAAGCCCTAGAAACTAAGGGGCTGCCTATAAATTAAGGAGTGATAAAAATAAATTATGGCATAAGAATAGAATAAAATAGTATTGCTTGATACTGACAAAATGTCAAAGAGAGACTTATGAAAAGAGTTACATGAACTGATAGAGTGAAATATACAGTCAGGAGAATAATTTACACAGTGACAATATTATAAAGAAAGACAATTTGGAAACACTTGAGAATTCTAACCAATGGGATGAGAAACCCCAATTCAAAGAAGATTGTCAGTCAACTACCATTTAAATGCGATTAGAGGTCACCTTCTGATCATGGAGTCTGGAAGGAAGTTGGGAATGTCACTGGGGAGACTTGTAAGATGTTCAGACCGGCTTTGGCTCTGTGAGGGTGACAGACTGGGAATGTGGGGATAGTGTAGGAAATACATCATAAAGGGAAATCTCACTCCAATGGAAAATAGTATGTATGTATGGTAACCAGAGTGGACCTCCTGGGGGCTGGATCCTCCAGAGACCAGAAGGAACAACAGTCAAAGCTCCAACTAGGGAATCTAACATAACAGGATGAGGGCTCTGAGAGCCCATGAGTACTGACCCCTCTTGGGGAGCCTGGGGGAAGCAGAGGTCTGAGCTCTAGGCACTCAGGGTAGGGGGTTCTTACATTCTGGATGTTGATCGCCCCACTCTAGGGTTACCATACCCAGGACCCTGAGAGAACAACAGCCAGACCCTCCAAGTGAGGATGGAGCAGAAATAAGAAGCAGGGAAATGACCCAAGGATCCAGAGACCCCAGGCAACAGTCCTTGGGGCTTAGGAGAGTAACACAAGACTTGGAAGATACTTACTAGTCCCTGATACTTGAAGAGGAGACTGCTTTCCCCAGAGGGGATGAAAGCTATGCAAACTGATGAACAATCTCATAGTTATCCCCTAGGAGGACATAGTCAAGTCAGGGCAATTAATAACACTGATATAGCACCTGCTGTGTGCCATGCACTATGCTAAACACTTTACAATTATTCTCTCTCGTGATCCTCACAACAACCCTGGGAAATAGGTACTATTTTAATTCCCATTTTACAGATGAGGAAACTGAGGCTAAAAGTGTTGAAGTCATTTTCGCAGGGTTGCACAGCTAGTAAATATGCGAGACAGGATTTGAACACAGATCTTCCAGATTTCAGGCTTAACACTCTTTGGACTATTCCACCTGCTTGTCTCAACTCACATGTAAGATGTGATCCTTCTAGCACCCCTGTAAGGTAAAAACACAAATCTTGTCCTGTATGCCCATTTTACAAAAGAGAAGACTAAGGCTCTAATGAAGGTTAATGGCTGGATTGTTGTTGCAGGATTGAGAATAAGTTTTTCTGACTCTCAGTCTAGCAATTGGGTCACCACAGCTGAGCACAGTGCCTGGCTTATGGTAGGTTCCTGATAGATGCTAGATGACTGACTGATTGACTATTATGTTATTTATGATGGCTGTTCCAAACCTTCTTCTCTTTCTTCAAGTCCCCAACTCCATCCTTCACTGCTTGTTCTCAGCAGAGATCTGCATGTGATTGACTAGGTTCTCATACAGCCTCTTTGGTTTCAGACTCTTCCCCACTTATTCCTGGCACTGCTGAGTCCTATCTACCATTACCATTTCCACTTAAATTGCACCCTGGTTTAGATCCTCTTCCTCTTCTGTTGTGGACTGTTCTGACCATTTGCACTGTTTCTCCATCCTCCATGTGAAATGCTTTCCCTCCTCATTGTCACCTCCTACCTCCTTTGCCTTTCTTAAAGTTCCAGCTAAAATCCCATCTTCTATAGGAAGACTTCTCCAATGCTCTAAGTTTTAGGGTCACTCCTCTCTGGATTTCCCCCTATTTATCCTCTAGAGAGCTTGTTGGCACATATACTTTGCTTATTGTTGTCTCCTTTAGACTGTGAGCTCCTTTAGGGTAGAGCCTATATCTTGTCTCTTTTTGTATATCTAGAATCTAGCACAGGACATGGAAGATTATTGACCCTTAGGAGATGCTTGCAGACCGACCGACATCCCCAGACCACAAGGGATGTTTCTCTCTCAGACTGACAGCAGAAGGTGGGTCAGGAGCTGGGCTGGTTCTTTCCACCAATTCTTCTCTCACCTTGGATTCTTCTTGATGAAAGTTTGAGCCTCTTGAACCCACTGAGGTAATACATGGGAACCCAGAAGTGAGAGCACCCAATCCTTGCTCTTTCTCAATGACTGGGCTATGTGATGATACATTCCCTTAACTTCTTTATTCTTCAAGGTCTTCACTGACATATGAGATGTAATGATGCTACTACCCAGGGTGTCAAGGAGTCATCAACAATAAGGTCTAGTCTGGTTAGTGATTGTTAAAATGTGCAAAAGCTTCTATTTGAGACTATAGGGATTCTGGGCAGCATTATTTCCATTTTATAGAGGAGGAAAATAGAGCTCAGCAATTTTAAGTGGTTCATCCAGTGAATTACCAACTTACAGAGTTGGTAATGGTCAAGACTAGCATTCAGACTCTGGTCTGTCCAGAGTCCAAGGCCTTTATTCTATCCATTAGACTCCCTTGGCTCTCAAGGCAATCTTCTGGCAACACCGGCCATGCTTCTTTCTCCACATCTTTGTACCCCTGGAAAAAATTCAGTTAATCCAGAATTCTTCAGTCATCAGCATGGCTGGGAGAATCAGGCAAAAAGTGACCAGAATGATTACCCAACCAACACATGGTGTCAGGAATGGGGGCACAGAGGCAAGGGAGGGTAGCCTACCAGGGCTGGGGAGCAGGGACTTGAACAACCTTTAGATGGAGGAGGATACCTTATAAAGGTCTCTTTTATGGGGCTCTTCTCTTACTCTACTCACCTCTTGTCTTCATCTCCCACTTGGTCTAGTTGGGAGTGGGGAGAGCATATTTTGCATTGGGACCACCAAGCCTTGAAACAGTAGGCCAGGCACTGCTCTCCCCACAAACTACCAAGAGAGAGAGAGAGTTCCCAGTCATGTGAGGGGAAGGACTGGGGCTTCAGATGACTTCATCCAAAGATCCTCAGCCCAGTGAAGAGGTGCCATGGGGAGGATATGGAGAGGATCCAGTCCAGCCTGGAGGCTTTTAGGAAGAGATTCATTGAGAGATGCCAGGGGTGGAGTTTCGAAGGGAGGAGGTGAAGTGGTACCAGGCTTTCCTCTGACATCACCTGACTGAGTCTCAGGGAGGGGCTGGGCAGCTTGCAGGACACAAATAGCCCTGTGGACCCTGCTGGTCCCAAAGCGCTCCCAGCCTCCTTCAGCCCAGAGCCTCAGGAGCCAACCATCACCACCATGAGACCTTTCCTTGTTGCCTTCCTTCTGGTCACCCTGGCTGCTTGCTCCTATGAAGGTGAGTTTTGGTTTCTTTTTATGGGAACGTGATACTCCAAAGATTTTTTATTTTAAACCATAAACTTATGGAAAGCATTCCTAGAAAGTGCACAGCATCAACTGAGATCACAAGGTGTGTCTGTATAGCAATCCTCTGGTGGGAAATCAAGTTCCTTCATTAAAAAAGTTACTCTGTTCTGCCTGTTTAAGATTTGATGATTTTAAGAATCATAATCTCCCAAAGGAAATAGTAGCCAATGACTTATTTATTACCTCTTTATGTCAGAGACTTTATGATTTCATCTATGTAGGGAGCTCCCAGGAAGGGAACTCCCCGGATCCCCAGCTGGCCGAGCTCTCCCCAAAAGGGTCATTTCCCCAACTACCTCCCCTGTGAAATGGGAAGACTGGAGTAGAAATCATGGAGCTTTTCAGATTAGAACTCAAGTCTCCTTCATGCGGTGAAACAAAGGTTCATAAATTTAAAGCTAGAAGGGGTTAACTTCAGGGACATCTGACTCATTCTACAAATGGACACAAAGAAGGTAGAGAAAGGATAAATGACTTGCCCAGGGTCATACAACCAATGAACATCTCGGGATTGCTTGGAACCAATGTCTTCCTGACCCCACATCTAGCACCCTATCCATTACTCCACACTGCCTCTTCAAGAAGCAGCCTACAAAAAAACTCAAAGCATATCAGTGGAGTTCTTAAGGAGTCATCTTGTCTGTTCCTCAACTGCCATGTAAGATCACATCTACTATCATCATCACAAAGGAAAGGTTTCCCTAGGGACTCCCTTTTCTGTTTCTCTTTGCTTAAGTCAAGAATTATGTCAAGGAGGGGGCCAAGGAGTTTGCCAACATGGGAAAACTGTGCAACTTTACCCATGCCAGCCAGCCCTTCCCACACAAAAAGATTTCCTTTTTGTGTCTTCCAGCTGATTCTGCTGAGTTTCTCCTGAAGGATACGGAAAATCCGGAAGATGCCGAGGAGGAGCTTTTATCTGAACTTATACATTCTTCATGCCACCAAAACACAGATGAAAAAATGGAGCCAGTCCTTCAAATGGCTAAGGTAAGAATGTTCATACATGACTATCATACAGTGCCTAGTGTAAGACTCTATGGCTTACAAGACTCATCCACAGGGTTGGCCAGTCCTGTGACATCCTGTTTGGGGTAACGAAAAATGAAGAGTAACAAAAGAAGAGATGGACACTATATGAAAAGAGAGAAATAGTGCCAATTTTATTTGCTTCACACAGAACTTTTATAGGCAAAGACTACTTAGACAAAAAACCTACAGGAATGTACAACTCTACATTCCAGAAACCCTAATCTTGATCAAGGGATAGGCAGGTGTTCGAAGGTCAGCCTACATTCTTCCGTTAATGCAAATACAAACAAAGGGGAAGGGGACAGACAAGGGGATAGGCGCCCACCTAATCGCAATTAGCCCTTCATAAATTTTATCCCGCAGCCTTCTTGTTTACATTCCATCCTTGGTCCCAAGATGGGCGAAGGTGTCAATCCTTATCTTTGTCTGAAGCAAAGATAAGTAAGTCCACAACTTTATCTTAGGCAAATACAAATAAAGAAAAGAGGAGGTATTCCTCGACTACAATTCCCCCTATTTGTTCTGCAAAAGACTTCTGTGGAGAGCCAAGATTCGGCCAATTTTTCCCAAGCTGGACAAAAGGATTTGGAACAGACAGGGAAGAAGGACCGCTAAGATAACTATGAACAATATGAAGGTTAATATGGTTATACTCATTTGAGCCAAAGGAGACAGCCAACTTTGGCCTGACTTGATCCAATTGTATAACGAATCAGCGATATGTTCGGGGCGAAGGTCCTCAGCTAAAGAGTTATCCATCTCATCAATGATGTGGTTCAATTGTTGGATGTCCTCTGAGATGTTACTCTTTAACCAAAGACCTTGTAAATCACTTCTAATTTTTTCGAATGCATCAGACATGTTAGCTTTAACAGGAAGAAAGCAAAAGGCTGAATAGCGATAATCACACCTTAATTTACCCTTGATAGCTAAAATTTCTACTTGATTGGTTAATAACAATACATATTTAGATATTTGTTGTAAAGCATAAAAAACCCTTGTATTAATATCCTGCTGCAAGTGTAAAACCTGGGTCACATTCTGTGCTAGCCCATGTAAATATTCTGCATCATGTTCCAGGGTCCTTACATTAGCTACACTTTGTGCTAGTGAAACACTACTGACAGTTGTGGCTGTTATAGCGGCTATAAGAGCTACAATTCCTAAAACTAAGCAAGAAATACATCTTCTCTTCTTAGGGCTAATTAGTTGAGACAATTATTCCATTGCTCTATCTGCCGGTGAGTGATACCACCCCCCTGAGTGTTTACCTTGGATGTCTAATGTAACACTTCTAGTTACTGGATTTTGGACTTTTCCATTATAAGTAACATTAACATAACGAGACATATTTACTTTATCCAATGCCGGGGCTATCTTTCCATAATCAGTCAAAATCTGTGTGAAATTAGCAAAATGTAACCAATTAGCTCTGGGGGCATCACCCACAAAGGCGAGCTCTATCCTATAAAACAATCATGAAATTTATAAGAATCCAATTTCTTTCCAATACACCTAGTGTTGTTATGCCAATACATCCAAATCATATTTTTCCAATGAATACATGATGCCCTTTTAAATCTACATGACAGCAAGGGCAGAAACATATTAACAGTGTCTCTTTGTTCATATCCCATCACATATGGACAAATAGGTCTTTCTTGTCCCCAAATACTATCACAAGATTCCCCTAGCCAACCTAGATATTGCAGTTGGCCATAATCTTCATATTTTTCCCTTTTATCTACATGATAAGGTCCTATCCAGAAAGAGTCTGACAGGTCAGGATGACCATAATAATGCACCTGCAGAGATCTGAGGGGCAGGCATGCAGTCTCCTGCGAGGCACACTGGGGGTGCCTCAACTAGTCCAGTCCAATTGAAAGGCACAAACAAATTGTTGGCCTGATTGTTGTCCTTAGCTTGTCTCTCAAAATGGTAAATGCCAGGAATATCAGTTAGTTTTTGTATATAAGATGACTTCTGGTAAAGCGTGTCCCATGCTGACATGCTCTACCCAAGGTGGTTGTTCCCCAAAGACCATCTCTTTACTCCAGTAGCTGCACTTAAATTCTGGAATAGAAGCAGAAGAGTCAGTATCTTATGGAGATATTGTCAAGTCCCTTGTGAGGCTTCCTGTGTCCTCTCCTTGTCCTTCTCTTTATGGTCAATTTCTCGAACTCAGCAGGGAGGGAGCCGTACTCTGTCTTTACCTGTGAAGACACAAACAGAACCTCGGCCTTGCAGGACCACTGGGTGGTCCTTGCCTCTTGCCAAGTTTGATTATCATCTTTCCACATGCCAAGTTTTTGTTCTGGGGCAGGGAGCACAGGAGTGGTGCCTGAATTTCATGCAGAGACAAAT
Source organism: Monodelphis domestica (assembly GCF_027887165.1). Lineage (NCBI taxonomy): Eukaryota > Metazoa > Chordata > Mammalia > Didelphimorphia > Didelphidae > Monodelphis > Monodelphis domestica. The sequence goes on along the minus strand of NC_077232.1, from coordinate 11,112,121 downwards.
TTTTCATCTCTGGATATATTATTGGAAGTAAAGATCAAATTATTTATAGTATATATAGCTATTGCCAATCATCAATGTGGGATGCTGTCTCCCCCTTTTTGTTTTAAAAGAAATGTTTTTTAAGATTTGATTACTGTGCTCCACAACAGTTTGTCCTTGTGGATTCTGTGGGATACCTGAGAGGTGAATAGCCCAAGTGTGGCAAAAAAGAAAAAATTGTTTGGAAGTATAAGCAGGTCCATTATCTGTTTTAAATGTTCTGGGGGGACCAGCCATCTCAAAAGTCATTAAGCAGTGATTAATAACATGAGAAGTTCTTTCTCCCATCAAGCAGGAAGCCCATAAAAATCCTGAAAAAGTATCCACAGTGACATGGATATATTTAAGTCGTCCAAAGGACCATTCATGGGTCATATCCATTTGTACTATTTAAGCCTCTGGGATTCACAGCAATATGCATTGGGGGGTTGTTTGGAACACAATTAGGACACTTTTTATTTAGAGTAAAGGTTCCTGAAATAACCAAAAAGCTAGTCAAACAGCTGTTAATTCATTTTGTTGGGTAGAAGAATAAGGAGTGGTAAAAATGACAGGTGAGCTGCCTTCCTTGTATACTCCTGTCACTTGTAATTAGCATTTGCATCAACACAAACATTAGGTCCTGATACCGGACAATCTCTTAGAATATTAGGAAAAAAAATAGGATGTTGTGACGAAAAAGAAAATAAGCCTTGTGGAGTGTAGGTGGTAATAGCAATGGGGTATGCTAACAGTAAAGACTAAATATTTCTGTAGTATATCTTTAGCAATGGGTACCTGGACTTCATGAGGATACTCTCCTAAACCTGAGACCACATGTTCTCTGCCTTTCCATATTAATTGAGCCATAAGACAGTCATAACTCTGTAAAGCCTTTCCCATTTTGCTTTTTTGATGTAACCATTCAATGACTCTTTGTTTCTCAGTTAAGGCACCTGTTGGTAACATTAAAGTTGCAAAAATAGTCACTTTCACAGCTAATTGAGGCTGATAATGGTTATCTTCTACTATCTCTAAAGCAAGAGAGGCCTCAGGTGTCAAAGTTCCAGGGCAATTCAAGTCAGAGCTCCCTTCCAGTATTTTGAATAAAGGTTGTAATTCAGTTGTAGTAAGAAATGAATATTGCCTGACACAATTGATATCACCTAACAATTTCTGATAATCATTAAAGCAGTCCTTTCTTAATTGTATTTTTGAGGCATAACGGATGTTGCCTATAACTGAGCCCCTAGATAGAGGACGGGACTTGTTTTGTGAATCTTTTCTTGAGTAATAGCTAAATGGTATTTTTGCAAGGTAATTTCCAATTGACTATAGATAGCACTTGCTTACTCGAGATTCATCTTCAGCCATGATAAGAATATCACCCATATAATGGACGATGTACAGAGCAGGAAAGTGTAGTCTTACAGAATGAAGGGCTGAAGCTACATCTTGTTGGCTGAATAATCTTATCATTCTGGACATGGAATGTTTGCATGAAAATTCACAGCTTCAAACAAGCTACTTGGTCAGACCAGGCCTGGCAAAGTTTGTTTGTTTGAGTGTCTTAAAACCTCTGAATCTACAATTAAAATACACTTATCTTAAGTTCTATCACACAGAGGTTGTTAACTCTTTGAGATCCCTAGTGCAGTTCATAAGTATTAGTGTGGAACTTCCTTCTCCTTCCTGTGTGCAAGGAAGGGGTTAATAGCTTCTGAGCAATTGATCCTAAGGCTCCTTGGCTCAATTTAGATTTATTACTTAACAGCCTTGTCCCATCCTTCTTTAACAAGTGAGCTTACTATAATATTGAATTTATCAAACCTCTTTCATAATAATTTACTCTCAGTGGATTTTAGTTTAAACTCCACAACTCCCAAATAACTTTGATTAAGTCCTTTAGCAATGTTTCAGTGTGTAACCAAACTGAAGCACAAAGCATTTACGTACACTCCTCAAAACCTGTCTAAAGTAGAATAAAACCTACAGTTTAGTTTTCGTTTAGCCTAAAATATTGCTATATTCCTGATTAAATTCCATCAACATTATTACAATTATATCTAATTCATACTAGAATTTAAGAATATCAGTTAGTATCTCTATTCATTACTCTTATTGCAGTGGAACACTTCATAAAACGAATCCAGACACCTCCAAATTCAATTATAAACTTATATAGATAGGTTATAAGATATAAAGTTATTTCCTTTCACATAAAGATTCTTATTTGACAATCAAACATAGTTTGATCACAAACATAGTTATGTGAGGTCAGAGATCCTGAGGTTTGTCCTCAGAGGCTGGTTACTTTCACAGTTACTTAATCACATCCCTAGTTAGCTATATGTTACCTGGCATTCCAGCCGGACCTCTTTGATATTCCTGAAGTTCCTTTTGTTACCTGACCTTCCTAATTCTTATCCTTCAGCTAATTAGAGTCCTTTTTTTTTTTCCAGCCTGCAAAAACTGTTTGACCTCCTGAGGGGGAGGGGGCTGAGTCTGTTTCCTAAAAAAAACTTAGGAAGGGATAAATCCCCTTTATCTACTTCAATTAATTATTTTCTCTTATTGGGACTACTTCATTATTTCTTCTGGCTTCCCCTCTTTACCATTATTGTAAGTAGAGGAAAGGCACTATATGGAATTGTATTCAATCTTCATGACAAGCCCTCTTGATTTCAGGGCTGGTTAAATTTGTCTTGTTAAGGACATGCAGTTTGTATATCATATACCCTTAACCTATTTAGGTGGAAAACTTAATTCTCTTCATAATACAAATGCATACATATTCTGTATTCACTCAGTATCACTAATTTCCAGCATTTGGTATCTGAATACATACATGTTCATCTCTAGATTACAAATTCCTTCCTATGCATTTTTCACATTTAAAAACAATTCATATAACCTTGATCAAAAACATCATTTAGAAATTCTCTCTTGCAAAATACCAAATTCTTAATACTAGTATTATAAAATTCCATGAACAGATTACTTAAACTTCTTGTGTGTCATATGATTTCTTGTTACTATTCCTGACAGCACATGCATTAAAATAAATCTGATTTGAAAAAATCCCAAATTTAATTTCTAGAATAAGTTCTTCTCAACAACATGATGACTTTTACATATATAAAGTAGCCAGTGCAATTTTTTGTCCTTATAGAATAAAATATTCCCTCTCTGTGTCAGTCTGGCTATCAGCCACATTTAGACAATTCTCAAATTCACTGAAACCATTATGCATAGCAATATTTAATAAAACAAACTTCTAACCAGGAATTTTGTTGTACTCAATAAAATCTGATTAATATTTCACATTTAACTGACAAATAGTTGCACGAAATTAAATTTAGATCATATCAAAATCATTAACAATACTCCCAAATTGCTTACATCAAACCATAGGATTAATCTTAAGTGAAAAATAGCCTCTAATTGTGGAGTAAAAATCTCCCTTTTTCTGCTCTGAATTTTTCTCTTTTTCGCTCCTTTGGGGGCCCATCCAAAGGAAGAAAGAGGAAAAAATCATTGAACAGGTATTTGCTTTTGTCCTCTGCTGAGGATTTTTGACAGACAAGTTCAATCTTGCAACTATCCCATTTTATATTCTTTCTTTTTGTGAGTGTCCAATTCAAGAATACATAGAGATGAGACTTTGACAAAGACAACAAAAAACAGAAACACACAACATTGTGACAAGCATGCTTTGAAAGGAAAAAATCAGTCTTTTAGGATCCATTCTAAAGAAAAAATATAATTTCCCTCTCACCCTTAGAGTATCTCGTATGCTCACCACCAAGGGGATCTCCGTAGCATTGAAACTGCATGACCAGCACACAGCGTCGGGGGTTATCCAAAGAGAACCGAAGGAAGGGTTCCAAGAAAAGAAAAGAATGGGGGGAAGGGGGTCCCTAATAGGGGACAGTTTAAACTAAAAAGCGAAAGAGAGAAAAAGTTGGGGAACAGAGGAGGCCCACAAATACTGCACTCTCTCTGTTCGATTCTTCTGCCCATCCGAGCTGCAGTCTCGGGGCAAAAGCTGTTAACTCTTCGTCATCCTTTGACCAGCAAAGGAATCGGGGTTACGAATGCAAGTCCCTGTCCGGGCAGCCATTTGTAAGACTCTATGGCTTACAAGACTCATCCACAGGGTTGGCCAGTCCTGTGACATCCTGTTTGGGGTAACGAAAAATGAAGAGTAACAAAAGAAGAGATGGACACTATATGAAAAGAGAGAAATAGTGCCAATTTTATTTGCTTCACACAGAACTTTTATAGGCAAAGACTACTTAGACAAAAAACCTACAGGAATGTACAACTCTACATTCCAGAAACCCTAATCTTGATCAAGGGATAGGCAGGTGTTCGAAGGTCAGCCTACATTCTTCCGTTAATGCAAATACAAACAAAGGGGAAGGGGACAGACAAGGGGATAGGCGCCCACCTAATCGCAATTAGCCCTTCATAAATTTTATCCGGCAGCCTAGGCGCCCACCTAATCGCAATTAGCCCTTCATAAATTTTATCCCGCAGCCTTCTTGTTTACATTCCATCCTTGGTCCCAAGATGGGCGAAGGTGTCAATCCTTATCTTTGTCTGAAGCAAAGATAAGTAAGTCCACAACTTTATCTTAGGCAAATACAAATAAAGAAAAGAGGAGGTATTCCTCGACTACACCTAGTAAGCCCCTCCCCAGTCCCCAGGCACAAATGACCAGGGATCCTGTCACAGACCGTGTTAATTCCCATCTCCCTCCTCCAGATGAGTGGGTGGCACTAGGTTCCCCTCCCTGGGTCAGAAATATGATTTAGCTTGGGTGAACCAGGATGTCTTCCTTCCCATGCTGAGATGATTGAGGATACTGTCTTCCCCCAGGCTGGGATACAAAGCTCTTCTCCCCCTCTCTGGCCTGGATCTGGCCTTGGGTCCTCCTGACTCTAAATACAAAGAGCAGTCTGCCTTCCTGGAGTCTGTGCATTCTCTTGGCTCCTCATCCATCACCAATGTTAGGGATGACTCTCTGGTGACTTCCAGGATTTCAGGCTATTTGTGTTCAGGCTCTGGTCCATTTTTCTTCCTCTCCTTAAACATGCTTGTGCTAGAGCTGAATCCTACAAGTAAATCCCTTCCCAATCACTGACTAATAGCCAAGAAAAAACTGCTAGAAGTGGGGAGGGAGAAACTGTCCTGACCTAGTGCGCCCAGGAAAAGCAGGGCCACGTTAACTCTCTCTCTGTTTCAGGAAGCAAAGGATCTCGACAAGAAATATAAAAGCAAGTGGGGACAGCAAGCTCCTGCTATCTCAAGATGGAACTAGCCTTCTGGATTTCCTGTTCCTCTTGTCAGCCAAGAGCCCAATTCCTGTAGAATGTAGTGAGAGAAACAGCCTGTGATCCTGAGGTCCTGTTTCAAAGCTTCCCTTCAATAAATCAAATGCAAAGCAATTCTGGGTGTGTCCCTTGTTTTCACTTGGCCTTGAGGCCTGAAGCTTAGGTTGGGAGGTGAGGAATTCAGGGAAGTGGCTAATGAAGCTGGTGATGGGAGCCAGGAGGTCAGTCAGTATGACTTGGGGAGTACTGCCAATCCACTTCCTGAAGCCTTAGGGATCCAGTCCTTTCCTGACCTCTTACTGAAGGCCTTTCTGATGTGACTGGCCACTTAAGCTGTTTGTGGCTTCAGATGATTCTTAGAAACTGGGCAGGTGTCATAAAAGCGGGACATCCTCATGGGCGGTGGTCGGTCCCAGTCTGCCTCCTGCAAGTGGACAAAAGAGTTCATTGCTCTCGATATCATCATGGTAGATTCAAGGAACTAACCTAGAGAAAAAAAAGAGATCAGTGCCATTCAGTAAGCCTTGATGAAGCTGCTACTGTGGACAGAGACGTACTTTATGGTAGAAGAGGTGCCACGTGTAGCACATTCTAGCCTCTGTATTAATAGGGGATTCCAGTGGGGGGATTTAGTAAGTGTAGAAGATGCCCACCTAGTTGATGTAATCCACATCATTTTAGAATAAATTGGAGAAGAGTTTACCAAGGGCTATTGGAGGTATGACAGAAAGGTCATTACTACTAAGCTTGGAACGTCAGAGAAGACTCCAGGGAGAGGGCAGCACTTGAGTGACCTTTAACATAAGAACCTGAGCATGCAAAGCATAACAGGGTAAAAATATTACAGATACAAAGCATCACACTGGCCCAATCAGTGCTGTCCAGGAAGGGGATGGGACACGATGACAGTGTGTGTTGTGGCTGGAGGAAAGAGAGAGAGGAATCCAGGTTTTCTGGAGAAGTGTCCCTCGGGGTATCTCAAACTGGTCTGGAAATCCAAACTGGTCCCAAAATGACCAGGGATTTAGGGTGCAAAGATCAGACCCAGGGAGGACTTTGGAGATTAGTGACATGAGCATATCTTAGGTTTAGCAATGGAAGATTAGCGGGGAAATTGGAGGATCACAGTGATGGCCACAAAGGGTTCAGGAGAGGAGTTGAATGAGGCAAAAGTGGAAGAGGGAAGAGAAGATAGGACCTGACTACAATAGTCCAAGAGAGTACAGTAGAGTGCTTAAGACAGGGATAGAGAACAGAGGAGCAAGGTAATAAATGGTAGACAGGGGGGAATAATAGGATGAAGGGATTCATTGACTCTGAGATAAGGATGAAGGAAGAACCAGAGAGAGCACGAAAGGGATATGAATGAGTGAATGAATGAAAAATCATTTATTATTTTGTTAATTAATTAATTATTTTTTTATTAAGCACTTCCCATGTCCTTGGAATAGGCAAGACAGTCCTTACTCTTTAGGAGACCATGTTATAATAGGAAAGACAACATAAGTTAGAGATTCCAGCTTCAGAATAGACAGGCCCAAGGGCTGTAGCAGCACAGTTGATATAATAACGAGTCTTGTTTCATATCACTGGCATTCAGAAAATATCTGTTTCTGTTATTGGATCTTTGGATGGTGCCAATGACTTCGGTGGCAAGAACTTTCGTTGTTTTGGATTTTCAATAGTTGTTGCTTCTGCCATCATCGGAGTGAACAAGAAGAGGAGCCACAGATATGGGGCAGGAGCTGCTGCTATTTCTGAGGCTCCTTGGACATTGCTCTGGAGTCGATGACAATGGTGAGAGCTTGGTGGGGCTCTTTAACATAAGACTTGCTCCCTTTGATGAAAACTGAGAGGTTAGACTGTGAGCAGAGCAAAAGGTAACTGAGGAAGAGGAATTGTCATCCCTGGCCTTGGGATCAGGTCTTTAAAGATGTCCAAGGGCAAGTGCCAATCAATGTGGGCTGGCCCGGCACCACAAAGGTCACTGCCTGCCCTGTTGGTGGCAGATGGCTGCAGTAGATAGAGATGACTAATGTGCTTTTCTCTAAGTAGCAGGAAAAGGGGGAATGTTTCAGGAGAAGAACTCTCTCTTTTCACATCTCGTGCTGGAGGTGTCTCAGAGGTAATGGCATAGATGAGGCTATAGCTCAGCTGAGAGGGAATGGCTCAAGATATCATGTATGAAGGATCTACCAAGAGGTAATATTTGAAACCTCAGATGGAAAGGAGATTTTGAAGGAAGATAGCACTTGGAGTTTGAAGCAAAGTAGGAATTATAAGAGGTGGAGGTGAGGAGGGAATGCATTCCCAATATGGGGGAACAGATCAAAAGCAAGGAGATGGGACATGGGGTGTCAGATATGAAGGACAAAGTGTTCGTTTTAGCTGGAATATAATATCCACTACAATGAGAACGTTTTGCTGGAGCCTGGTTCTAGAGGACTTTATAATCCAGACCTAGAAGCTTGTGATGTGAACCACAAGATGGTGTTATAAATATCTGAACCATTAAAGGAGGTAACACCAATTGGGAGGAACTTTCTATCCCGTCTTCTTGATCCTCGGCTCAGAGAGAGATGAAGAAGATCATCTACTCAGGCACATCCAATTAGGGAAGAGTAATGGTAACTGGGAAGCTAAAGAGAATCAAGACTGAGCACCCCAGTGTGATGGAAGGAATGGAGATCATGACATGGGAAGGTCCGGTGAAGGAGCTAGTGAGTGTTTAGTTGAGAAAAAAAAGAAAATTTGGGACGTGGGAGTCAACAAGGTAGCTGTGTTAAAGTATTTAGAGATTCATGTAAAAGAGGGATTGGACTTGCTGGGTTTGCCCCCAGAAGAAAGAACTCAAAGCATTGTGTAGAGGTTACAAAGGGGTAGATTGAGGCTGGCTGGAAGGAATTGCTTCCTTAAAGGGAGGAACATCTGAAAGCAAATATTCTCTTGGAGGCAAAGCTTCTCTTTCATTGGAGGTCTTCCAGCCAAGGGAGTAACTACTTGTTGGAGAACTTCTAGATAGTTCCTTGAGCAGGTATGGGCTGAACTAGCTGCCTTCACTGGTTCCTTCAGAGCCCAAGAATCTAAGATTCATACACAAATACAGAAAGTGTGGTTGATGTGGAGAGATGTGGAGATGAGTTTCTAATGTCCTGCTCAATTTCATCCCATCACATTCTATGCAATGAGTATTTATTAAATAAACACTCGGAGCTCTCTTTGCTACCATTGGAGATGTTGGGTATAAATATTAATTAATCTCTGACCTGGAGGGAATTACATGGAAGGAACATATCCCATCTTCTCTGAAAGGAAAATAAAAAGCAAATTTAATCCACCAGCAAGCATATATTAGGCACTGTTTATTAAGTCAGGCATTGGGGATGCTAAGAACAACAAAAGTACAGCCTCTGCCCAAGAGCAGCCCTTGTACAATGGAGGAGATCACAAATAGAAATCAAGATACTCAAGCCAAATAAAAAATAGGTTCATCTTAGAAGGCATAGAAGTCCAGGGCCCAGGACAGCTCTGCTAAAAGAGGGATTCTTTTTTTTCCTGATTCTTTTATTTTATTTTTTCCAAATTACATGTAAAATTTTTTTTAGTTCCCAATTCTTTCCCTCCCTCCATCATTCGCCTCCGCCCTCACTGAGGGCAGATATCATGTCTAGCATTTTTCTAAATTAGTCCTTTTGTGGAAGAAAACTTGAACAAAAGAAATGAAGAAAGTGAAATTCAGTAAACTCTGGCCTGGATTCAAACTCCATCAATTCTTTCTGTGGAGGCAGATGACATTTTTCATCACAAGCCCTTTGGCATTGTCCTAGATCATTGTATTCTGGAGAATAATGAGATCATTTCCAGTTGTTCATTTTGCAATATGACTGCTCCTTGGTACAATGTTCTCCTGGCTTTGTTCACTTCCCTGTGCCGTGCTTTATGTAAGACTTTCCAGGTATTTATGGAATCATCCTGCTCATCATTCCTTATAGCACAACAGTATTCTATTACAATCCTATACCACAATTTATTTGGCCATTGCCCAACTGATAAGCAATCCCTCGCTTTTTAATTCTTTGCCACCACAAAAAAGAGCTGCTATAAAGAGATCCTTTTCCTTTTTTCTTTCTTTCTTTGGGATATAGACCTAGAAATGGTATCGTTGGATCTAAGTGTATATAGGTTTCATTGCCCTTTGGACCTAGCTCCAAATTGTTCTCTGGAGTGATTGAATCAGTTCACAACTCCACCAACAGTGCATTAGTCTCGATTTTCCAACTACTATCATTTTCCTTTTCTCTCAATAGTCAAACTGTTAGGTGTGAGGTAGTGTCTTGGAATTGTTTTGGGGGGCAGCTGGGTGGCTCAGTGGATAGAGAGCCAGGCCCAGAGATGGGAGGTTCTAGATTCAAATCTGGCCTCAGACACTTTCTAGCTGGGTGACTATAAGATGCCCCCCTGGGGGGCAGAACCAGGACCAGGAGTTCCTCAGGGAAAATGAGAGATCAGAGAAAAAGATTGGAGTCAGAAGGACCTCATCTACTGCTGGTAGAATGAGTGTGCTTTAATTCAAGCTGGTAACATTTTTTAAAGGCAAAACCCACTGACAGTAAAACAACAGATGGAGAAACATCAATGAGAAGGTGGAGACAAGGCTCTAAGGTCACCCAGGTCCATGGAACAGTCTAATCATTAATAACATGGTATTGCCCACAATAACATGTTTTATTATGCTAAGAATAAAGAAGGTGAAGGCGAAGGCACTCAAACCTTATCTAGACAGCCTGAGTAATCTACCTCTGAGAGGGCACTCAGATCTTAATGCTAGACAGGCTCTGAGATCTCTACCTCTGACAGGTGACCCTGGGCAAGTCACTTTACCCCCATTGCCTAACCCCCACTGCTTTTCTGCCTTAGAACCAGTATAGTATTGGTTCTAAGACAGAAGGTAAGGGTTTAAAAAATAAAAGAGTTGTTTTCATTTCCATTTCCCTGAGAGTGATTTAGAGCATTTTTCACTGAAGTATAGATAATTATGATCACTCCATCTGAGAATTGCCTGTTCAAATCCTCTGACCATTTAACAATTGGAGAATTACTTGTATTTTTATACCTTGGACACAGTTCTCTATTGTTACAAGGGAATCACTTTAAAAGACTGATATATATTAATTTAAGGTCGCCAAGGGATTCAGCTATGTAATTCCTAAATGAAAAACTCAAGTCAGCCGTCAGCCTTTTTTGGAGTTTAATTACAATAGGAGTAAGAAAGGAATTAGAGATAGAGAGAGAGAAAAAGGGAGAGAAGGGAATAGGGCTTAAATACCCCTTCTGTTTAGGCTGGGCCAAAAGGCCCAAGCCCTTAGATAGCTGGGGCAAAGAAAAGAGATCAGTCCCTATTACTCACGTGTCCAAAATGGAGAAACAGTCTCAGAGGCCCCCACCTTCAGCTTCCTTCAGCGCAAGCCTTCTCAGAGTCCACCGCAATCACCCCGACCAAAACTCCTCAACCTCCCCCAGTCTCCAGACCCTCCTATCTTTAAGGAAACCATCCAAGTTCCTCCTCCCAGTTCTCCCATCTACCAATCACTGTTCATCAATTTCCCTGTGCCAATGGAGGCTCTAGCTTAACCCAGGACCACCCAGAGGTTTCTGGCTTTTGCACATGTCTGTTGAAGGTCATATTTTCAAATGATTAAATCTTTACTCCTTTGCTACAGCCCTTTCTAAATCCTGTTAACTTGAGTATGGTAGAGATTGGAATAATTAAATTTTGATCTAGGCTGCAGCCCTTACTCAATCCTATTAGGACTGAATAGGGTGGAGATTGATTCCAAGTATCTCCATTGTATCAATTCTAAAATCAATCAAGACTCAAAGAAATTCCTGTTCTATGCTCAAGCATAGGTCAAAGTCCTTTCCATTGTTCAGCAAAGGGTTTCTGTCCTAAAGTAATCTTAAGAAGGGAAGAGAAGGAACCTCCCATGCCAATGGGGTTCCCATTCCAATAGACTATCAGTAAGAAATTTTCCAAGTATGAAATATCCCAATGGTGAAATTTCCAACATTTATAAGTCTAAGGAATTTTGAGGTTTACACTATGTATCTGAGAAATGAGGCTTTTTTCACCATTATGATTGCCCTCTGTCCTATTTCCCCCTTGTTTATAGCACTCTTCCTGTCCTTTCATCCTATCAAAAGTATTTTGCTTTTTATCACCATCTTCCCCAGTGTATGGTCCATTCTATTGTTTGCCTCCCTTCTCTTTTCCTCTTCCCTCCTTATTTTCCTAAAGATAAGATACATTTCTATAACCAAATGGCTGTGTTTATTTTTCCTTCTTTGAAGCCAGATCTACTGAGAGTAGGGTTCCGATGTGACTCTCCCCATTTCATCCATTTCCCTTTTCATTGTAAAAGCTCTTTTGAGTCTCATTTTTGTAATATAAGTTGCCCAAATCTTTGATTAATAATAATCAATTAAATGTGTACTAGTGAATAACAATTAATTAATAATAAGGGTTAATATCCTTAACCTTTCCCCAGTACATTCCTCATTCTTACCCTATAATTTTATTTTTTTAGATATTATCCCATCATATTTGATTCAGGCCTTACTCTCTGTCTATGTACACGTCTCCTAACAGCCCTAATAATGATACATTTCTTTGGATTTAGAGGTATCATCTTCTCAGTTAGGGATGTAAATAGTTAAACCTCATTGAAACCCTTATGATTTCTGACAGACCTTAGTGCTACTCCTCCACTGTCAGACTGACAATTTTTCTTTCTTCTTTACCTTTTTATACTTCTCTTGAGTCTTGTATTTGAGAGTCAAGTTATCTATTCAGTTCTGTTTTTTTCATTGAAAATACTTGAAAGTCCTCTATTTCATTGAAGGCCCTGAAGGATTATAGTTTTGCTGGATGAGTGATTCTTGGTTGCACTCCTAGTTCCTTTCCCTCTGGGATATCATAGTCTGAGAACTCTACTCCTTTAATCTAGAAACTGTTAAATCTCGGGTTATCCTGAATGTGGCTCCACAACATTTTTTTTCTACTACTTTTTCTACTACTTTTTTTCTACTACTTTCTACCCTCCTCCTTTTTTGTTCCCTTCCCCTCCTCCCTCTCCTTCCCTCCCTTTTTGTCTTCCCTCCTCCCCCTCTCCCCCCCTTGATTTTCCCTTCTCCCTTATCCTGTTGGATAAGATAAAATTCAAGATCCCAATGGATCTGGATGCTCTTCCCTCTCAGAGTTGATTTCACTGAGAGTAAAGTTTAAGTAAAAACTCTCTTCCTCTCCTTCTTATAGGAGAATTCTTCCCCTCCCCTTCCCATGTGTGTCTTTGTATGAGAAAGATTATTCTATTTAGTTTTTTTCTATTTCTTGGAGTATATCTCAGTACCATCAACAATTCCCCCCCATCCATTTTTCTTTCTATCCCCCCTTTCTCCATATCATCTTGATGCCCCAAACTTTCCCTATGCATGATTCTTCTTACTACTTTAATGATGCATACAATTTTTGAGAGTTACACATTACATTTTCCCCTCCTTCCTCTGTTTTACAGGTCTGTCACCTTGTCAGTGAGATATTTTATGTTATCTTCTAATTCTTTAGTCCTTTGACTTTGCTTTATTAATTCTTGCTCTTGCAAGATCATTGTCTTCCAGTTGCCTGATTCTGACCTTTAAAGACTGGTTTTCCTTTTCAGTTTGGTCTGACCTGTTTTTTGAGGCTTCAAGCTGTTGCTGCATTTGCATATATTGGTCTCTCAGATTGCTGAGTTCCTTTTACATTGTTTCCCATTTTTCCTGCCAGAAGGCTTCCATCTTTTTGATAATTTCAGATTTAAATTCCTCAAGAGTTTGTGGAGAATTTCCATTTCCTTTGGAAGGTTTTGGAGCACTTGTTTGTGTTTCCTCTTCTATCTCCTCTGTATTTTGTATTTTTGCTCCATAAAATGTGTCCAAAGTCACCCCTTCTCCTTGCTTTTCTTGGTGTTTGGAGGCTTTTGCACTTCTATACCGTTTGCCATCTCTATGGTTTTTCTTCCCCTTTCCAGTCAGAAATCTGAGTGAGGGGGACTGGCTCTTAGTATATCTGTCTGATGGTCTGAGGCTTTAGCCCCAGGCAAATTGTCCGTTCTCCTCAGCTGCGCTGTCTTCCCAGGGAAGCCCAGGGTCTGCCCTCCCCTGCCTGACGGCATTTTGGGTGTTACTGCTCTCAATTCCCTCCAGTTGCTTCTCCGCTGCCTTACTTCCATGCTCCAAGCCTGGCACAGCACTGTCCACAAGGTACCTCAGTGCCTTTGCTGGTCCTGAGGTTCCTATCCTTTCAGAGGGCCCTGCACTCTAAGGGGGGAGGGGTCCTGGTCTCCTTGAGCTCTCAGGGCTCCTGATGGGATTATGTTCAGCTGGGTTGGTCTGGATGTGCCCCAAGGCAAAAACCTCCAGTGAGACACCAATGGAAGGACCCAGCCAGGGGGCTATAGGCTCCCCCCCATCTCTCTCAGGCTGCTTCCCTGCCATCTGTATTGGATGCCCCGAGACTGCCCCAGGTTGCTTTCAAGGTACGCCCTTCAGAACACCTTTGCCGGTCCTGAGGTTCTCGCTGCTACTGTGGGCTCAGCGCTCTGGGTTGGGGGAGAGGGGTCCTGCAACCTTCTTTCTGCCTTCCCCTTTAGACCTGAGTTTTCTAGGATTCTGTCTTTTGGGGGGACGTCCCTTTTTATTTGAGTCCAGAAGGAGGGTTCCCCGGCTCTGTCCTGTTGTTAAGTTTTAATTTCAGCCCCCTAGGAGCATTCAGTTTGTGATTGGTAAGGAAGCGTTTTCAGAGGTCTGAACTTTTGCTGCTTCTAAACCGCCATCTTGACCGGAAGTCCACAATCCTGTTTTTTAAGGTGTTATTTCCTTTAATATTTTTTGTTCTTTATTTACCAATATGTCAATCTTTTTTTTTTTCATTATTTCCCTACATCATTCTTAGTTATGTGACAAGAAAATCACTTTTAAAAGACTGATATATATTAATTTAAGGTCGCCAAGGAATTCAGCTATGTAATTCCTTAATGAAAACTCAAGTCAGCCGTCAACCTTTTATGGAGTTTTAATTACAAACAGGAGGAAGAAAGGAATTAGAGATAGAGAGATAGAGGGAGAGAGAAAGGGGAGAGAAGGGAATAGGGCTTAAATACCCCTTCTGTTTAGGCTGGGCCAAAAGGCCCAAGCCCTTAGATAGCTGGGGCAATGAAAGGAGATCAGTCCCTATTACTCACGTGACCAAAAATGGAGAAACAATCTCTGGGGCCCCCACCTTCAGCTTCCTTCAGCGCAAGCTTCTCAGAGCACACCGCAACCACTCCGACAAACTCCTCCACCACCTCCTCTCTTCAGACCCCCCTATCCTTAAGGAAAACATCCAAGTTCCCTCCCCTCAGTCCTCACATCTACCAATCACCTGTCCATCAATTTCCCTGTGCCAATGGAGGCTCTAGCTTAACCCAGGACCGCCCAGAGGTCTCTGGCTTTGCACATGTCTGTTGAAGGTCATATTTTCAAATAATTAAATCTTTGATCCTTTGCTACAGCCCTTTCTTAAATCCTGTTAACCTGAGTAGGGTAGAGATTGGAATAATTAAATTTTGATCTAGGCTGCAGCCCTTACTCAATCCTGTTAGGACTGAGTAGGGTGGAGATTGTAATTTCCAAGACCTGTTTCTGTCATTCCAAGTATCTCTATTGTATCAATTCTAAAATCAATCATGACTCAAAGAAATTTCTGTTCTATGCTTAAGCATAGGTCAAAGTCCTTTCCATTGTTCAGCAAAAGGTTTCTGTCCTAAAGTCATCTTAAGAAGGTAGGAGGAACCTCCCATGCCAATGGGGTTCACATTCCAATAGACTATCAGTAAGAAATTTTCTAAGTATGAAATATCCCAATGGTGAAATTTCCAACATTTATAAGTCTAAGAAATTTTGAGGTTTACAGTTAATTTCTGAACTTTTCTTCTATCTCTCTTATTTCATTAAAAAAACAAAAACACTTGCTTCCCTCTTAGAATCAACACTGTGTATTTGATCCAAGACAAAAGAATGGTAAGGGCTAGGCAATGGGGAATAAGTGACTTGCCCACTGTGACACAGCTAGGGAGCATCTACGGCTAGATTTGAACCTAGAATCTTCCAACTCTAGGACTGCTTCTCAATTCATTAAGCTACCCAACTGACCTCCTTATTTGATTTTTAAATCCTTTTTGAGATCCTCTAGGAATTCTATTTAGAAGTCAAAAAAATTTACATATTTTTTTGAGGTTTTGGATGTAGCTTTATTGACATATTGGAAATCTGTGTTTTGGTCTTCCCTGTCAACAAAATAACTCCAAAATTTAAGAAAACTTACCTTGTATCTTAGAATGAATACTATGCATTGGTTCCAAGGCAGAAGAGCAGTAAGACCTAGGCAATGGTGCTTAAGTGACTTGTCTAGGATCAGAGAGCTAGAAAGGGTAAGAGGCCAGATTTGGGGTCTAGAGTATATTTCTAAGCTTCTAACCACACTGCTGACACCTCTTACTGTTAACCACCCACTCAAGAAAACTCAAGAAGAGTGGTAAGGGCTAGGCAATTGGGGTTAAGTGACCTTCCCAGGGTCACATAGCTGGGAAGTGTCTGAGGCCAGATTGGAACCTAAGACCACCCGTCTCTGGGCCTGGCTCTCCATCCACTGAGCTACCCAGCTGCCCCCTCAGAAGGGTTTAAAAATTTTTTATTTGGTCAATTTCAAACATTATTCCTTGGTTACAAGAGTCATGTTCTTTCCCTCCCCTTGTCCCACCCTTCCCATAGCCAATGCGCACTTCCACTTGGTATTACATGTGACCTTGATCAGAACCTATTTCCATGCTGTTGATGTTTGTGCTAGGATGTTCATTTAGAGTCTATATCCCCAATCATATCTCCCTCAACCCATGTAATCAGGCAGTTGTTTTTCTTCTGTGTTTCTACTCCCACAGATTTTCCTCTGAATGTGGATAGTGTTCTTTATAATAAGTCCCTCCAAGTTGTTCAGGATCAATGCATGGCCACTAATGGAAAAGTCCATTACATTTGATTGTACCACAGTGTAACAATCTCTGTGTACAATGTCCTCCTGGTTCTTCTCCTCTCGCTCTGTATCACTTCCTGGAGGTCGTTCCAGTCTCCATGGAATTCCTCCACTTTATTATTCCTTTTAGGACAATAGTATTCCATCACCAACATATACCACAATTTGTTAAGTCATTCCCTAACATTTTCCAATGTTTTGCCACCACAAAGAGCTCAGCTATGAATATTCTTATACAGGCCTTTTTCCTTATTATCTCTTTGGGGGTACAAACCCAGCAGTACTATGGTTGGATCAAAAGGCAGACAGTCTTTTATCGCCCTTTGGGCATAGTTCCAAATTGCCCTCCAGAATGGTTGGATCAATTCACAACTCCACCATCAATGAATTAATGTCCCCCCTTTGCCACATTCCCTCCAGCATTCATTACTTTCCATAGCTGTCCTGTTAGCCAATCTGCTAGGTGTGAGGTGATACCTCAGGGTTGTTTTGATTTGCATCTCTCTGATTATAAGAGATTTAGAACACTTTTTCATGTGCCTATTAATAGTTTTGATTTCTTTAACTGAAAATTGCCTATACATGTCCCTTGCCCATTTATCAATTGGAGAATGGCTTGATTTTTCGTACAAGTGATTTAGCTCTTTGCAGATTTGAGTAATTAGACCTTTGTCAGAGGTTTTTGTTATGAAGATTGTTTCCCAATTTTTACTTCCCTTCTAATTTTGGTTACATTGATTTTGTTTGTAAAAAATTATTTTTAATTTGATGTAATCAAAATTATTTAATTCACATTTTATGACTTTTTCTAAGTCTTGCTTGGTTTTAAAATCTTCCCCTTCCCAAAGGTCTGACATGTATACTATTCTGTGTTCACCTAATTTTCTTATAGTTTCCTTCTTTATGTTCAAGTTATTCACCCATTTTGAATTTATCTTGGTGTAGGGTGTTAGATGTTGATCCAAACCTAATCTCTCCCACAATGTCTTCCAGTTTTCCCAGCAGCTTTTATCAAATACTGAATTTTTGTCCCAAAAGCTGGGGTCTTTGGGCTTGTCATATACTGTCTTGCTGAGGTCACTTGCCCCAAGTCTATTCCACTGATCCTCCTTTCTGTCTCTTAGCCAATACCAAATTATTTTGATGACTGCTGCTTTGTAATATAGTTTGAGATCTGGGACTGCAAGGCCAACCTCCTTTGTAATTTTTTTTCATGATTTCCCTGGATATCCTTGATCTTTTGTTCTTCCAAATGAACTTTGTTATGGTTTTTTTCTAATTCAGTAAAAAAAGTTTTTTTTGTAGTTCGATGTGTATGACACTAAATAAGTAAATAAGTTTGAGTAGGTTTGTCATTTTTATTATGTTTGCTCATCCTATCCATAAACAGTTAATGTTTTTACAACTGTTTAGGTCAAGTTTTACTTGTGTGGAGAGTGTTTTGTAGTTGTGTTCATATAGTTCCTGTGTTTGTCTCGGGAGATATATTCCTAAGTATTTTATTTTGTCTAGGGTGATTTTGAATGGAATTTCTGTCTAATTCTTGCTGCTGAAATGGATTAGAGATATATATAGAAATGCTGATGATTTATGTGGGTTTATTTTGTATCCTGCAACTTTGCTAAAGTTGTTGATTATTTCCTGTAGCTTTTTGGTTGAATCTCTAGGATTCTTTAAGTAGACCATCATATCATCTGCAAAGAGTGATAACTTCGTCTCCTCATTGCCAATTTTGATGCCTTCAATTTCTTTTTCTTCTCTGATTGCTACTGCTAGTGTTTCTAGTACAATGTTAAATAATACCATGATGATGATAATTTAACTGGTCACCAGGGAGTTAATTCAAATACCAAATAAAATATTCAAGGCATTTTGGAAATTTTATCATGGTTTAATTAATATAGAGGGAAGGAATTAAGAAGAAGATTGAGGGAAAAGGATATAGGATTTCTCCGGCCTAGCCTGAGCCAAGGGGAGTTTAGAGACCTCCCAGCCACAAGGTCTCCTCTGAGATGAGGGGCCTCCTAGGAGGATGGAGTTTTTAGGAAAACTAAAGGAGAAAAAAAAGAATCAGCCTAAACTCCAAGAGAGTTCATTGAAGATGCCTCACCTGAACTAGGCTACTAAGCTTCTCCCAGTATTGTATCAAGGATGCTCACCACCAAACCCAGAGAATAGCTGCAGCCACACCAAGATGCCAAGATGCTCAGCACACTGCCACCAGCCTCCTCTCTGCCACAAAAGCCAGAGCCATCTCTCCATGAAAAGAGGCCGGAGAGAGGAAGTGACGTGAAATATATAGACCATTTTTACATCACTTCCTGTGTTTCACCTGTACCAATGGTAGCTTAAGCTTGACTTAGGACAGCCCAGGGGGTCTGTCAGTTGTTTCTGATTTGTCATTTGCTAGCTCATGTCTGTCATAGACCATCCATGTCAATACTTAATTCTTTTTTTTTTAATTTTGAACATTATTTTATTTGGTCATTTCCAAACATTATTCACTGGAAACAAAGATCATTTTCTTGTCCTCCCCTCCCCCACCACCACCTTTCCCTCTCCCATAGCCAACGCACGATTCCACTGGTTATCACATGTGTTCTTGACTCGAACCCATTTCCCTGTTGTTGGTATTTGCATTAGAGTGTTCATTTAGAGTCTCTCCTCAGTCATATCCCCTCCAACCCTGTAGTCAAGCAGTTGCTTTTCATCCGTGTTTTTACTCCCACAGTTTATCCTCTGCTTGTGGATACTGTTTTTTAGATCCCTGCAGATTGTTCAGGGACATTTCATTGACACTAATGGAGAAGTCCATCACCTTCAATTGTACCACAGTGTATCAGTCTCTGTGTATAATGTTTTCCTGGTTCTGCTCCTTTCGCTCTGCATCACTTCCTGGAGGTTGTTCCAGTCTTCATGGAATTCCTCCACTTTATTATTCCTTTTTGCACAATAGTATTCCATCACCAACATATACCACAGTTTGCTCAGCCATTCCCCAATTGATGGGCATCCCCTCATTTTCCAATTTTTGGCCACCACAAAGAGCGCAGCTACGAATATTTTTGTACAAGTCTTTTTCCTTATTATCTCTTTGGGGTACAAACCCAGCAGTGCTATGGCTGGATCAAAGGGAAGACAGTCTTTTATCACCCTTTGGGCATAGTTCCAAATTGCCCTCCAGAATGGTTGGATCAATTCACAACTCCACCAGCAATGAATTAATGTCCCCACTTTGCCACATCCCCTCCAGCATTCACTACTTTCCATAGCTGTCATGTTAGCCAATCTGCTAGGTGTGAGGTGATACCTCAGAGTTGTTTTGATTTGCATCCCTCTGATTATAAGAGATGTAGAGCACTTTTTCATGTGCTTATTAATAGTTTTGATTTCTTTGGCTGCGAACTGCCTGTTCATGTCCTTTGCCCATTTATCAATTGGCGAATGGCTTGATTTTTTGTACAATTGATTTAGTTCTTTGTAAATTTGAGTAATTAAACCTTTGTCAGAGGTTTTTATGAAGATTGTTTCCCACTTTGTTGCTACCCTTCTGATTTTGGTTACATTAGTTTTGTTTGTACAAAAACTTTTTAATTTGATGTATTCCAGATAATTTATTTTGCATTTTGTAACTCTTTCTAATTCTTGCTTGGTTTTGAAGTCTTTCCCTTTCCAAAGGTCTGACATGTATACTATTCTGTGTTCGCCTAATTTTCTTATAGTTTCCTTCTTTATGTTCAAGTTGTTCACCCATTTTGAATTTATCTTGGTGTAGGGTGTGAGGTGTTGATCTAAACCTAATCTCTCCCACATTGTCCTCCAATTTTCCCAGCAGTTTTTATGAAATAGTGGATTTTTGTCCCAAAAGCTGGGATCTTTGGGTTTGTCATATACTGTCTTGCTGAGGTTGCTTGTCCCCAGTCTATTCCACTGATCCTCCTTTCTTTCTCTTAGCCAGTACCAAATTATTTTGATGACCGCTGCTTTATAATATAGTCTGAGATCTGGGACTGTAAGTCCCCCTTCCTTTGTATTTTTTTTCATTATTTCCCTGGATATCCTTGATCTTTTGTTCTTCCAAATGAACTTTGTTATAGTTTTTTCTAAATCAGTAAAAAAAATTTTTGGAAGTTCCATGGGTATGGCACTAAATAGATAGATGAGTTTGGGTAAGATGGTCATTTTTATTATATTGGCTTGTCCTACCCATGAGCAGTTAATGTTCTTCCAATTGTTCAAGTCTAGTATTAGTTATATGGAAAGTGTTTTGTAGTTGTGTTCATATAGATCCTGTGTTTGTCTCGGGAGATAGATTCCTAAGTATTTTATTTTGTCCAAGGTAATTTTGAATGGGATTATTCTTTCTAGTTCTTGCTGCTGAGATGTGTTGGAATTATATAGAAATGCTGATGACTTATGTGGGTTTATTTTGTATCCTGCAACTTTGCTAAAGTTGTTGATTATTTCGATTAGCTTTTTGGTTGAATCTCTAGGATTCTTTAAGTAGACCATCATGTCATCTGCAAAGAGCGATAATTTGGTCTCCTCCTTGCCTATTTTGATGCCTTCAATTTCTTTTTCTTCTCTAATTGTTACTGCTAGTGTTTCTAATACAATGTCAAATAATAGAGGTGATAATGGGGATCCTTGTTTCACTCCTGATCTTAATGGGAATGGATTTAGTTTATCCCCATTGCAGATGATATTAGTTGATGGTTTTAGATATATACTGTTTATTATTTTTAGGAACAACCCTTCTATTCCTATGCTTTCTAGTGTTTTTAGTAGGAATGGGTGTTGTATTTTATCAAAGGCTTTTTCTGCATCTGTTGAGATAATCATGTGGTTCTTGTTGGTTTGCTTGTTGATGTGGTCAATTATGTGGATAGTTTTCCTAATA
The DNA here is from genome assembly GCF_027887165.1 of Monodelphis domestica. Classification (NCBI taxonomy): domain Eukaryota; kingdom Metazoa; phylum Chordata; class Mammalia; order Didelphimorphia; family Didelphidae; genus Monodelphis; species Monodelphis domestica. The sequence continues at coordinate 11,090,757 of NC_077232.1, read as the reverse complement.
TTGAACCAGCCCTGCATCCCTGATATAAATCCTACTTGATCATGGCAGATGACCCTTCGGATCACTTGCTGGACTCTTTTTGCTAGTATCCTATTTAAGATTTTTGCATCTATATTCATTAGGGAGATTGGTCTATAATTTTCTTTCTCTGTTTTTGGCCTGCCTGGTTTTGGAATTAGTACCATGTTTGTGTTATAAAAGGAGTTTGGTAGAACTCCCTCTTTGCTTATTATGTCAAATAGTTTGTATAGTATTGGAGTTAGCTGTTCTTTGAACATTTAATAGAATTCACTGGTGAATCCGTCAGGCCCTGGGGATTTTTTCTTAGGAAGTTCTTTGATGGCCTGTTGGATTTCTTTTTCTGATATGGGATTATTTAAGAAATCTATTTCTTCTTCTGTTAGTCTAGGCAATTTGTATTTTTGTAAATATTCATCCATATCACCTAGGTTGGTATATTTATTGCCATATAATTGGGCAAAGTAGTTTTTAATGATTGCCTTAATTTCCTCTTCATTGGAGGTGAGATCTCCCTTTTCATCCTTGATGCTGTTAATTTGCCTTTCTTCTTTCCTTTTTTTAATTAGATTAACCAGTACTTTGTCTATTTTGTCTGTTTTTTCAAAGTACCAGCTTCTAGTTTTAATTTTTAGGTCAATACTTCTGTCACTTTCGATTTTATTAATTTCTCCCTTAATTTTTAGGATCTCTAGTTTGGTTTTCTTCTGGGGGTTTTTAATTTGTTCGTTCTCAAGTTTTTTAATTTGCATTTCCAATTCCTTGATCTCTGTCCTCCATAATTTCTTAATATATGCACTCAGGGATATGAATTTTCCTCTAAGTACTGCCTTGGCTGCATCCCATAAGGTTTGAAAGGATGTCTCGCCGTTGTCATTTTCTTCAACGAAATTATTAATTGTTTCTATGATTTCTTCTCTAACTATCCGATTTTGGAGTATCATATTATTTAATTTCCAATTAATTTTTGATTTGGCTCTCCATGTACCCTTACCGATCAATATCTTTATTGCCTTGTGATCTGAAAAGGCTGCATTTATTATTTCTGCTTTTCTGCATTTGAGTGCCATGTTTCTGTGACCTAGTGTATGATCTATTTTTGTGAATGTGCCATGTGGTGCTGAAAAGAAGGTGTATTCCTTTTTGTCCCTATTTATTTTTCTCCATATCTCTATTAACTCTAATTTTTCTAAAATTTTAATTCACCTCTTTTACCTCTTTCTTGTTTATTTTTTGGTTTGATTTATCTAAATTTGATAGTGGTTGGTTCAAGTCTCCCACTAATATGGTTTTACTGTCTATTTCTTCCTTCAATTCTCCTAGTTTCTCTATTAAAAATTTGGATGCTATACCATTTGGTGCATACATGTTGATTAGTGATATTTCCTCATTGTCTATACTCCCTTTTAACAGAATATATTTACCTTCCCTATCCCTTTTGATCAGGTCTATTTGTGCTTTGGCTTTGTCAGATATCATGATTGCAACTCCTGCCTTCTTTCTATCAGTTGAGGCCCAAAAGGTCTTACTCCAACCTGTAATTCTAACCTTGTGAGTGTCAACCCGCCTCATATGTGTTTCTTGAAGACAACAAATGGTAGGGTTTGGGGTTCTAATCCAATCTGTTATTTGTCTACGTTTTATGGGTGAGTTCATCCCATTCACATTCAAAGTTATGATTGTCATTTGGGGATTCTCTGGCATTTTGATATCTTCCCCTAGTTCTGACCTTTCTTCTTTAGCTATGTCCTTTTGAACCAGTGATTTGCTTTAGGTCAGTCCCCCTAGTCCCCTCCCTTGAGATGCTTCCCTTTCTAGCCCCTCCCTTTTTGTGCTCCCTTCCCCTCCCCCCTCCTCTTCCCTTCCTTTTTATGCTCCCTCCTCCTCCTCTTCCCTCCTTTTTTATGCTCCCTCCCCCCCCCCTTAATTTTCCTTTCTTTCTTGCCCTAATGGATAAGATAGAATTCAGGATCCCACTGGATCTAGATGTTCTTCCCTCTCAGATTTAATTTCACTGAGAGTAAGGTTTAAGTAATTCCACTTCACGCTCTCTCCCTCTCCTTCTCATATGAGAGTTCTTCCCCTCCCCTTCCCATGTGTATCTTTATATGGGAAAGATTATTCTATTAAGTCCCCCCCCATTTCTTGAAGTAAGTCTTAGTATTATTGATGGTTCCCCTCCTCCCTTTTCCTTTCTTTGCCCCCACTTTCCCCAAATCTTCTTAATGCCCCAATCTTTCCCTATGCATATTTCTTCTAACTACTCTTATGATGCTACAATTTTTCATAGTAACACAAAATATTTTCCCCACATATTAATATATATAATTTGATGTAAATGTAGTCCTTATAGAAGAGAGTTTGACTTAACGAAAAAGATAAGATTTATCTCTTTTTCCCTTTTTTTCATATTTACCTTTTCATGTTTCTCTTGCTTTCTGTGCTTGGATATCAAATTTTCCACTAAGTTCTGGTCTTTTCTTAGCAAATGCTTGGAAATCTTCTATTTTGTTGAATGCCCATACTTTCCCCTGGAAGTATATAGTCAGTTTTGCTGGGTAGTTGATTCTTGGTTGGAGACCCAGCTCTCTTGCCTTTCTAAATATCGTGTTCCATGCTTTGCGGTCTCTTAGTGTGTTAGCCGCTAAGTTGTGTGTGATCCTTATGGGAGCCCCCTTATATCTGAAGCTCCTCTTTTTGGCTTCTTGTAGGATTTTCTCCTTTTATTGGAAGCTCTTGAATTTGGCAATTACATTCCTAGGGGTTGTCTTTTGGGGATTTAGTATAGAAGGTGTTCTATGAACCCTTTCTATTTCTATTTTGCCCCCTTGCTCCAGAACGTGGGGGCGATTTTCTTTTATAATCTCCTGTAGAATAATATCGAGTTTATTGTTTATCTCTGGTTTTTCTGGGAGACCAATAATTTGGAGGTTTTCTCTTCTCCCTCTGTTTTCCAGATCAGTGACCTTCTCAGTGAGATATTTTATGTTTTCTTCTAATTCATTAATTTTTGGGGTTTGCTTTATTGATTCTTGCTGTTTTATGATCTCACTTTCTTCGAGTTTCTTGATTCTGGTCATTAGGGACTGGTTTTGCTTTTCAGCTTTGTCTGCCCTTCTATTGGATGCTTCAAGCTCTTTTTCCAATTGAGCAGTCTTATCTGTCAGACTGCTGATCTCTTTCTCCCATTTTTCTTTCCAGGTTTCCATCTTTTGGGTAAGCTCCAGTTTGAGATCTTCCAGAGCTTGTTGATAGTTTCCATTTTGGGAGGCATGTTCTGATTTTTTTGGGATTTCCTCCTCATTCTCTTCTTTTCCTTGGGTACTTCCACCATAAAAGTTTTCAATAGTCACCTTTTTCCCTTTCTTCCTGGAGGCTTGATTTTGGGCCATGTGAGCCATCCCTTTGGTGGTTTTATTCCCCTTTCCTTTTTGGTCTGGGGTCTAGGTGATGTGGGCGGGTTTTCTGTGAATTTAGGTTGCCTCAGACTAGTTCTTCCCAGTCTCCGAGGTTTCTTAGAGTGCTGGGACTCTGATCACGGCCACACTGCCCAGGTGTTCAGCTCTGCCCAGATAATCAGCGTGTGGTCCACCCCTGGTGTTTAGCTCCACTGAGATGTTCAGTGCAACCGCCCCAAGTACAGCTCCGCTGACCCCCGTGATCAGCACCAGGTCCTCCAGTGAAACCGCCCTGAGACGTTTTTTCCTGGCAGTCCCCAGATCCCAAGGACCCTGGAGTGCCCCCCCAGACAGAGACTTTCCCCACTCACTCGCTGTCCCAGTGAGCACTCAGGTAGCTCACTCTGGTTTGGTGGGGGAGGTGGGGGGGGGGGTAAGGGCGGCTCAGTTCATGTTTCTGTGCATGCTTTTCCTCCTTCTTCTTATAGTGTGGAAATGTTCAAACCCCACGTACCATTCGCCTCTGTGGTGTACTGGGGAGTACTGGGGAGTCCTTCTGTTCCTCCAAAGGTGATTTTTATGCTCCTTTGATGTAGTCTGTTTTGTTCTGTGCCAGGGAGAGGAAGCGTGTGACATCTAGATTGCAGCCATGATTACCCGGAAGTCCATTCAATACTTAATTCTTAAGTAGGGGTGTAGACATTCCTGTTTTGTTAGACTAAGCAGGGTGGAGTAAATCTAAAATTCACACAAGGCTTCTAGTTTGTCCCCATTGCAGATGATATTGGCTGATGGTTTTAGATAAATACTGTTTATTATTTTTTAGGAAAAACCCTTCTATCCCTATACTTTCTTGTGTTTTCAATAGGAATGAGTGTTGTATTTTGTCAAAGGCTTTTTCTCCATCTATTGAGATAATCATGTGATTTTTTTGTTAGTTTGCTTATTGATATGGTCAATTATGTGGATGGCTTTCCTAATATTGAACCATCCTTGCATTCCTGGTATAAATCCCACCTGATCATAGTGAATAACCCGATCATAGCAAATAACCCTCATGATGACTTGCTGGAGTCTTTTTGCTAGTATCCTATTTAAGATTTTTGCATTTATGTTCATTAAGGAGATGGGTCTATAGTTTTCTTTTTCCATTTTTGACCTGTGTGAGTCTTAAAAATTCTCAGACCCTACTTCAGAAGATTTGGTTAAGACCATTCCCCATTTTAAACAATGAAGGGACTTAGTCAGGAATGTGAGAACTCTATTCCACCCATACTTAAGCATACTTTAGGGGAAGATAAAGTTGTAAACTCTTTACTGAACAATGAAAAAGTACTTAACTCATACTTATAGTGAAGCAAAAGTCTTAAGCTAAGTCTATTTTTAGGAAGGTGCAAAGTACCTATGAAGGTCAGGCAACTTGCAAACTTGTAAGGGACAAGCCTTAACAAAAGAGGTGTGAGGTTTTAGTCTACTCAGGTGTGAATTAAGAATGGTCAGTCTTTTGGAAAATGTCTACTGTGCTTGGTAGATGTGAGAACTTAGGGGAGGTGACATAGGAGACAATTCTCTTTAAAAGGAGGTCAGAAGCTGAGAGAAGGAAACTGCTCTCTGAAAAAACTCTCTCTGAGAGAACTCTCTCTGAAGGATTTTAGCCTTGGAATCTGAAGTGGAGCTCAGGAGCTGAACTGGTGGGTTTCTCTGAACACTAGAGTCTTACTTGGGACAAATCTTGTGGTGAGTTGATAAAAAACTGACTGATCTCTCTCTTAAGGCTTAAAGCCTAGGCTGGCCTTGGCTGGCCTAGGCTGGCCTACCCCTTTTCTCATTATTTCCTCTTACTCTCTCTCTCTCCTTTTCATGAATTCTTTAATTTGTATTAATTAAAATCTCTATAAAACCCAGCTGACTTGGGTATTTCATATTTGGGAATTTTTCTCATGGCGACCACTTTATTTTTGATAAAATCAAGACTCTGTCTTGAAACCACATTTTCGCGGTCACAGTTTATGCCAACCATTCTTAATTATAACACCTGCCTGACTTTGGAATCAGTACCATATTTGTGTCATAAAAGGATTTTGGTAGAACTCCCTCTTTGCTTATTATTTCAAATAGTTTGTATAGTATCAGGATTAGCTGTTCATTGAATGTTTGATAGAATTCACTTGTGAATCCTTCAGGCACTGGGGATTTTTTTCTTAGGGAGTTCTTTGAAGGCTTGTTCAATTTCTTTTTAGGATATGGGATTATTTAAGAATTTTATTTCTTCTTCTGTTAATCTAGACAATTTATATTTTTGTAAATATTCATCCATATCATCTAGATTGACATATTTATTGCCATAAAATTGGGCAAAATAGTTTTTAATGATTGCCTTAATTTCCTCTTCATTGGAGGTGAGCTCTCCCTTTTCATCTTGGACACTGTTAATTTGGTTTTCATCTTTCCTAATTTTTATTATATTGACCAGTACTTTGCCTATTTTGTTTGTTTTTTCAAAATACCAGCTTCTAATCTTATTTATTAGTTCAATAGTTCTTTCACTTTTGATTTTATTAATTTCTCCCTTAATTTTTAGGATCTCTAATTTAATTTTATTCTGGGGATTTTTAATTTGTTCACTTTCAAGTTTCTTGATTTGCATGTCCAATTCATTGACCTCTGCTCTCCCTAATTTGTTAATATATGAACTCAAGGATATAAAGTTTCCCCTGCTCTGGCTGCATCCCATAAATTTTGAAAGGATGATTCATCATTGTCATTTTCTTCAATGAAATTTTTAACTGTTTCTATGATTGATTCTCTAACCAATTTTGGAGAATCATCTTATTTAATTTCCAATTAATTTTTGATTTGGCTCTCCATGTACCCTTATTGATCATTATTTTTATTGTATTATGATATGAAAAGGCTGCATTTATTATTTCTGCTTTTCTGCATTTGTTTGCCATGTTCTTATGATCTAGTACATGGTCAATCTTTGTGAATGTACCATGTTCTGCTGAAAAGAAGGTGTATTCCTTTTTGTCTCAATTTATTTTTCTCTATATGTCTATTAACACTATTTTGATTCTTCTAAGATTTGATTCACACATTTTACCTCTTTCTTATTTATTTATTGATTTGATTTATCTAAATTTGATAGTGGTAGGTTCAGATCTCCCACTAGTATAGTTTTACTATCTATTTCCTCCTTCAATTCCACTAGTTTCTCCTTTAGAAATTTGGATGCTATACCATCTGGCGAATACATGTTGATTACTGATATTTACTCATTGTCTATACTTTTTTATACCTTTTATCGGGATGTATTTACCTTCACTATCCCTTTCAATCAAGTCTATTTTTAATTTGGCTTTGTCAGATATGATGATTTCAACTCCTGCCTTCTTTCTGTCAGTTGAGGCCCAATAGGTTTTGCTCCAATCTTTGATTCTGATCTTGTGAGTATCTACCCACCTCAGGTGTGTTTCTTGTAGACAACATATGGTAGGATTTTGGATTATAATCCAATCTCCTATTTGTTTTCATTGTATGGGTGAGTTCATCCCATTCACATTCAAAATTATGACTATCACTTCTGTATTTCCCAGCATTTTGATATCATCTCCTTGTTCTGTCCTTTCTTCTTTTGCTATATCTTTTTAAACTAGTGGTTTACTTCTAATTGATCCCCCTAATCCCCTCCCTTGATATGCTTCCCTTTCTGACCCCTCCCTTTTTTCCCCTTCTTGTTTTTTTAGGGTCTGTTAAGTTCACTCCCCACTCTCTTTCCTTTCCTTTTTTTACTCCCTCCCCCCTATCCCCCTTAGTTTTCCCTTCTTACTTTCCCTGTAGGATAAGATAGAATTCAAGGCCCCAATGGATCTAGATGCTCTTCCCTCTCAGAATTGATTTCACTGAGAGTAAGGTTTAAGTGTTACCTATTAGCACTCTCTTCTCTCTTTCTTATAAGAGTATTCTTCCCCTCCCCTTCTCATGTATATCTTTGTGTGATAAAAATTATCCTATTTTTTTATTTCTTTAAGTATCTCTTGGTGCCATCTTTGATTCCCCGCTTTTTCTTCTTTTTTTTGCATATCATCTTATAGCCCTTAATGCCCCAATCTCTTCCTGTGAATAACTCCTCTAATTACTATAATAGTGAATATAACTTTTGAGAGTTACAAATAACATTTTCCACATATATTAATATATATAATTTGACCAGTTGTAGCCCTTAAAGAAGAAACTTTGAATAAAAAAACATTTTTCCCCTTTTCCCTCTCTTTCTTATTTACCTTTTCATGTTTCTCTTGATCTTTGTGTTTGGATATCAAACTTTCCACTTAGTTCTGGCCTTTTCTTTATAAATACTTGGAAATCTTCTTAGTTTCAACTATATTCATTTAAAAGGTTTCGTACAAACAAAACCAATGCATTCAAGATTATAAGGGAAAGGATACTTTGCCAAAATTTTTACAACAAATTTCCCTAATCAAGGTCTCATTTCCCAAATATAGAGAGAACTAACTCAAACTTATAAGTCATTCCCCATTTGACAAATGGTCAAATGATATGAATAAGCAATTTTCAGATGAAGAAATCAAAACTACCAATAATTATACAAAAATGTTTTAAATCCCTCTTGATTAGAGAAATGCACATTAAAACAGTAACAGCAATATTATGGAGTGATCAGCTATGATAGACTTGACTATTCCCATCAGTACAATGATCCAGGACACTTTTGAGGGACTTAGGACAATGAACACTATCGATCCACCTCCAGAGAAAGAACTGTTGGAGTCAGGATGCAGCTGAAAGCATGCAGTTTTTCACTTTAGTTTATTTGGGTTTGGGTTTTGAGGTTTGGGTTTTATATGATTATTCTCTTACAAAAATGATCAATATGGAAATATTGTATATGATAATACATGTATAACCCAGATCAAATTGCTTGTCAGCTCTGGGAGGGAGAAGGGAAGGGAGGAAGGCAGTGTGAATCTTAAAACTGCTCAGACTCTAACTTAGAACTTTTGGTTAAGGCTATTCCCTTATTGTAACAAATGGAGGTACTTGATCAGGAATGTATTGGGAATTTTAACATTACTCCACCCATACTTAGGCATACTTTAGGGGAGGATAAAGTTGTAAGCTCCTTACTGAACAATGAAAAGTCCCCAACTCATACTTATAGTAAAGCTAGAACCTTAAGTTAGGTCTACTTTTAGATCTAATACAAAAGGGTGCTAAGTACCTATAAAGGTTAAATTAATCACTGAAAGGTCAAGCAACTTTAAAAGGCCAAGCTTAGCAAGAGGTGTGAAGTTTTAGTCTACTCAGAGAAGGTGATAACAAAAGAAGATGTGAATTAAGAATGGACAGTTCTGTGGGAAAAGTCTACTGTGATTGGTAGATGTGAAAATTTAGGGGAGGTGACATAAGAGAAATTTCTCTTTAAAAGGAGCTGTCTGGACCAGTTCAGGGAGTTTGGGTAGTTGGAGCTTTGGAGTTAGTGTGGAGGAGCTAGCTCTCTGAACTTAGTTGGAGTTTTGCTTGGGACAAAATCTTGTGGTGAGTGAATAAAAGACTGACTAGTCTCTCAAGGCTTAGGCTTAGGCCTAGGCCATTTGGCCTAGGCCTTTTCCTACTATTTCCTCTTACTCTGTCCCTCTCCCTTCCCTTAATTCCTTAATTTATATTAATTAAAATCTCCATAAAACCCAGCTGACTTTGGTATTTCATATTGGGGAATTTTTCCCATGGTGACCACTTATTTTTGATAAAAATCAAGACATTAAAATTATTTTTACAGTTTTGGCAATTCACAGTCTTAAAACCCATATTTTTTGTGGTTACAGCAGACAATATCTCTGACATAACTTCATAAAAATTTATCTGGAAATTTGTTATTATATGTCATTGGAAAAAAATAAAAATCTTTCTAATAAAAGATTAAAATGAAAAATAAATAGGAATCCCCAAATAATAAGGTAAAATAAAAACAACATTTTAATATTTCTTATATGAAGTGGTAGAGGGAAGGAATGCTGGGAAAAATTCTGGAGATGAAAAAAATATTAAAAATAAATTATAATGTGACTAAAATGGATAAATAAATTCACTTTCTTTTTAATAATCAATATTACTTAACCTGTAAATTCTTAATCCAATTTTGAGAACTTATTAGGAAAGCAAACTCAAAACCTGAATTTCATACTAGATACATTTGGAAGCCAATCATATGCACATGGATATCATTGTTTGAAGAAAAAAGCTAACACTGTTGCTTTCTGATGCATATTAATCCATTTAACTAGAAAACATTTACACTGAATTTATATCTTATTACTTTATCTAATTTCCTGTTAGAAGAATATCAGCACTCTGTATTATAATTTTGCCACAGATTAAATTTCATTATTTATTTCATACTTATATACTCTTACTGTAATTCAGAGATGTTCCAGTATCAACTTACAAATTAATATATTTAATTCTATATTTACAAAACTTTTACCACTTATCTGACTTGACTATAGAAATTTGCTATGAAAGGGAAAAAAGGAGGAATACGGGTAGAATAACGTCATACATTAAAAATGGTAAAAAACAAAGTCATATCTAATAGCCAATTATATCATATCAGGGAATCAAAAGCAAGGCTGAGAATTGACCAGGTGGAGAAATATCCTGTTCAGAAAAGAATCAGAATAATAAGGGAAATCAGTCAAGAAGGTCCTCCCTTAGTCCATGCTAAGGTCATCCTCAAATCTTCTCCTAGGAATAGATATCCAGGCATCTACCTGTAACCTCTTTTAGGATGCAGCATGTGCCATCTTCTACTATTGGCTTTAGGACAATTCAGACTATGTTCCCATAATCAAAACTCAAAACAATAGTAAATTACAGTAACAAGAATTTTTACCTCAAATAACATAATTTCACTTAATCATAACTTCAGGCATGGATACTTTTAACTTCCTTATATTTAGCTTCCTTATATTTTCCCAACAGTTAAATTGTATTTATCTTTTGATAATTCATGGGCTCTGGCAACTACTTCCAATTCTGCTTGACTAAGTGGCCTGGGGGAAAGTTTGCTGCTTCCAGAAGCCTGGAGGTAGTGGTGACAGCATAATCTTATACCAATTCTTCCTCATTCAGGAGGCACAATCAATTGTTGCACAGGAAAAGTTCTTTATCAGCTGTGGAAAAGAGAAATTGGAATAGCCTCAGAGGTTCATATGTGGCCCAAGGGCCATAGTTAGGGGACCCCTGCTTTTTACCATAGCCAAATGATTTTGGGTTTCTCTTTTAACGGTTTCTAATTCCCATTTGCTAAGAAGCAGTCCCTCCAGGCAGCAGCATTTTCTTTCTTAAGCTCATTTTTATAAAATTTATTTTAGTCATGGTCAAACATACCCCAAGTGGGCCAGCAACAACAAGGATTTTCTTTAGTTAGATTATGCCAACAGTTTGAGAAATTTGCAAGTATCCTCCATGGACTAAATATGTAGTTTCCAAATTTCCAAAACCACAATTAAAGAGGGAAAATCCTCAACGGTCCCTGTTTCCAAAAGTCAAAACAGTTGGTGGCAGCTGAGTAACTCAGTGGGATTGAGAGGCAGGCCTAGATACCAAAGGTCCTGGGTTCCAATCTGGCTTCAGACACTTCCCAGCTGTTGGACCCTGGGCAAGTCACTTAAACCCCATGGCCTAGACCTTACCACTCCTCTGCCTTGGAGCCAATACATAGTATTAATTCTGAGATGAAAAGTAAGGGTTTTGTTGTTGTGGTTGTTTTGGGGGGTTTTTGTATTTTTTAATAAAAACACTTCACCAAAAGTTTAAAATTTTCAATGAAAAATCAACAAGACTTCCAGATTGAAAGGATTGGACAAAGTCTTCCCTTCAGAAGGGGTAGGACAAGGTCATCCCTTCAGTGCAATACCCAAGATCCTTAAATTAAATTAAAAAAATAAAGGGAAACAAAAGGACTCAGCTGAAAGAGACAGAAGCTCAGAAACTGGAGAGGAAAAGGACACTCACCAGCCAATGGGGCTCAAGTTCAGTGAGATGCAATGCAATGAGCCTCCGTAGGTACCTGCACCTCACACTGAACCAGATGCTGGGCTTCTTTGGCCAGGCTTCTAATCACACTGCTGACACCTCTTACTGTTAACCACCCACTCAACTGGGACACTAGAATAACCCAAAGTACCCTGCAGGTGCTTTAAAGTTTTATTCTGTTGAATAAAGGACAAGCAAAAGCATTGAAGGTAAAACTCTTACTGAACTCTAACTCTGAATGTCCAGCCTTCATACACATCCTTGGGGCAGATCAAAGACAGTCAAGCTGTAATAATGGTGCCCTTTACTCAGGGACAAGACAGAGTTTGGCCAACCCCGAGATCTCTGTTCTCAGGGCTTGGCCAGCATCAAAGAGGGGGACAGTCAGTTTGGGCTGCTGATTGAAAGCCTCTTCCTGGCAGAGCCATGTTGGCTAGGATGGGGCTCCCTCAGGTGCTTTCCATAACTCAGAGCTGCCATGGTCGTTCTCCCTGGTTTGGACAGTAACAGATGGATAGCAGTGGAGTTCCAGCTGAATGTACGCATACAAAGGACTATTGTTAGGCCATGCTCACAGCACATCTTCCTGAGGTGAGATATGCTCAGCAGCTACATATGGCGGGTCTGGGGGAAAAGACAACTCAGGAAAACCAGAGGCTTCAGCAAGGGCTAAATTTGGGGGCTGTGACATGTCCTAGTAGCTAATCTGATACGTGTAAAGAAGGGGGCGCCCAGAAGGGTTTTAATTTGGTATCTGTAATTAATAGTGAGTCAGATCTAGTCAAAGGAGCATCCATTAGATGGAGGAGGATACCTTAGAAGTGTCTCTTGTCCACTATACAGAATCTGAAGTCAGCACCAGGAGTTCTTCTCTTCTCTAGTTTTCACCTCCCACTTGGGTTAGTTGAGAAAAGGGGCATCTTCTGTCTCTGGACCACCAAGCCTGGAAAGAGCAGAGCAGGCACTGATCTCTCCCCACAATCTACCAAGAGAGAGAGAAAGTTCCCAGTCTTCTAAGAGGAAGAGCTGGGCCTCCAGATGATGTCAGCCAGAGATTCCTGTCCTGAGGAGCCACAGCCCTTTGGAGAGAGAGTGGGGAGAACATGGAGAGCATCCAATCCAGCCTGAGGCCCAGAGGAGAATCTTCATTGAGAACTGCCAGAAGTGGGATTTAGAACGGAGGTGGGGACTCCATCAATCTTTCCTCTGACATCACCTGACTGAATCTCAGGGAGGGGTTTGCCAGTTTTCAGGACACAAATAGCCCTGTGGTTCCTGCTGGTCCCAAAACACTCCCAGCCTTTCCAAGTCCGGAGCCACAGGAGCCAACCATCTCCACCATGAGACTTCTCCTTGTTGCCTTCCTTCTGCTCACCCTGGCTGCTTGCTCCTATGAAGGTGAGTGACCTTTCATTGAGTTCTCCTGAGGAGGATCATTTCCCCATCTGCCTCTCCTGAGACGTGGGAAATCTGGAATAGAAAACATTTTGGTTTAGGACAACGGTTCCTTCATGGGATGAAATAAAGGTTCATAGTTTGAGAGCTGGAATGGGCCTCAGGGGATATCTGATTCATTCTACAAATGAGCACAAAGAAGTTGGAGAAAAGATCCATGACTTGCCCAAGGTCATAAAACCAGTGAGTATCTCAGAAAGACTTGGAAACTAAGTCTTCCTGATGCCCTATCCATTATTCCATGCTGCCTCTTCTACAACTACCCTACAAGAAACTCAAAACATACATGTTCAGTAGTTCTTAAGAACTCATCTTGTTCCTCCCCCACCCTCTATCTTCAAAAAGGACAGATTTCTCCCAGATCTCCTTTTTAGATTTCTACTTATTTAACTCAGGGATTGTATTGAGGAGGGGATAGAAGAGTTTGCCAACAAGGGAAGATTGAGGGATTGAACCCAAGCCAGTCAGTCATCCTCATCATTCATTTCCTTTTTATCTCTTCCAGCTAATATTTGTAGGCCTTTGGGCCAAATTTCTGAAATAAGCAAGGAATCACAAAATAGAACTTCCTCTACATTTGATAAAGACGTTTGGAGTATAGTGGACAAACTACTTCGGTCAACGCAATATAAGGTAAGATCTTAAAGGCATGCATCTCTGTTCCCATTGAGCTCCAACCCAGACCCAAGTCACAAATGACCAGGTATCCTGAGTATAGCCTTTTTAGTTCCTCATCCTCCCCCCAGATAACTGAGAGGCACCAGTTTCCCTTCGCTAGATTAGAGATATGAGCTAGTTGGTTTAATTCAGAATGTCTTCCATCCCATGCTGAGATGATTGAGGCTCTTACTTTCCCTAGGTTAGGATACTGAACTTTTTTCTTCTATTTGGCCAGCACCTGGCCTGCGGTTGTCCTGTCTCTGAATAATAAAGATCAATCTGACTTCCTAAAGCCTTTTATACATTCTCTTGGGTGACCCCCTCTTTCCCAGTCCATCACCAGCATTAAGGATGAATCACTGGAGAATTCCAGGGTTTCAGGCTATCTGTATCCAGATTCTGCTTCTTTCTTCTTCTCTTCAAACATGCTTGTGTTGGAACTAATTCCTGAAGACCAATCCCTGCCCAATCACTCATTAATAGCCAAGATCCAGTGGATATTCTGGAAAAACTAGTAGAAGTGAGGAGGGAGCAACTGTCCTGCCCCAGTGGGTTTCCTCAGGAGCAGCAGAATCTTATTAACTTTCTCTCAATTACAGATACGTGTCTAATCAGAAGTGAAATATAAAATCATGTTCCTAAAGGATGACTCATCTTCACCTTTATCTCTCTGAGCAAATATCAAATTGTAACTAGCCTTCTGGATTTTCTGTTCCTCTTGTCAGTGAAGAACCTAATTCCTGTAGAATGTAATGAGAAAAACAGCCTGTGATCCTGAGGTCTTGTTTTAAATCTTTCTGTCAATAAATCAAATGCAAAGCAATTCTGGTCCATCCCTTGTTTTCACTTGGCCTTGATGCTTGATGCTTTGGGTTTGGAGGTGACAGATTCATGAGGTTGCTAATTAAGATGATAATGGAAGTCATAGACTCAATGGGTATAATTTTTTCCTGAGTACTGTCACATCACTTTCTGAAGCCTTGAGGATCCAGTCCTCTCCTAATCTTTCATTGATGGGCTTTCTGATGTCATCAGCCACTTAAGCTGTCTGGGCTTTCAACTGATTCTTAGAAACTGGGCAGATGGGATATTCTTGGTGATATAGACTCTAAATGAACATCCTAGTGCAAACATCAACAACAATCAAATAGGTTGATCAAGGTCACATGTAATACCCAGTGGAATTGCACGTCAGTTATGGGAATGGGGGGGAATAGAGGGAGGGATAGAATATGATTTTTGTAACCAACAAATAATGTTTGAAACTGACCAAATTTAAAACAAATAAACTGGGCAGATATCATGAAAGTTGGATATCCTCAGAGGAGCCATCACCTTGAGTCCTGGTCATCCTCTTCAAGTGGACAAAAGAGTTGATTGCTACTGATGTTATCAAGGCAGATTCAAGGAACTGACCTAGAGAACTGAAAGAGATCAGTCCAATTCAGTAAATCGTGAAGAAGATCCTACTGTGTACAAAGATGTACCATATGTTGGGAAAGGTGACAAGTGTGGTCCATTCTAGCCTTTGCAATAAAAGAAGAGACTGCTTCCCTGAGGCAGTCTGGTAAATGTAGAAGATATCATTTCCCTCTATTTGTATATATTTGTAAATAAATTTCTAACTCAAAATATAATAAATACTGGCGACCACATAATTTCATAAAATCATGATCCAACCATTAATTTTAACTTTTACAGTATGAATCTAAAGTCTCAACTGTCAAATAAAACTCTCTCAAAATAACAAAACAAATCTTCTTTACTGTCAGAGAATGATCCAGTGACTGTCTTCAAAACAACTCAGGAGAGACTCCCCCCAGGCTCTCCTATATCCTAGGCCTCTTAAAGTGACCACTGCAAATTCTGTGTGTCTTCCCTCTTAAGGGAGAAGTATTAAAAGTGGAAAAACTCTGTCTGATCTGAAACCTGTTCCCAATGAAAGCTAAATAAATCCTAAACCTAACAGCACTAATGCTGAAGCATGCTACTCAACTACCTATTGATGAAGAGGTGATAGCCTCAGGATGACAAATGACATACATATTTAGAAATTTTCTATGTAGCATTTAACTGTATTTTTGTCACAAGGGCTTCATTTTCCTAAATCATTGTCTTTTCTGTCAGGGGAGGAGGTTGAGGTATTTCAGATGGAGTTGTAGAAGAAGGAGACAATAAGAAAAGCCTAAAGTAATTGAAATGTCTTTTGTTAATGCACCAAAAGGAACCAAAGGAAAGCCAGAAAGAATCACAGAAAAGAAGGAAATTTTGAAATATATGTCTTAAACTAGACATTGAAAAGATTCTCAGTTTCATGGTGTTTTAAAAAAATAAAAAGAAGGGAAGTTTTGTACCCCGAGAGAAGCTTCGGCTTTTGGTACAGTGAGGGGGAAAGGGAGGAGAACCCCCTTCTCAAAGCAGGGTTCAGGGGAGACAGCAGATGTAATGGGTTGGCTCAGAGAGAGAAGAGGGGGATTGAAGATTTTCCCCTTCTGCCATCCCTCCTTATCTGATATCCCCAATTGGCTCTTGTCCCTCTTGTCCCCCCTCCACTAATTGAGACCAAAAGGTCTCCCCTTGATCCCTTGATCCACACTCAGCTTGGGGAACAGATAACTTTCAATGTTAACTCAATCAGGTAATACAAAAAGATCAATGGGTAGGGAAGAATGGGAGAAGGAAAGTGGGGAAAGGGATTCCCTGTCTATATAAATCCTTTCTCCTCCCTCCTTGAGTTTGGGGGTAACTCGGGCCTTGGCAGCCTGATCCCCCTGAGAGAAAGTCAGGTTGACTCACCCCTGGGCAACAGGAGTTGAGGTAAAGTCTGCTCAGGCCTCTCTTCAAAAAGTCCCTTCAATTACAAAGTGTTGGGAGAAGGATTTCCAGACACCAGCAGGAAAAGTGGGTAACCCTCAGGAGAAAGTCTTTTTCCAGCTTCTCTCTTCAACCTCTTAAGACTGAGAGACCCTCACTGTTCTACCATCCAGAGTCTACTCCTCCTCTGGAATCCACTCCTGGGGCCCCTTCCACCATTAAGGTGATCAGTTTCACATACTTTTCAGTCTGGCACTTTTCTCTAGTGCCAGCCTCTGTCACAAATCCTCCATTCCCTGTTGTTCGCATGGTGCCAGCCTGGCCCATGCCAGTTACATATCCCTATGTCTATTCTAATATATCTATGCTACTTATTGTTCCCATCTAACCTCCCCCCTCCCAAAATAATAAATCTTATCCTAATCTGTCTATTTGCTTACCTAAGTTTCTTCTTATGCTCAGACTGAGTTGTGGGAAGAGTGTTAGGATTATGTGCCAACAAAATTTGTACAATATAACCATTTCATAATACAAAAGTCATTCCTATTGCAATCAATATAAAATTTAAATCTTAAGTAAAATTGAACTATCGACTGTAACAATTTATGACATTTATAGGCATATATAAATAAATATTAACTTGTATCTAATGAAATCTGATTTATTCTGTCCCTATGTTACCTCTCTAGTTACAATATTCCCTTTTCCGCTCTAAACTACTCTGACCCTGTCTAGTAATGGTTAGTATTTTAACTCTCCTTTCTATTTATATTACTGGATTAGATCATTATTATGCTATACATATGTATATGTATGTCTGCTATTTGTACACATTTACATATGTCACATGTTATTTAAATACATATATACATATATCCTCTGGTAGTAGAGATTGATTTACAGATATACAATTTATGGGCTGTCCTTATTTACGGCACAGCCCCTAATGTCAATGTAAAATTTGGTCCTGTTCTACATATGTCATGGTGGATGGATATTTATTCCAATGTGCATGTAAATGTATTTCTTCATATGTGAAGTGTAAAATTGAGATTTGAACTCTGGACTCCATTCCTCAGGAGTCCTTGCTAGCTCCCAGAATGCCCTCTAATCTCATTGGATTCTCACCTGGGATGAGAACAAAATTTTATCTAAAGGGTCTTCCCCATAGGCGGGCTCTCTCTTTTGGACTTCCGTTTTGGAGCAGAGGCGTCTCTTCCATGATGTGAGATTATCTTGTCTAGGCCACTCTGGCCTAGGCACGTGTTTCTTATCCTGTATTTTCTTTAATCCTTAATCTCAAATAAACCTCTAAAAATATAATACTCCTTGCAGAGAGAAACTAATTTCTACCTGCCTCAGTCTCCCCTAAATTTTAACTGTTACAGTTTTTGGCGACCACTAGATTGGATGAGAACTTCTCAAATTTTTTAGCCTAGATAATGATTTTTTTAAGCCACGTTTCTCCAAGATGCTTTTTAGAAGTTAATGTGATCGTGATTAATCTTACATGACCCATTTTCCTGAAGTTCATCCCCCATCATGTCTTTGATTCAAAGTTCTTTCCAGTTGTCCATGTATCTTCCATCCTTTGGTGTTGCTTGAAGTTTGTCACAGGTCAGGGGTGCCTTCTCCTTTACAGGATACATACTTGCCTGTCGTCTCACCTTGAAAGATGATCTCAGGTATAAAGAACTACAGGATCATGCGTGTGTGTAAGATTAATGTGTGTGTGCATGTAAGAGTGAATATTTTGGTGCATGTGAATGAAACTTTATACAGGATGTTTGTGCCATCCTTATGTGTGCAAGTGAGATTCTTTTTTTATGTAATGAATGTAGGTATCTTTCTTAATGTGTGATTGTAAGGCAATTATTCTATTCCTATGTGGTTGACTATAGAGGTTAATGATATTTTAGTCTAGGCTCGAGATTGAAATTCATATATAGGTTTAATAATACTAAGGGAGTCTAAATCCACTCAAACTCCCAGGTTCTGCAAGGAACTGCTTCTCCTGTATTTCACAGGCTACACTAATCCTCCCTGATCTAACTAACCCAAATTTATACTATCTGTCTTGGGCTTTATTCTATTTTGGTTTCACTGCAATAACTTATGTTTGGTTAAGATACTCCAATAGCATCTTGGATGTTCCTCACCTACATTTACTGGGGTTCACAGATTTGTCTCAGGTTTTTTTTTCAGTCAGGGATTGTCACTATGGGCTGAGGTGGTTTCCTAATTTGATTAAAGTTTTTTCGTGGATTGTATGTCAGATCTTATGCCTAGTACCAGTCTAGGTTCTTATAAGGTTTTGTGTTGTTTGCTACCCTATAGAACTCAAACCAGTCCTGGTACCAAGTTCTCTATCATATTACTTCCAATTCAGTGTCACTGTCCCCTAACTCATACTTCTTACCATATTCTTCATAACTATTGACTCCTGCAATATACAGTATTTCTTCTACTGATAAAGTTTCCTCTGTTTTCAATTGTTTCATCAGAATCAGAATCAGAAAAGCTTGTTTGTTCTGAATTCAGGTGTTCAGTATGCTAATTTGTGTCCCATTCATCTAAATCTTTATGAACTTTATCAAAGCTTAATGTACTCATAGGGTTCCTGTTCTTCATCACTATTTTGGTCAACTATTATTGTACCATTTGGTACTGTGTCATCTGGGTCTGAGTCTGGCTCTTGGTCACTGATTTCTGTACTCTCCAGGTCTTTTGTTCAGTGACCTGTTGTAATTCTGTGTCAGGTGTTAACCCAGGCTTTGTGTCTTGGTCTGACCTCATTTCAGTGATTTCTGTATTTCCTAACTCTTTTTCTATCTGTTGCCCAGTAATATGCTCTAATTCTGTGTTCTGTGGGGACAAATTTGATTCTTGTGGGTTAACTGCTTCCTGCAGATCTGCTTTTATGTTACTGGAGTGCACAGGTTCTACCATATCTTCTGGTTCAGGTTCTTGTTTATCTACTCCCTCTTGTGTATCTGTTGACATAGAAACCATTCCCTCTATGGTGGTATCTTCTGGGAATGACTTCAATATAGATCCACCTTGCCCTGTATCACTGAAAGGTTTGTACTTTCGTTCTCCCACTTCTGTCCCAAGATATGGTTCTGGAGATTCTTGTAAATTAGCTATTATGGTGCGTACACACACAGGTTTCCCATTATCATCTTTACTTTCTTGCCCTAGGGTTTGTAATGCACTTATATATCTAGTAGATGTTCAGGTTTTGTAGATGTTATAGTGCAATGTACCATCCCCTCTTCAGTTATGCCACCCCCATTCAATCCACTATTATTAACTACCTCTGTATCACTTTGGACCACTGCTGCTATGAGCTAACAGCTTGCTCAAAGGAAAGGTTTGTGTTTGTGTTCATTTCAGTTTAGGAGCTTCTTGGCTGATGTTTCACTATCAAAGACTCTTCTGTTCCCACTCCCTTAAATTGTTTTGCAGTCTCTGGTTCAGGGAATAGAAAAGCATTGGTAGTTTGGTATTGATCTGTGCTAAACGTATCCCCAGGACTGGTATCTATGAGTGTTCTAGGATTTTGTGGATAAAAGTCTTTGGCTTTTGGATTTAAGTTAGTTCTCCCTCATTTTCCTGTCTTTCCCCTCTTAGATGTATAAATATATCAGCTCCAAAGGCTCTTGCAACAATGTCTCATTTAGCTAGCTTGTCAGAATGGTCTGGATACTTCAGTTGGCGTTTGAAAGATTTGCTAGCCCCATTTGATTTTCCACTGCCTGGATCCATTCTGCTAGGTAAAAAAATTTTCCAAAAAGGATTTAGTCTGTTCCTTGTTTTTCTCCAGGCAGTTTTGTGTGCCCATGTATTGTGAACCATAAATGTCATGTTTCATGCCTGCTATTTGGTGTATAATTTCACTCTCCATCTCAATTATATCTTTTTGTTTTGTACTTAAGTTGCTTCCTTTGGCATCTTGCCCAACTATCTGTTTCTCCACCACTAAATTTTTAAAGTTTTCTTTTTCCTTTTTACTATCTCCCTTTGTGCACTTTATGCTTATGTCCTCATGTTTCCTCCCTGGGGTACCTCCCAAATTTGTCTCTTTTTCACTATATAATGCTAGAGCCTGGCATCATGCAATATAATGTTTATTTCTCATCACAACTTCTGAATGACAGATGGTGTTTTGGTCCAGAAGCTATTGCTGCTTCCATAGATTTCAGGTCTGGGGTCTCCTGTTCTCTCAGTCTGCAGTGAGAGCAACACTGCTTGCTATTAGAGTCCTGTCTCCCATAGTTTTTGTTATTATATACTATTCCCTGGTAATATGCATTTTGACCTTTCCCATCTCTCTTATTTGGGCCCTGTTTTTAGCAATGTTTCATTGGCCAGTTTCTTACTATGTGTCTTTGACGAGAACACATAAAGCAAGTCCTGGCATCTCTTTACACCCTCTGTCGACTTTGGGGTGTCTGTCTATACTGAGTGGGTTATCTGTTAAATGTATTAATTGCATCCAGGTTCTTAACCTCCTCTAATTCTTTCTGCCTTAATATTTCAAAGGTCTCTTGGAGCTTTTTTCTTTAGATCATTCTTTTCTCTTTCTTGATCTGCTTTGTTATCATGAAGATAGGTGGCAGTGTGTCTAAGTTCATTAAGTGAGATGGTGTGAAACTTAGGGCAATAATTCCTAAAGAACTCTCTCAAGTGCTTATCACAGCCCTTGAGAAATAGTCTCCTCACGTGTGCTTCTGCTTCTTTTGAATCAGGGCTAAAACCTAACAGTCCCTCAGCTTTTTCAATAAGCCGATCAATAAATGTGCTTGGATGCTCATTTTTTTCTTGGGATAATATGTCAAATTTTCCCCATGCATTAGGTCTTTTGGACAATTGCTTCATTCCCTGTGATAGGTCCTCACAGCATTTTTGCAGATAATTCATTGATCTTGGATTAGAAAAATCCAGATCCTCAAAAACTTCTGGCCAGCTCATGAGTAAAGAATCTGTTCTAGTTTGCTCAATAAAGTTTTTATGTTCCTGGGGTGTAAAAAGTTCAAATAAAAGAATTTCTACATCCTCAAAATCTGATTTATAGTGGCAAAATGCACTCTTTAGTTCTTTAATTGTGAGATGAGGCTCTAATAAAAATTTAGGCATAAGTAAAGACTCTAAGTCATGGGTGGTGAATGACTTATGAGCCTTTGCATGTAAAATTCCAGAGTTATCAGTGACCTTAGCTATATCACGCAAAGGCATAATCTTTTGAGCCTTTGATGCATTTGCAAGATTGTTACCAGAGGCATTAGTTTGTGCCTTTATGTTATTGGCAAGGTCATTTCCCCCTACTGCACTTAATGGTGTCCCAATATTAGTGTTAGTAACTACACTGTCCTTATTAGTCTGTCCCATCACATCCCCCAGTCTCCTCGTCAGTTTCCTTCCCCCTGCCATGTTTTCTCTGCATGTAATCCAGGCAGATTTCAATTAGAATAGGGATCTGACCAAACAATGTCTCTAATCTATTATCAATGACTAGAGCATGTTCAGTTCTCTTTGGGAAGATCAGGTTGGCACCAGTTTTGATATTAAGATGTTAGTTTCTACCATGAACACAACATAGACTTGGGGTATGATTTGCCAGAGGTAATTCACATCTAGATAATTCATTGGCAACTATGTCCATCCCATAGTCATATTGGTTAATGTCCCCAGTACATTGTTTATCATCCCTGCCACTGTATTGTAAATGATACAGTAGCCCCAATAAATGACAATTATTCCTAGCCCAGAAGACCAAAGCATTAGTTGTAACATGTTTCCCATTAGATCTTTTCTAGGCTCTAACTGCCAGGAGTTAACACTTAGAAAATGGTTGCTGTCCCCACAGATTTTGCTTCTAGCTAGATAGTACAGTTTCCTGTTTACATTAGCCTCTCTCCCTCACTTTTGTAACTTACCAGAGTGGCAGTTGGTAACTGACTTGTTCCCCCCCTGCCCCCACAAGGAATAAAGATGTTTTTTATCCTGTTTGGAAACTGCTAGGCAGAGTCGGTGACAAAGGCTGCTTAGCCTCAGGAGCTGTAATTGATGACAACTTCATAAATGACAGTTGATGGAAGTTGGTCAGAGTCACTAACGTTTTTTTCTTTAATAAATGGGGTTCCTATAAATCCGGGATGCCATCTGTCTTAAAATAAATAAAAGAGGGAAGTTTTACCTGACAGAAGGTCTGTACCTTTGGTGTGGAGAGGGGGAAAGAGAGGAGAACCCCCTTCTCAAAGTGGGGTTGAGGGGAGACAGCAGAGTAATGAGTTGGCTCAGAGAGAGGAGAGGGGGTTTGAAGATTTTCCCCTTCTGCCATCCCTCCTTATCTGATATCCCCAATTGGCTCTTGACCCTCTTGTCCCCCCTCCACTACTTGAGACCAAAAGATCTCCCCTTGATCCCGATCACTCACACTCAGCTTGGGGAACAGATAACTTTCAATGTTAACTCAATCAGGTAATACAAAAAAAAAATATAAAAATGGGCAGGGAAAGAATGGGAAAAGGAAAGTGAGAAAAGGGGGTCCCTGACTCTAGCTAAACCCTTTACTCTCTCTTCTTGATTTTTTTGGGGGGGGACTCAGGCCTTGGCAGCCTGAGCCCCCTGACAGAAAGTCAGGTTGACTCACTGCTGGGAAACTGGAGTTGAGGTAAAATATGCTCAGGTCTCTCTTCAGAAAGTCCCTTCAATTGTGAAGTATTGGGGGAAGGATTTCCAGTCACCAGCAGGAAAAGTGGGTAACCCTCAGGAGAAAGTCTTTTTCCAGCTTCTCTCTTCAACCTCTTAAGACTGAGAGACCCTCACTGTTCTACCAGCCAGAGTCTACTCCTCCTCCAGAATCCACTCTTGCGGCCCCTCCCCCATAAAGGTGATCAATTTCACATACTCTTCAGCCTGGCACTTTTCTCTAGTGCCAGCCACTGTCACAATGAACAACTTCTTCAGCTGTGCTATGCATGTGGAAGTACCCATATTGGTTATTGTCTTTCATACTGGAAGAGGACCAAAATGACATCACAATATTAAGGTCAATCCCTCCCCTCCACCCTACCTGAGATGGTAAGCAATTTGATTTAGATTTTATCTGTGTAATCCTACAAAAACCTTTTCCCATAGGAATCCTTTGGAAGAAAGAAATTCAAACAAAACTTCTAAGCAAAAAAGTGAAAAGGCATGCTTTGGTCTGTATTCAAACCCTATCGATTCTTTCTCTGGAAGCAGATGGCTTTTTCATCATGAGTCCTTTGGGATTGCCTATTGCTGAGAATAGCTATGTTTTTCATAGTTCTTCATCATACAATATTGGTATAACTATGAACAATCTTCTCCTGGTCCTGCTTCCTTCCTTCTGTTTCAGTTCTGTTAAAGAGGAATTGGGAAAGCATGCAAAAACCAGAAGCGATGGTTGAGTGGTGACCTGTCAATCAAACCAAGGTTCCATTTGGAATGTCACCTGGAAAGAGTTGAAAGCAAAAACCAACTGCTGGTTGAATTCTGGTTACCCGGCGTCTGCTGGTTGTCATATACCAGGGAAGGAGGAACTGATTTATCTCTTGGACTTGAATAATCTCTTTGGCTTGCTCTGTTTATGATAGTGACTGAACTGCCAGACCTATCAATCATTGCTCTCAAGTTGAACTCTATCCCAATATCCTCCAACTTGAGGCCAACCTGTAGTATAGGGAATTCCTCATCCCTCTTACCTCCATTCTCCACCTTTTCCTGTCTTCCCCAAATAAACCCTGACTTAAGATAAAGAGGAGATAGATTATTTCATTTGAATTATCATTAACACACTGTGAGTGACTTAGAAACCAGAAGAAGAAAGAGGGGAGGGAAGCTGAGGAGGCTGAAGAGGAAAGCTGGAAGAGAGAGGAAATGGGAGGAAGAGAGGCATAGAGGGGGGAGGGAAAGACAGAATCAATAAGGTAACTGCCTGATCTCTTAGTTATCAAGTAATAATCAAATATATCCCCTCATTATTATCTATTACAGTTCATTTAATTCTTTCCAGGTTTTTCTGAAATCTTCCTGATTCTCATTTCTTATAGCACAATAGTGGTCTATTACAATCATATATATTACAACCTCCTCAGCCATTCCCCAATTGATGGGTGTCCCTTCACTTTCCAATTTTTGCCACCACAAAAAGAGCTGCTTTAAAGTTTGCACATTGAGGTGCTTTTTCATTTCTAGGAGATACAAACCTAGGAATAGGATTTCAGGGTCAAAGCGCGTGTACTGTTTTATAGCCCTTTGGGCATCAGTCCAAATTGCTCTTCAGAATTGTTGAATCAGTTGACAACTCCCCCAGTAGTGCACTAGTGTCTCACTTTTCCTACATCCCCTCCACCTTTTGTCATTTTCCTTTTTCATCTCTCAACTACCCACTCAAATGCATTTCTAGAATAACCCAAAGTACCCAGCAGGAGCTGCTTTAAAGTTTTTTTAATCGGTTGAAGGGTAAGATAAATGAAAGTACTATGGGGAAAGAATCTTTCTCAAGTCTAACCTAGAATGCCAAAGTACAGACTTGAGATGTATTATATAGTTGTGACAAGTCAAGAAGCCATAGTTCTAACTATGGTTAAGTTTGTTTAGTGACAAGACAGAGTTTGACCAGCATCAAAGAGTCTCAAGGTTTGGTCAGTATCAAAGAAGGGGACAGTCAGTTTGTTTGGTGATTGAAAGCCTCTTGGTGACAGAGCCATGTTGGTGAGGATGTGGTTGTCACAGGTGCTTTCCATTACTCACAGCTGACATGGTTGGTCTGAGTTGGCTCATGGTTCCAGCCCATGGTTCTCACAGAACACATTGAGAGTGTGACGATGAAATTAACTCTCCTCTGCCGATTTTTAGATTTAATCACCAAAATCATATACACCCCACTTACACTTGAGTGGGGGAGGACTGTGACCCATCTGTGCCATAATGGGTGATGAATCAGAATTGACTGATTGCCCCCTGGGCAGTCCCAAAAAAGCTTTAGCTGTAATTGGCCCACGACAAATAGAAAGAAGTCACAGGAAATGACAAGGAAATTATCTTTAAAAATGCCAAGCTCGAGGCAGAGTCAAGATGGAGGCCTAGAAGGAGCAGAAGTTCAGACCTCTGAATACCCTTCCTTACCGATCACAAACTGAATGCTCCCAGGGGACTGAAAAACAAACTTAACAACAAGACAGAGCCAAGGAACACTCCTGCTGGGCTTAATTCAAAAGGTATAACCCCTGAAAAGCCAGAATCCAAGAACACTTGTGTTTAAGGGGAAGACAGAAGGAAGGTCCCAGGACCCATCCCCCCTCCCACCCAGAGCACTGAGATTCCAGCAGCAGCAGAATTTCTGGATGGGAAAAGGTGCTGGTCTGAAGGGCAAAGCTTGAGAGCAGGACTGGGCCAAGTTCAGAGCATCCAACACAGACGGCGGGGAAGGAGCTAGAGAGGGAGCATAAACCTGGCAGCCTAGCCAGAGCTTTGGAGATCCTCCATATTTGCTCCAGCCTTCCAGGGAGTTTAGGACTCAGAGCACACCCAGCCCAACTAAGCTGAACTTAATCCCATCAAAAGTCTCCAGAACTCAGGGAAGCCTAGGCTCCACACCCATCCTCATTGACTGCTGAACTTTAAGCCAATAAAAAGCCTCCAGAGGTCAGGGAAGCTCAAACCCCCAACAATCCTCCCCCAGAGACTATACTGAGAGATCCTCTGTTAAAGATCCAAGAGGGGAGACTGATAGAATCCCCCCCAAAAAATGAGTGGAGCAAGAGCACAGACAAATACGGGGAGTAAAGAAGGGGTGAATTTGAGCAAACAACAGAAAAAGAAGAAACCACAATAGACAGCTTCTACTCAGCAAATGGAACAGAGGGGGAGAGATCAGCAAAAGATAAATCAGAAATCCCAGCGAATTGGATACAGGCTGTGGAAGAACTCAAAACACAACTAAGAGAGGCTGAAGACAATTGGGAAAAGAACTTAAAAATTAAGATAAGTCATCTGGAAACAGAGGCACTTGAACTAAAATGAGAAAATAGTGTCTTGAGTAAAAGAAGATAACATTTTTCCCCTTTCCTTAATATTTACCTTTTCAGGTATTCCTTGCTCTTTGATTTTCGGTATCAAACTTTCCACAGAGCTCTGGTCTTTTCTTTGCAAAAAGTTGGAAGTCTTCTATTTTGTTGAATGCCCATACTTTCCCTTGGAAGTATATAGTCAGTTTTGCTGGGTAGCTGATTCTTGGTTGGAGACCCAGCTCTCTTGCCTTTCTGAAGATCATGTTCCATGCCTTACGATCATTCAGCGTAGAACTTGCAAGGTCTTGTGTGACCCTGATTGGCATTCCTTTATATCTAAATTGTCTTTTTCTGGCTTCCTGTAGGATTTTTTCTTTTGTTTGATAGCTTTGGAATTTGGCAATTACATTCCTGGGAGTTGTCTTTTGGGGGTTTAGTGTAGAAGGTGTTCTGTGAGCTCTGTCAGTGGCTGTATTGCCCCCTTGTTCTAGAATCTCTGGGCAATTTTCTTTGATTATATCTTGTATCACCATGTCCAGTTTGGTGTTTATTTCTGGCTTTTCTGGGAGTCCAATTATTCTTAAATTTTCTCTTCTCCCCCTGTTTTCCAGATCTATCACCTTGTCGGTGAGATATTTTATGTTCTCTTCTAATTTCTTGGTGTTTTGGCTTTGCTTTATTAGTTCTTGCTTTAAAGCCTGGTTTTCTTTTACAGTTTGGTCAAACTGGTTTTGTAGATGCGTGAATTTCTTTTGCATCATTTCCCACTTTTCCTCCCAGAGGGCTTCCATCTTTTTGGTCCTTTCTGATTCAAATTCTTCATGGGTTTGTGGAGAGTTTCTATTTCCTTTGGAAGATTTTGGAGAATTTTCTTGTATATCTTCTTCTATCTGCTCTGTATTTTGTATTTTGGCTCCATAGAATGTGTCCAGAGTCGCCCCTTTCTTCTTATTTTTCTTGGTATTTTGGGGCTTCTGTGCTTCTGTGGAGTTTGTCATCTCTGAACGTGGAGGATTGGCTTTTCTTGTCTTTGTCTGGTGTTCAGAGGCAGTCCTGGGCAGATGGTTCTATGAGCTTTCCCTGGGTTAAACTGAATATGCCTCACTGGAACTGGAATGGAAGGGTTGGACCACGAGGCCACACTCTCCCCCTGGCTCGATTTCCGGAAGTTGCCTTCAGAATCCCTGGCCGTGAGGCTGTTTCCTCGGCCTGCGGGGGGGATGGGCTGCCGCTTCCCCAAGCTCCGAGAGCACAGACTTTCACTGAGACTTGGATAGCAAGATCCAGCCCGTGAGGCTGTCTTGCCCGCCCTGAGGGTTGCTGTTGTTTTGACCAGCTCTTTGCAGCGGAGGCCCCAGGCAGTAACTTTCACCCGGACCGACCAGCTCTTTGCAGCGGAGGCCCCAGGCAGTAACTTTCACCCGGACCGACCGGCTCTCTGCAGCGGAAGCCCCAGGCAGTAACTTTCACCCGGACTGGGACTTGGGTAGAAGACCCTGAGGGTTGTTGTTCCTCAGACCCAGCTCTCTGTGCCCGGCGCGGCTGCCGCTTCCGGGAGCCTTGGACTCTGCGCTCCTACCCCTGAGGTCCGAGGGATCTCGGGTTCTGGCTTTTAAGGGGAGCCGTACCTTTTGAGCCGGGTCCAGGTCCAGGAGGAGGGTTCCCAGGGTCTGTGCTGTTGATCGTTTTGAATTTCGGCGCCTTAGGAACTTCTAGTTTGAGATCGGTCGGGAAGGGTTTTCCGGAGATCTGAACTTCAGCTTTCTCTAAGCCGCCATCTTAACCGGAAGTCCTATAATCGAAAATAGTGTCTTGAAAGCCAAAATCAACCAGCTGGAAAATGAGGCAAAGGAGATGAAAGATGAGGTAAAGAGGATGAAAGACGATCTTCAAAGAAAATCAGACCAGAATGAAAAGGATGACCAAAAAGCCAGACATGAAATCCAATCTTTAAGACCAGACTACAACTGGAATTAAGTGACCTCACAAGGCAGCAGGACACTATAAAACAAAACAAAAAGAATAAGGAATTGAGGAAAATGTGAAGCATCTCATTCACAAAACAGATGATTTAGAAAATTGTTTGAGAAGAGACAATTTAAGAATCATTGGACTACCAGAAGACCATGATAAAAGAAAAAGCCTGGACATAATACTACAGGAAATTATTCAGGAAAACTGTCCTGATATCCTAGAACAAGAGGGGAAAGTGGAGATTGAAAGAATCCACAGATCACCTCCTGTATTTAATCCTCAACTGACAACACCCAGAAATGTTATAGCCAAATTCAAAAACTATCAGACAAAAGAAAAGATATTACAAGCTGCCAAGAAGAAGTCATTCAGATACCACGGAAACACGGTGAGGATACCCAGGATCTGGATGCATCCACACTGGCATGGAATATGATATTCTGGAAAGTAAGGGAACTACATCTACAACCAAGAATAAAATACCCATCAGAACTGACTATATTCTTACAGAGGAAAGTATGGTCATTCAACACAATAGAAGAATTCCAAGCATTCATAAATAAAAGACCAGAACTGAACAGAAAATTTGAGGTCCAAGCACAGAACTCAAGAGAATCATCAAAAGGTAATTTTAAAAGAGGGGGGAAAGAAAAACAAAACAGCAACAAAATTTTTTTAAGAGACACAATAAGTTAAAATGATATGTATCCCTATAAGAAAAGAGGTCATTGGTAACTCTTAAAAACTGTTGCTATCACCTGGGCAGCTAGAAAAATTACACTTAAAGGGAACAGTGACAAACTGTATAGGATGAAAGGACAAGACATAAATAGGTATATAGACATATGCATAAATAAATACATATACATGTATGTGTGTATATGTATATATATATACATATATATATTATATATATATATATATATATATATATATTTAACCGGAGCTAAAAAAAAGAGGTTAATACTAAAAGAAATGGGAAAAGAAACAAGTGGGGGTAAATTTATATGTCACAAAGAAGCTCACGGTGGGAGGAGGGAGAACATTGATACACTAGAAGGTTAAAGAGGTTGGAGATAGGAAATACTCAACTCTTACGTGCTTTGAAACTGACCCAAGGAGGGAAGAACAACCCAATCCATTGGGGAAGAGAATAGATTTATGCCCTATAGGGGAGTAGAAGGGTAAAAAATGAACTGGTGGGGAGGGAAGCACTACAAAGGAGGGAGAGGGGGGGATTTTAAAAAGATTACAGGGGAAAATAAGGGAGGGAATAAGAAGGGAGGGGGTTAGAAAGGGAAGTAAAATAAGGGTGGGAACTAGTGGGACTGACTATAAACAAACATTGGTATAGAAGGAAATAGTGAAAGAAGAAAAGGCAGAACCAGGAGTAGAAATCAAAATGCTGGGAAATACACAGCTAGTAATCATAACTCTGAATGTGAATGGAATGAACTCACCCATAAAATGCAAGTGAATAGCAGAGTGGATTAAAATCCAAAACCCTACCATATGCTGTCTGCAAGAAACACACATGAGGAAGATAGATATACATAGGGTGAAAGTAAGAGGATGGAGCCAAATCTATTAGGCATCAACTGATAAAAAGAAGGTAGGAGTCACAATCATGATATCTGACAAAGCCAAAGTAAAAATAAATCTAGTTAAAAGAGATAGGGAAGGTAATTACACCCTGATAAAAGGCAGTATAGACAACAAGGAAATATCTGTACTCAATATGTATGCACCAAATGGCATAGCATCCAAATTTCTAAAGGAGAAACTAGAGGAGCTCAAGGATGAAATAGACAGAAAAACTATACTAGTGGGAGATCAGAATCTTCCTCTATCTGAACTAGATAAATCAAACCAAAAAATAAATAAGAAAGAGGTGAGAGAAGCAAATGAAATCTTAGAAAAATTAGAAAATTAGTAGACATATGGAAAAAAATAAATAGGGACAAAAAGGAATACAACTTCTTTTCAGAAGCACATGGTACATTCTCAAAAATTGACCATGTATTAGGGCACAAAATCATTGCAAACAAGTGCAAAAGGGCAGAAATAATAAATGCAACCTTCTCAGACCACAATGCAATAAAAATAATAATTAGTAAGGGTACATGGAGAGATAAATCAAAAATTAATTGGAAATTAAACAATGATTCTCCAAAACAGGCTAGCTAAAGAACAAATCGTAGAAACAATTAATAACTTCATTGAAGAAAACGAGACATCCTTTCAAAACCTGTGGGATGTAGCCAAAGCAGTACTCAGGGGGAAATTTATATCCTTGAGTTCATACATAAACAAATTAAGAAGGGCAGAGGTCAATGAATTGGGCATGCAAATTAAAAACTAGAAAGTGAACAAATTAAAAATCCTCACATGAAGATTAAATTAGAGATCCTAAAAATCAAAGAAGAAATCAATAAAATTGAAAGTCAAAGAACTATTGATTTAATAAATAAGACTAGAAGCTGGTACTTTGAAAAAACAAATACAATAGACAAAGTATTAGTCAGTCTAATTAAAAACAGGAAAGAAAAAAACCAAATTGACTATACAAAATGAAAAGGGAGACCTCACCTCCAATGAAGAGGAAATCGGAGGCAATCATTAAAAAGTACTATACCCTATTATATGGCAACAAATATGGCAATCTAAGTGATATGGATGAATACTTACAAAAATATAAATTGCATAGACTAAAAGAAGAAGAAATAAATTACCTAAACAAACCCATATCAGAAAAAGAAATTGAACAAGCCATCAAAGAACTCCCTAATAAAAAATCCCCAGGTCCAGACGGATTCACAAATGAATTCTATCAAACATTCAAAGAACAGCTAACCCCAATACTATACAAACTATTTGACAGAATAAGCCAAGAAGGGGTTCTACCAAATTCTTTTTTTTTAATATATTTTATTTGATCATTTCCAAGCATTATTCGTTAAAGACATAGATCATTTTCTTTTCCTCCCCCCCACCCCCCATAGCCGACGCGTAAGTCCACTGGGCATTAGATGTTTTCTTGATTTGAACCCATTGCTTTGTTGATAGTATTTGCATTAGAGTGTTCATTTGGAGTCTATCATCTGTCATGTCCCCTCAACCTCTGTATTCAGGCAGTTGCTTTTTCTCGGTGTTTCCACTCCCATAGTTTATCCTTTGCTTATGAATGGTGTTTTTTTCTCTTGGATCCCTGCAAGTTGTTCAGGGACATTACACCGCCACTAATGGAGAAGTCCATTACGTTCGATTATACCCCAGTGTATTAGTCTCTGTGTACAATGTTCTCCTGGTTCTGCTCCTCTCGCTCTGCATCACTTCCTGGAGGTTGTTCCAGTCTCGATGGAACTCCTCCACTTTATTATTCCTTTTAGCACAATAGTATTCCATCACCAACATATACCACAGTTTGTTCAGCCATTCCCCAATTGATGGGCATCCCCTCGTTTTCCAGTTTTGGGCCACCACAAAGAGCGCAGCTATGAATATTTTTGTACAAGTCTTTTTGTCCATTATCTCTTTGGGGTACAAGCCCAGCAGTGCTATGGCTGGGTCAAAGGGTAGATATTCTTTTGTCGCCCTTTGGGCATAGTTCCAAATTGCCCTCCAGAATGGTTGGATCAGTTCACAACTCCACCAGCAATGAATTAGTGTCCCTACTTTGCCACATCCCCTCCAGCATTCATTACTTTCCTTTGCTGTTATGTTAGCCAATCTGCTAGGTGTGAGGTGATACTTCAGAGTTGTTTTGATTTGCATCTCTCTGATTATAAGAGATTTAGAACACTTCTTCATGTGCTTGTTAATAGTTTTGATTTCTTTATCTGAGAACTGCCTATCCATTTCCCTTGCCCATTTATCAATTGGAGAATGGCTTGATTTTTTGTACAATTGATTTAGCTCGTTATAAATATGAGTAATTAAACCTTTGTCAGAGGTTTCTATGAAGATTTTTTCCCAATTTGTTGTTTCCCTTCTGATTTTAGTTACATTGGTTTTGTTTGTACAAAAGCTTTTTAGTTTGATGTAGTCAAAATTATTTATTTTACATTTTGTGATTCTTTCTATATCTTGCTTGGTTTTAAAGCCTTTCCCCTCCCAAAGGTCTGACATGTATACTATTCTGTGTTTACCCAATTTACTTATGGTTTCCTTCTTTATGTTTAAGTCACTCACCCATTTTGAATTTATCTTGGTGTAGGGTGTGAGGTGTTGATCTATTCCTAGTCTCTCCCACACTGTCTTCCAATTTTCCCAGCAGTTTTTATCAAATAGTGGATTTTTGTCCCAAAAGCTGGGATCTTTGGGTTTATCGTATACTGTCTTGCTGAGGTCGCTTTCCCCCAGTCTATTCCACTGATCTTCCTTTCTGTTTCTTAGCCAGTACCAAATTGTTTTGATGACTGCTGCTTTGTAATATAGTTTTAGGTCAGGGACTGCAAGGCCCCCATCATATGTGTTTTTTTTTCATTATTTCCCTGGATATCCTTGATCTTTTGTTCTTCCAAATGAACTTTGTTATGGTTTTTTCTAAATCAGTGAAGAAGTATTTTGGTAGTTCAATGGGTATGGCACTAAATAGATAAATAAGTTTGGGTAGGATGGTCATTTTTATTATATTGGCTCGTCCTATCCAGGAGCAGTTAATGTTTTTCCATTTGTTCAAGTCTAGTTTTAGTTGTGTGGCGAGTGTTTTGTAGTTGTGTTCATATAGATCCTGTGTTTGTCTTGGGAGGTAGATTCCTAGGTATTTTATTTTGTCTAAGGTGATTTTGAATGGGATTTCTCTTTCTAGTTCTTGCTGCTGAGCTGTGTTGGAGATATATAGAAAAGTTGATGATTTATGTGGGTTTATTTTGTATCCTGCAACTTTGCTAAAGTTGTTGATTATTTCAATTAGCTTTTTGGTTGAATCTCTAGGATTCTTTAAGTAGACCATCATGTCATCTGCAAAAAGTGATAACTTGGTCTCCTCCTTGCCTATTTTGATGCCTTCAATTTCTTTTTCTTCTCTAATTGCTACTGCTAGTGTTTCTAGTACAATGTCAAATAGTAGAGGTGATAATGGGCATCCTTGTTTCACTCCTGATCTTATTGGGAATGCATCTAGTTTATCCCCATTGCAGATGATATTAGCTGTTGGTTTTAGATATATACTGTTTATTATTTTTAGGAATGACCCTTCTATTCCTATGCTTTCTAGTGTTTTTAATAGGAATGGGTGTTGTATTTTATCAAAGGCTTTTTCTGCATCTATTGAGGTAATCATGTGGTTCTTGCTAGTTTGCTTGTTGATGTGGTCAATTATGTGGATGGTTTTCCTAATGTTGAACCAGCCCTGCATCCCTGGTATGAATCCTACTTGATCATGGTGAATGATCCTTCTGATCACTTGCTGGAGTCTTTTTGCTAGTATCCTATTTAAGATTTTTACATCTATATTCATTAGGGAGATTGGCCTATAGTTTTCTTTCTCTGTTTTTGACCTGCCTGGTTTTGGAATCAGTACCATGTTTGTGTCGTAAAAGGAGTTTGGTAGAACTCCCTCTTTGCTTATTATGTCAAATAGTTTGTATAGTATTGGAGTTAGCTGTTCTTTGAACATTTAATAGAATTCACTGGTGAATCCGTCAGGCCCTGGGGATTTTTTCTTAGGAAGTTCTTTGATGGCTTGTTGGATTTCAATTTCTGATATGGGATTATTTAAGGATTCTACTTCCTCTTCTGTTAGTCTAGGCAGTTTGTATTTTTGTATATATTCATCCATTTCTCCTAAATTGGTGTATTCATTGCCATATAATTGGGCAAAGTAATTTCTAATGATTGCCTTAATTTCATCTTCATTGGAGGTGCTGTCCCCCTTTTCATCTTTAATGCTGTGAATTTGATTTTCTTCCTTCCTTTTTTTTAATTAGATTGACCAGTACTTTGTCTATTTTGTTTGTTTTTTCAAAGTACCAGCTTCTTGTCTTATTTATTAAATCAATAGTTCTATCACTTTCGATTCTATTAATTTCTCCCTTAATTTTTAGGATTTCTAATTTGGTTTTCTGCTGGGGGTTTTTAATTTGATCGCTTTCGAGTTTTTTCAATTGCATTTCCAATTGATTGATCTCTGCTCTCCCTTGTTTGTTAATATAAGCATTCAGGGATATGAATTTACCTCTGATTACCTCTTTGGCTGCATCCCAAAAGGTTTGAAAGGATGTTTCGCCATTGTCATTTTCCTCGATGAAATTATTAATTGTTTCTATGATTTCTTCTTTAACTAAACGGTTTTGGAGTATCATATTGTTTAATTTCCAATTTGTTTTAGATTTGGTTTTCCATGTACCATTACTAATCATTATTTTTATTGCCTTGTGATCTGAGAAGGCTGCATTCATTATTTCTGCTTTTTTGCATTTGTGTGCTATGTTTCTGTGACCTAGTGTATGGTCAATTTTTGTGAATGTGCCATGTGGTGCTGAGAAGAAGGTGTATTCCTTTTTATCCCTATTTATTTTTCTCCATATGTCTATTAATTCTAATTTTTCTAAGATTTCATTCACTTCTTTTACCTCTTTCTTATTTATTTTTTTATTTGATTTATCTAAATTTGATAATGGTTGGTTTAAGTCTCCCACTAGTATGGTTTTATTGTCTATTTCTTCCTTCAATTCTCCTAGTTTCTCCATTAGAAATTTGGGTGCTATATTATTTGGTGCATACATGTTGATTAATGATATTTCCTCATTGTCTAGAGTCCCTTTTAACAAAATATAATTACCTTCCCTATCCCTTTTGATCAGTTCTATTTTTGCATTGGCTTTATCAGATATCATGATTACTACTCCTGCCTTCTTTCTATCAGTTGAGGCCCAGAAGGTCTTACTCCATCCTTTAATTCTGACCTTGTGGGTGTCAACCCGCCTCATGTGTGTTTCTTGAAGACAACATATGGTAGGGTTTTGGATTCTAATCCATTCTGCTATTCGTCTACGTTTTATGGGTGAGTTCATCCCATTCACGTTCAAAGTTATGATTGTCATTTGTGGACTCCCTGGCATTTTGATTGCCTTCCCTAATTCTAACCTTTTCTTCTTCGGCTCTACCTTTTAGCCCAGTGATTTACTTTGAATCAGTCCCCCTTGTCCCCTCCCTTGATGTTTCCCTTTTTAGTCCCTCCCTTTTTTCCCTCCCCCTCCCCCCTCTCTTTCCCTCCCTTTTTGTTCTCCCTCTCCCCCTCCCCCCCTTGGTTTTCCCTTCTCCTTACCCTTGTTGGGTAAGAGAGAATTCAAGATCCCAATGGATCTGGATGTTTTTCCCTCTCAGAGTTGATTTCCCTGAGATTGAGATTTAAGTAAACCCCCCCCCCTCTCTTCCTCTCCTTCTTATAGGAGTTTTCTTCCCCTCCCCTTCCCATGTGAATCTTTGTGTGAGAACGATTATATTATTTGGTCTTTCTTTACCCCCTATTTATACATTACATTTTCCCCACATATTAGTATACATAGATTGATATAAATGTGGTCCTTATAGAAGAGAGTTTGAGTAAAAAAAGAAGATAACATTTTTCCCCTTTCCTTAATATTTACCTTTTCAGGTATTCCTTGCTCTTTGATTTTCAGTATCAAACTTTCCACAGAGCTCTGGTCTTTTCTTTGCAAAAAGTTGGAAGTCTTCTATTTTGTTGAATGCCCATACTTTCCCTTGGAAGTATATAGTCAGTTTTGCTGGGTAGCTGATTCTTGGTTGGAGACCCAGCTCTCTTGCCTTTCTGAAGATCATGTTCCATGCCTTACGATCATTCAGCGTAGAACTTGCAAGGTCTTGTGTGACCCTGATTGGCATTCCTTTATATCTAAATTGTCTTTTTCTGGCTTCCTGTAGGATTTTTTCTTTTGTTTGATAGCTTTGGAATTTGGCAATTACATTCCTGGGAGTTGTCTTTTGGGGGTTTAGTGTAGAAGGTGTTCTGTGAGCTCTGTCAGTGGCTGTATTGCCCCCTTGTTCTAGAATCTCTGGGCAATTTTCTTTGATTATATCTTGTATCACCATGTCCAGTTTGGTGTTTATTTCTGGCTTTTCTGGGAGTCCAATTATTCTTAAATTATCCCTTCTCCCTCTATTTTCCAGATCTATCACCTTGTCAGTGAGATATTTTATGTTCTCTTCTAATTTCTTGGTGTTTTGGCTTTGCTTTATTAGTTCTTGCTTTAAAGCCTGGT
Source organism: Monodelphis domestica (assembly GCF_027887165.1). Taxonomy (NCBI): domain Eukaryota; kingdom Metazoa; phylum Chordata; class Mammalia; order Didelphimorphia; family Didelphidae; genus Monodelphis; species Monodelphis domestica. Next base: position 11,054,115 of record NC_077232.1, on the reverse strand, counting down.
TTTCTTTTACAGTTTGGTCAAACTGGTTTTGTAGATGCGTGAATTTCTTTTGCATTATTTCCCACTTTTCCTCCCAGAAGGCTTCCATCTTTTTGGTCATTTCTGATTCAAATTCTTCATGGGTTTGTGGAGAGTTTCCATTTCCTTTGGAAGATTTTGGAGAATTTTCTTGTATATCTTCTTCTATCTGCTCTGTATTTTGTATTTTGGCTCCATAGAATGTGTCCAAAGTCGCCCCTTTCTTCTTATTTTTCTTGGTATTTTGGGGCTTCTGTGCTTCTGTGGAGTTTGCCATCTCTGAATGTGGAGGATTAGCTTTTCTTATCTCTGTCTGGTGATCAGAGGCTTTAGTCCTGGGCAGATGGTTCTATGAGCTTTCCCTGGGTTAAACTGAATATGCATCACTGGAACTGGAATGGAAGGGTCGGACCACGTTGCTTTCCGGAAGTTGCCTTCAGAATCGCTGGCCGTGAGGCTGTTTCGTCGGCCTGCGGGGGGATGGGCTGCAGCTTCCCCAAGCTCCAAGAGCAGGGACTTTCACTGAGACTTGGATAGCAGGATCCAGCCCGTGAGGCTGTCTTGCTCCAGGCAGTGACTTTCACTGGGACTCGAATAGAAGGCCCTGAGGGTTGTTGTTCCGAGGACCCTGCTCTCTGAGCCAGGCTGGGCTGCGGCTTCCCGGAGCCTTGGACTCTGCGCTCCTACCCCTTAGGTCCGAGTGATCTTGAGTTCTGGCTTTTGAGGGGAGCCTTACCTTTTGATCCGGGTCCAGGTCCAGGAGGAGGGTTCCCAGGGTCTGTGCTGTTGATCGTTTTGAATTTCGGTGCCTTAGGAGCTTATAGTTTGAGATCGGTCGGGAAGGGTTTTCCGGAGATCTGAACTTTAGCTTTCTCTAAGCTGCCATCTTAACCGGAAGTCCAACCAAATTCTTTTTATGACACAAACATGGTACTGATCCCAAAGCCAGGCAGGTTAAAAACAGAGAAAGAAAACTATAGGCCAATCTCCCTAATGAATATAGATGCAAAAATCTTAAATAGGATACTATCAAAAAGACTCCAGCAAGTCATCACAAGGGTCATCCACTATGATCAGGTAGGATTCATTCCAGGAGTGCAAGGATACCATCCACATAATTGACCATATAAACAAGCAAACCGACAAAAATCACGATTATTTCAATAGATGCAGAAAAAGCCTTTGACAAAATACAACACCCATTCCTATTGAAAACACTAGAAAGTATAGGAATAGAAGGGCCTCTCTTAAAAATAATAAACATTATATATCTAAAACCATCATCAAACATCATCTGCAATGGGGATAAACTCGAAGCCTTCCCAATAAGATCAGGAGTCAAACAAGGATGCCCTTTATCACCTTTATTATTTAATATTGTACTAGAAACACTAGCAGTAGCAACTAGAGAAGAAAAAGAAATTGAAGGTATTAAAATTGGCAATGAGGAGACCAAGCTGTCACTCTTTGTGGATGATATGATAATTTACTTAAAGAATCCTAGAGAATCAACCAAAAAGCTAGTCGAAATAATCAACAACTTTAGCAAAGTTGCAGGATACAAAATAAACCTGTATAAGTCATCAGCATTTTTATATATCTCCAACCCAGTTCAGCAGCAAGAATTAGAAAGAGAAATTCCATTTAAAGTCACCCGAGACAATATAAAATACTTCGGAATCTATCTGCTGAGACAAACACAGGAACTATATGAACACAACTGCAAAACACTCTCCACAGAATTAAAACTAGATCTAAACAATTGGAAAAACATTGATTGCTCATGGGTGGGATGAGCTAACATAATAAAAATGACCATCCTACCCAAACTTATCTATCTATTTAGTGCCATACCCATTGAACTACCAAAAACCTTTTTTACTGAATTAGAGAAAACCATAACAAAGTTCATTTGGAAGAACAAAAGATCAAGGATATCCAGGGAAATAATGAAAAAAATACAAAGGAAGGTGGCCTTGCAATCCCAGATCTCCAACTATACTATAAAGCAGTGGTCATCAAAATAATTTGGTACTGGCTAAGAGACAGAAAGGAGGATCAGTGGAATAGACTTGGGGTAAATGACCTCAGGAAGACAGTCTATGACAAACCCAAAGACCCCAGCTTTTGGGACAAAAATCCACTATTTGATAAAAACTGCTGGGAAGATTGGAAGACAGTGTGGGAGAGATTAGGTTTGGATCAACATCTCACACCCTACACCAAGATAGACTCAGAATGCGTGAATGACTTGAATATAAAGAAGGAAACTATAAGTAAATTAGGTGAACACAGAATAGTATACATGTCAGACCTTTGGGAAGGGAAAGATTTTAAAACCAAGCAAGACTTAGAAAGAATAACAAAATGTAAAATAAATAATTTTGACTACATCAAATTAAAAAGTTTTTGTAAAAACAAAACCAATGTAACTAAAATTAGAAGGGAAGCAACAAATTGGGAAACAATCTTCATAACAAAAACCTCTGACAAAGGTCTAATTACTCAAATTTATTAAGAGCTAAACCAGTTGTATAAAAAATCAATCCATTCTCCAATTGAAAAATGGGCAAGGGACATGAATAGGCAATTTTCAGTTAAAGAAATCAAAACTATTAATAAACACATTGAAAAAGTGTTCTAAATCTCTTATAATCAGAGAGATGCAAATCAAAACAACTCTGAGATATCACCTCACACCTAGCAGATTGGCCAACAAGACAGCAAAGGAAAGTAATGAATGCTGGAGGGGATGTGTCAAAGTAGGGACATTAATTCATTGCTGGTGGAATTGTGAATTGATCCAACCATTCTGGAGGACAATTTGGAACTATGCCCAAAGGGTGATAAAAGACTGTCTGCCCTTTGATCCAGCCATAGCACCTCTGGGTTTGTACTCCAAAGAGATAATAAGGAAAAAGACTTGTACAAGAATATTCATAGCTGCACTCTTTGTGGTGGCCAAAAATTGGAAAATGAGGGGATGCCCTTCAATTGGGGAATGGCTGAACAAAATGTGGTATATGTTGGTGATGGAATACTATTGTGCTCAAAGGAATAAAAAAGTGGAGGAATTCCATGGAGACTGGAACAACCTCCAGGAAGTGATGCAGAGTGAAAGAAGCAGAACCAGGAGAACATTGTACACAGAGACTGATACACTGTGGTACAATCGAAGGTAATGGACTTCTCCATTAATGGCAATGCAATGTCCCTGAACAATCTGCAGGATCTATGAGAAAAAACACTATCCTCAAGCAGAGGACAAACTGTGAGAGTAAAAACACCGAGGAAAGGCAACTGCTTGACTAGAGAGGTTGAGGGGACATGATCGAGGAGAGACGCTAAATGAGCACCCTAATGCAAATACCAACAACAATGGTTCGGAGCAAGGACACATGTGATACCCAGTGGAATTGTGCATCAGTTAGGGGCGGGGTGGCAGGGAGCGGGAGGAGGAACAGAAAATGATGTTAAAAACAATGCCAAGCTCTTCCTGTGAGCTCTCACTTTGGTCTTTGGTCTTCGACATGACTTTGGAGGAGCTTTGACTGAGGGTCTCAGATTGCTTCTACTTTCCTTAAACTACCACATGGGGTGAGTGGAAAAGGCTGACTCTTTTCCTGGAGTTTCTGAAGGGACCGGCCTCAGGAGAGACCTACCCCTCTTGAGAGAGGCTTCTTACACCCCCAGGTCCTTGACTCAAGGCTGGGGCCCTTCTAGCTAAGCACTGATTAGTCCTGCCTGGGTTGAATCAGGGGCTGGAGCAAAATTCTTAGTCCATAGGCTAGATATATTCCCTTATCCTCTCTCTGATTTTCTTACTTTCACTCTTTCTATATTTTATAAATAGATTATTAAAATAAGTCTCTTTGGAATTTGACTAAATTCCTGGTGACTCTATTCTTAAATAATCCAGTCCAACCCTTTATATTAACCCCTTACATTCTGCCCCTCACGATAGCAACAGAGTTCATCTTGAGTGTATGCATGCAAAAGGGTTGTTATTCCAAGCTCTCAGCACATCTTGAATGGGTGAGATCTGCTCAGAGCTAGAGATAGACCTGCAGTTACAAGGTCTGGCCCTGGAAGATGTGACAGTTTGGGAAAATGAGAGGCATCAGCACGGGGTGAACTTAAAGGCCTTGACATTCCCCCATTTTGCCATGGCAGAGGGGATCCACAGAGCCCTCCCCCTTCCACCAAGGGAAAGGGAACTCTACTTCTTAGCAATTTAGGCTACAGATCAAACTATTTAGGCAGCTCAAGATGGACTCATTTTACAAAGATAACCAAGAAAAGGAAGAAGCACAAATACCATGAAACCAAAGGTTGACACGATACAATGATCATCATCAATAATCACTAACATCAAATCATGTCCTCAGCACACTTTGAGTCCCAAATGCCCCATGTGTGGTTCATGGATGTCTTCTCTTGGGTGGTTTGGAATTGACTTCATTCTCAGGACAGCTTCAAAGGAAGCTTTGCTGCTCTGGTTCCAAAGAATTTGTTGAGGTTCCCATATTAAAGTCTGCCCAAATCTGCCAGTAATGAGACAATACAATTTAGTACCATCTCTGAAATGTGTTTCTTGACCCCTGAAACTTCAGAGAATTTCAGTTAAGTCACTTAATCCCCCCCACCCCTCCCACATAGTCTTTACTGCTCTTCTGCTTTGGAACCAATACATAGTATTAATTCTAAGGCAGAACGTCAGGGTTGTTTTTCTTTTTTTAAGTCAAAATACTTCACCAAAAGAAGAAAACTTCAACAAAAAATCAACAAGACTTCCATATAGAAAGCATTAGACAGTCTTCCCTTCAGAAGGGGTAGGACAAGGTCATCCCTTCAGTGGCAATCCCCCAAATCCTTAAATTAAGTTAAAAGATGAAGGGAAACAAAAGGACTCAGCTGAAAGAGACAGAAGCTCAGAAACTGGAGAGGAAAAGGACACACACAAGCCAATGGGGCTCAAGTTAAGTGAGATGCAATGCAATGAGCCTCCGTAGGTACCTACACCTCACACTGAACCAGATGCTGGGCTCCTTTGCCCAGGTTTCTAATCACACTGCTAACACCTCTTACTGTTAACCACCCACTCAACTGGGACACTAGAATAACCCAAAGTACCCTGTAGGTGCTTTAAAGTTTTATTCTATTGAATAAAGGATAAACAAAGGCATTGAGGGTAAGACTGTTACTAAAGTCTAACTCTGAGTGTCAAGGTCCAGCCTTCATACACATCCTTGGGGCAGATCAAAGACAGTCGAGCTGTAATAATGGTGCCCTTTACTCAGGGACAAGACAGAGTTTGGCCAACACCAAGGTCTCTGTTCTCAGGGCTTGGCCAGCATCAAAGAGAGGGAAGGTCAGCTTGGGCTGCTAATTGAAAGCCTCTTCCTGGCAGAGCCATGTTGGTTGGGATGGGGCTCCCTTAGGTGCTTTCCATAACTCAGAGCTGCCATGGTTATTCTCTCTGGTTTGGACAGTAACAGATGGATAGCAGTGGAGTTCCAGTTGAATGTATGTATGCAAAGGACTATTGTGAGGCCATGCTCACAGCACATCTTCATGGGGTGAGATATGCTCAGCAGCTACGTATGGTGGGTCTGAGGGAAAAGACAACTCGGGAAAAATAGAGGCTTCAGCAAGGGCTAAATTTGGGGGCTGTGACATGTCCTAGTAGCTAATCTGATACATGTAAAGAAGGAGGTGCCAGAAGGGTTTTAATTTGGTGTCTATAATTAATAGTGAGTCAGATCTAGTCAAAGGAGCATCCTTTAGATGGAGGAGGATACCTTAGAAGTGTCTCTTGTCCACTATGCAGAATCTGAAGTCAGCACCAGGAGTTCTTCTCTTCTCTAGTTTTCACCTCCCACTTGGGTTAGTTGAGAAAAGGGGCATCTTCTGTCTCTGGACCACCAAGCCTGGAAAGAGCAGAGCAGGCACTGATCTCTCCCCACAATCTACCAAGAGAGAGAGAAAGTTCCCAGTCTTCTGAGAGGAAGAGCTGGGCCTCCAGATGACTTCAGCCATAGAATCCTGTCCGGAGGAGACACAGGCCTTTGGAGAGAGAGTGGGGAGAATATGGAGAGGATCCAATCCAGCCTGAGGCCCAGAGAAGCTTCATTGAGAACTGCCAATAGTGGGATTTGGAAGTGTGATGAAGGATGGAAAGGTCTGAAATTTGCAAAACTGTGCAAGAACTGAAAAGTGCAAACCTAGGTCTGATTGATGGTGGCATGTGACCAAGGGTCCCATGGGTGCCTGAGCTGGAGGATTGGAAAGACTCCATCTTGCCCCAACAGGCTTTTCTTCTGGTCTCCTGAGGAAGTCGAGAAGGTCTGAAGTGGTTTTCCCCATGTTGACATGAAGAAGGGTTCCTGTATGGAGCTGCTGGCAGAATTCAGTCTCACTTGGACATCAGGACTTGCTGGGACATCTAACAACAGATCCTGGCTCTAACTGGTTTTTGGAGCCCTGCTGAATGAGATTTGGGAACTTGGTTAAGCTTTAGGTTAGTAACCTAGTTAGCAAAGTTAGTTAGTTTTTTAAATAAAAATAAGCATAAGTAAATCCCTAAGCCCTCATTCCAAACCAATAAAGTAGATTTTTATAGTTTTTTTCCACTTGTTTGGCGAAGCCAGCCAGGTTAAGAATCTGTATATTGTATTTCTTTCTTGTATGATTGTATATTTCTCCGTGTCCTTAGCTAGCTGGGAGCGTAGGGGGTTACACAGGATTCTGCAGGTTGGCTTCCTGAAGGGTTTACTAAAGCTGTACCACAGACCCCAGCAGCCATCTTGGGGCAGCCATCTTAAAAAACTGTTTTGATTGTTTGAAATTTATTTTGTTGTCTTTAGTATATGTGCAATGTACAGTGTAGCAGTCATCTTACAATGGAAGCTGGCATGTCTGTAGACATGTTTACAATGTACTGTTTCTGTTCTTCGATTATTTTCTGCATGTACCATGTGTTGTATTTGTGATGTTCCCTAATTATTCTCATTATGAGTTTGCTATGGACGGTCTGTAACCCCTAATGGATGTTAAGCTAGGTGACAGAATGGCGTATGTACTCCTGGCTGTAATCTGTGGCTGTGTGGTCTGTAAGTCTCATGCCTCTGTGTGCCTCTGTGTTAAGCGTCTAAAATATCTGGTGACCTGGTTTAGAAGGGACAACATGAAGATGACGGTCATGCAAATGCAATTCCAACTCGACACCCTCAAGCACTTAAATAACCTGAATATGACCCAAGACTTTGCACAAGATACCATCAGAGTAAGCACAAATGGGAAAAACTTAAATAGACCAAAGAGGAAGCTGCGCGAATAATTTCTTTGTGCCCGCTTAGAGATATGCCAGCGGTAAAACAAAATGAAGTAGTCCATAAAGTGAAAATACATAAGAGATTTTCCCCAGAAGACCTTGAGTCCATCAGGAACGCATCACCGCTTTTTAATGACAAACCTAATAGGGTGATTAAGGAGATGCGTAGGGCAATTGATTCCTATGATCCAGACTTCAGTGATTTTGCCCTACTGATGAAGGAGGTCTTGACGAAGAGAGAAAGAACCAAATTTATTCAGGAGACGAGAACAGATCTGTTCTTGCAATACTGGCCAGAGGATCTGAAGTTAGATACATCTGAAGAGTGAGTTTATGAGACCTTAGTAGAGGCAAGAGATACAGTTCTCGAGGTAATGGGAAAGTATGCCAAAAGGTCCAATTCATGGTCAAAATTTGACACAATCAACCAGGAGGCCTCTGAGGCTCCTGTGGTTTTCCTGGAAAGGATAACTGAGGCAGGTGAAGCTTTATTAGGAATGGATCACATGGAAGAGAGCTCAATTGCACATATCAAGAGGATCTTTGTTTAAAATACTGTCCCAAAGATCAGGCAATTTCTTAGAACAATTTACCCTGACTGGGAGGAATTAGAGTTGGATGATCTACAGAGGAAGGCCACATATTTGATTACAGACTCGGAGGAAGGGAATGATGACAGGGATACTATTGTTGAGGACTTAAAGAGGAAATTGAAGGAAGCTGAATCAAAGGCTAGAGAGCATGAAATCAAAGAAATAAAAGATGTGGCTGCGTTAAGATCTGTACAGCCAAGGCTCACTAATAATACTTATAAACCAAATGAGAGGAGATCAGGCCCCAGATGGTGTTTCCTGTGTGATCATGTTGGACACCTGCTCAGAGACTGCCACTTGAGGAATCAGGTTAGAAGACAATTAGGTAATGGGTATAATGGAAACAATATCTGGAAGAGTAAGAAGTATAATAATAATAGATGGAATGCAAATAATAACAATAATCAAACCAGGTATACCAGTCAATATCAAAATGTCTGTTGCCAAGGACAACAAGCACCTGGTTTAAATACTATGCAGTCTTGGGTAAATGCTGGAGCAAGGCCTAAATATAGCCAGGTTGTAAAGGGTGATCAGAGTAGGAATACTGTGTTATAAAGGTTTGCCCTGGGAACACATGAGAATGAATATAATTGCAAATGAGTTGAGGATAAATGAAAATGGGAGTAATGAAAATAATATATGTGGTAATACAAATGAATTAATTGAATCAAAGGAGGACATAATTGGTGTAAATAATTGTACAGAGAAGGAACATTGTAATATAAAATTAATAGAAAATCCTAATTAATGTATGATAAGAGAAATTGGTGAAGAATATAACCTAAATAATGATAATGAAATTGTAAATGGGAACAATAATACTAAGATAGATAATTTATGGGCCAATGAGAGTAATATAACAGCTGATGATGCAAAATCCTGGGAAAGTCATGTAATTCATGCAAATGTTGACTTGGATGGTGAATAAGGAAATAAAAACTATGGTAGGGAAGCTCTCTGCTGAAACTCATCTCAAAATGGCCAGAGATTCTTCCCATAGCTTTGTTTTACTTACTATGTCTCAAGAGCAGATTTGCATATATCATCCTATGAAATGCTCTTTGGACATGCTCCACTACAAGCAAAAACTTGCAAGACAGTCTATGCATGTCTCTTTGGAGGAGACTGTCAACTTGCTTCTTACTTAACTGCTTTACAACAAAGACTAAAGGAATTACATGAAATGAGAGTGTTAATTCAAACTGGTCCTTTGGATTTTTCTCTTCATAATTATAAACCCAGAGATATTGTATATGTAAAAAATTTTGCTAAAACATCAACAACACAGGAAATTTGGTTAGGTTCTTACACTATTGTGTTGGTTTCTCCATCTTGTGAACCTTAAAAATTCAGACTTATGAATGTTAAAGATTTTACTCCATTTGAGGAATCCTCAAATTCCCTACTGAGAAACATTCCCCATTTTGATGTGAGAACTCGCCAGGATCAGAAATGCGAGGACCTCTACTCCACCCGTACTTAAGACTGCTTTAGGGGAGAAAACTCCTTGCTAAACAAAGAAAGTACTTGGACCCATGCTTATAATAAGGCAAGGAGTTCTTTGAGCCAGGCCTGTTTTTAGAAGTGATACAATGGGATACTAGGTACCTAAAAGGGTCAGGCAAGTTTTCTCTTGATGAGATTAGTTGACTCAGCTGTGTTTTCTCTTGTTCAGACTTACTGAGGAGATTTGGTCGACACAGCAGCATTTTTTCTGATTCAGACTTACTGAGGAGATTGGTCGACTTAGCCAGAATTTAGATGGGCAGACCTTTGGAAAGCGTCTACAGTGATTGGTAGATGTAGGGACTTAGGGGAGGTGACATGGGAGAAAATCCCCTATATAAGAAAAAGCAGAATCTCTTGAGGAGATATCCTTTTGGAGAATTCCTTTTGGAGGATCTGATGAGGATCGCTTGGGAGCTCTCTCTGGTGAAGTCAGCTGAGATGGAGCTGGCCTGGTGTCACTAGAATCCTTGTTTAGGCAGACCTTGTGGTGAGTGTTAAAAGACCGACTGACTGATTTCTCTCTTAAGACTCAGGTCTAGGCCATATTGGCTTGAGGCCCTTCATACTTATTCCTTTCTTACTCTCTCTCTCTTTCTTTGATTACTCATTGTATTGTTAATTAAAATCTCTATAAACCCCAATTGACTTGGGTATTTTAATAATTGGGAATATTTCCCTGGCGACCACCTTATATTTGATTTAAAAACCAAGACACTGTAGTGAAACATATTTTCTGCGGTCAAATTTACTCACCCTCCCTTATATGTATCACAATTTATATCTTCCACCATTTTAACTCACCACAGTTTAAGACCTCAACCATTTTAAATCTCACAATCTTCAATAAAAGTTTTGGGTAGAGATCCTTGGTATCATGCTGGGGGCCATCAGAACACAACACCTTGACATAGTCACATATAGTAGCTGGGGAGACCACAGAGTGATCCTTGGCAAGATGTTACTGCCCACTCTATCCCGCTTGCATGACCTCTTTCATCAATGCTCCTTACCTATGAATTGGCATGATTATTATTCCCCCTATTTGTATTTCTATTTGTAAATGTTTCCTAGTGAAATGGATTAATAAGCTTCAGAAAGCAACAGTGTTCCTTTTATTTCCTCAAACAATTATATCCATGTGCATATGATTGGCTTCCAAATGTAGCTAGTATGGAAATTCAGGCTTTGAGTTTGCTTTCCTAATAAGTTCTCAAAATTGTATTAAGAATTTACTTATAAAGTTATACTGATGATTCTAAAGAAAGTGAATTTATTTCTCCATTTTTAGTCACATTATAATTTATTTTTAATATTTTTACATCTCCAGAATTTTTCCCAGCATTCCTTCCCTCTACCACTTCATATAAGAAATATTGAAATATTGTTTCCATTTTATCTTATTATTTGGGGTATTCCTATTTATTTTTCATTATAAAGATTTTTATTTTTCCCAATGACATATAATAAAAAATTTCCATACTAGATACATTTGGAAGCAAATCATATGCACATAGATATGATTGTTTGAGGATAAAAATTAATGCTATTGCTTTCTGAAGCTTATTAATCCATTTAACTGGAAAACATTTACACTGCATATGTATCTTATTACTTTATCTAATTTCCTGTTAGAAGACTATTAGCATGCTATATTATAATTTTTCCACAGATTAAATTTTATTACTTATTTCATACATACATCCTATCACTGTAATTCAGAGATATTCTGGTATCAATTTACAAATTAATACATTTAATTCTATATTTGCAAAACTTTTACCACTTATATGACTTGATTTTAGAAATCTGCTATGAAAGGGAAAAAGGGGTCAACACTGGTAGAATAATTTCATACATTAAAACCAGTAAAAAAACAAAGTTATATCTAACAGCAAATCATATCATCTCAGAGAATCAAAAGCAAATCTGAGGATTAACCAGGTGGAGAAATATCCTGTTCAGAAAACAATCAGAATAATAAGGGAAATCAGTCAAGAAGGTCCTCCCTTAGTCCATGCTAAGGTCATCCTCAAATCTTCTCCCAGGAATAGATATCCAGGCATCTACCTGTAACGTTTCTTAGAATTCAGCATGTGCCATCTTCTACTATTGGCTTTAGGACAATTCAGACTATGTTCCCATAATCAAAACTCAAAACAATAGTAAGTTACAGTTACAAGAATTTTTATCCCAAATGATGCAATTTCACTTAATCCTAACTTCAGGCATGGATACTTTTAACTTCCTTATATTTAGCTTCCTTATATTTTCCCAACAGTTAAATTGTATTTATCTTTTGATAATTCATAGGCTCTGGCAACTACTTCCAATTCTGCTTGACTAAGTGGCCTGGGGGAAAGTTTGCTGCTTCCAGAAGCCTGGAGGTAGTGGTGACAGCATAATCTTATACCAATTCTTCCTCATTCAGGAGGCACAATCAATTGTTGCACAGGAAAAGTTCTTTATCAGGTAAAGGAGCCTCAGCTAAGTCTTATTTGGGGGTGAGGGTAGCATTAGTCAAAATAACACAATGATGTGTGTTAGCCACGTTCTCAACGGACCTTGGCAACAAAGAAGGAAAGATTCAAAGTATTTCTTTGGGTTACAGTTACATTTGGCTGGGACAAAAGTCAGAGCTCAAATCCATTCAGCATGCTAGCTCAAAAATGCTGCCTGTGATGGGAGTTAAGGAGGGTCTCCACAATGTTGACCATTGCCAGAACTACATCAGCTCTAATTTTAACCAAATCTGCTGTTGTGACAAAAGTCCTAAGACAGCCTGGTAGCCTTCTTCCATCCAGATTATCACTAAAGAATCCTAACAAGTGGAAATTGTCTCCATGTTTTTTATGCCAAGACTCCCAAAACTTCTCTGTTTTTCCTGTCACAAAAAAAGGTGGAATGGCAGTGCATGGTTAGAGTGACCTAGGGCAAGAGCAGGGAAAATAAGACAGACTTCCATTCCATGCTCAAATTAAAACTAATCATATTCTGGCATTGCAGCAAATAATGCAATAGTTAACTTAATATATTGAAATTACATCTTTAAACCATCTCATATATTTTTACAATTTTTATAAGTGACAGCCCAAAATTTTCATTGAAAATCCTTTCTTTATTATAGTAAACCTGTTATTATTTTTGAAACAAAGTATTCCCCATTAAATATTGAAATCTTCAAATATCTTGTTTTATCTGCTCTTTAAAACTCAATTCATAATCTAACAGTACCCAAAGTAAAAAAGCTTATTTTTTTAATTACAGTATTAACAGGGGCAGCTGGGTGGTTCAGTGGATTGAGAACCAGGCCTAGAGAGGGGAGTTCCTGGATTCCAATTGAAATATTACAATAAGGACTTCTGGGTAAGCATGGTGGCAGTCTAAATGCGGGTCACTTCCTCTCCCCAGCACACACCGACAAAGACCACCCCAAAACGATCTTAAAAATCATTTTCAGAAGAATAGAGGAACTGTACAGTAGGGCGCAGCACTGAAGGTATGTGGGATTGGGGCTTTTCCAATCTATAAGAGGGTGAAAAAGCTTCCACCCAAACATGAGCCAATCTACCCTCCCCCACCACACCTACGGAGCCAGAGCCAGCACACGCCAAAATGAGCAAGTGAGTGGCACCCCTAGAGTGAGCATGGGGCACCTCTAGGTCCTCCGGAGCTGACTAGGACCACCGGGGACATACTCTGAAAGCAGCTAGGCAGGAAACCCCAGCACTCAAGGGAGTGCAGACCTTGGGTGCTCAGAGCCAGCGCAACTACAAGAACCAGGGAGTGAACAAGTAGCACCTCTAGAATGAGCAAGGGGCACTTCTAGGTCCTTGGGAGTTGACTAGGACTGCCGGGGACTTACCCCTGAAAGCAGCTAGACTGGAAACCCAAGTGGGCAGCAGAGCGCAGACCTTGAGCACCCCTGGAAAGGTAGCACAGAGAAGAGCTACAAAGGACTGCAGGTTTCGAGAGCTTGCCTCAGGCAAAACCCTTGCTCCTTAACTCCATACACAGAGAAACTGCCCAGCTTACTCAGATTTCTGACTAAAAAGGGAAGGTAAAACATCCATGAAAATGGCTAATTGTGCACAGCAGCCTCAAAATACTTCCAAAAAAAAAAACAACAACAACAACAGTCACCCTCGAGGATTTTTATGGAGGAAAGACACAGACTACAGAGGAAATCCTGGGCGAAATTCAAACAAAGGTAAAACTTAAAAATTTTTTAAATTTTAAAAATTTAAAAAAAAAGGAAATTTCCCACAAGCCCTGGAAGAATTTCAATTGAAGCTTTTCAAAAAGATGGAAGCCTTCTGGGTACAGAAGTGGGAAATAGTTCCCAAAAAATGAAGAAATCATAGCTGAACACCAAAAGGTTAAAGCAGAAAACCAAAAGATTATAACAGAAATCCAGGCCTTAAGGACCAGAATTGAACAACTGGAAACCAATGATCTTGCAAAACAGCAAGAATTAATAAAGCAAAGTCAAAAGACTAACAAAATAGAAGAAAACATAAAATATCTCACTTACAAGGTGACCGATCAGAAAAACAGAGGAAGGAGAGACAATTTGAGAATCATTGGTCTAGCTGAAAAGCCAGAAATAAACAGAATCCTTGACACCATACTACAAGAGATCATCCAAAAAAACTGCCCTGAAGTTCTTAAACAAGGAGGCAAAATAGACATTGAAAGAGTTCATAGAACACCCTCTACACTAAACCCCCAAAAGGCAACTCCCAGAAATGTAATTGCCAAATTCCAGAGCTTTCAAGCTAAGGATAAAATTCTACAAGAAGCCAAAAAGAGACAATTCAGATACAAAGGAGCACCAATCAGGATCACACAAGACCTGGCAGCCTCCACACTAAAGGACTGCAAGGCCTGGAACATGATATTCAGAAAGGCAAGAAAACTGGGTCTTCAGCCAAGAATCACCTATCCATCAAAACTGACTATATTCTTTAAGGGGAAAGTATGGGCATTTACCAAAATAGAAGATTTCCAAGTATTTGTTTTTTTTTTGTTTTTTTTTTTTTTTTTTTAGTTTAGCAGGCTATTTTATCTTTTTTTTTTTTTTTAATATATTTTATTTGATCATTTCCAAGCATTATTCGTTAAAGACATAGATCATTTTCTTTTCCTCCCCCCCACCCCCCATAGCCGACGCGTAAGTCCACTGGGCATTAGATGTTTTCTTGATTTGAACCCATTGCTTTGTTGATAGTATTTGCATTAGAGTGTTCATTTAGAGTCTATCCTCTGTCATGTCCCCTCAACCTCTGTATTCAGGCAGTTGCTTTTTCTCGGTGTTTCCACTCCCATAGTTTATCCTTTGCTTATGAATGGTGTTTTTTTTTTCTCCTGGATCCCTGAAAGTTGTTCAGGGACATTACACCGCCCCTAATGGAGAAGTCCATTACGTTCGATTATACCACAGTGTATTAGTCTCTGTGTACAATGTTCTCCTGGTTCTGCTCCTCTCGCTCTGCATCACTTCCTGGAGGTTGTTCCAGTCTCCATGGAACTTCTCCACTTTATTATTCCTTTGAGCACAATAGTATTCCATCACCAACATATACCACAGTTTGTTCAGCCATTCCCCAATTGATGGGCATCCCCTCGTTTTCCAGTTTTGGGCCACCACAAAGAGCGCAGCTATGAATATTTTTGTACAAGTCTTTGTGTCCATTACCTCTTTGGGATACAGACCCAGCAGTGCTATGGCTGGGTCAAAGGGTAGATATTCTTTTGTCGCCCTTTGGGCATAGTTCCAAATTGCCCTCCAGAATGGTTGGATCAGTTCACAACTCCACCAGCAATGAATTAATGTCCCTACTTTGCCACATCCCCTCCAGCATTCATTACTTTCCTCTGCTGTTATGTTAGCCAATCTGCTAGGTGTGAGGTGATACCTCAGAGTTGTTTTGATTTGCATCTCTCTGATTATAAGAGATGTGGAACACTTCTTCATGTGCTTGTTAATAGTTTTGATTTCTTTATCTGAAAACTGCCTATCCATTTCCCTTGCCCATTTATCAATTGGAGAATGGCTTGATTTTTTGTACAATTGATTTAGCTCATTATAAATATGAGTAATTAAACCTTTGTCAGAGGTTTCTATGAAGATTTTTTCCCAATTTGTTGTTTCCCTTCTGATTTTAGTTATATTGGTTTTGTTTGTACAAAAGCTTTTTAGTTTGATGTAGTCAAAATTATTTATTTTACATTTTGTGATTCTTTCTATATCTTGCTTGGTTTTAAAGCCTTTGCCCTCCCAAAGGTCTGACATGTATACTATTCTGTGTTTACCCAATTTACTTATGGTTTCCTTCTTTATGTTTAAGTCACTCACCCATTTTGAATTTATCTTGGTGTAGGGTGTGAGGTGTTGATCTATTCCTAGTCTCTCCCACACTGTCTTCCAATTTTCCCAGCAGTTTTTATCGAATAGTGGATTTTTGTCCCAAAAGCTGGGATCTTTGGGTTTATCGTATACTGTCTTGCTGAGGTCGTTTTCCCCCAGTCTATTCCACTGATCTTCCTTTCTGTTTCTTAGCCAGTACCAAATTGTTTTGATGACTGCTGCTTTGTAATATAGTTTGAGGTCTGGGACTGCAAGGCCCCCATCATATGTGTTTTTTTTCATTATTTCCCTGGATATCCTTGATCTTTTGTTCTTCCAAATGAACTTTGTTATGGTTTTTTCTAAATCAGTGAAGAAGTATTTTGGTAGTTCAATGGGTATGGCACTAAATAGATAAATAAGTTTGGGTAGGATGGTCATTTTTATTATATTGGCTCGTCCTATCCATGAGCAGTTAATGTTTTTCCAATTGTTCAAGTCTAGTTTTAGTTGTGTGGCGAGTGTTTTGTAGTTGTGTTCATATAGTTCCTGTGTTTGTCTTGGGAGATAGATTCCTAGGTATTTTATTTTGTCTAAGGTGATTTTGAATGGGATTTCTCTTTCTAGTTCTTGCTGCTGAGCTGTGTTGGAGATATATAGAAAAGCTGATGATTTATGTGGGTTTATTTTGTATCCTGCAACTTTGCTAAAGTTGTTGATTATTTCAATTAGCTTTTTGGTTGAATCTCTAGGATTCTTTAAGTAGACCATCATGTCATCCGCAAAGAGTGATAACTTGGTCTCCTCCTTGCCTATTCTGATGCCTTCAATTTCTTTATCTTCTCTAATTGCTACTGCTAGTGTTTCTAGTACGATGTCAAATAGTAGAGGTGATAATGGGCATCCTTGTTTCACTCCTGATCTTATTGGGAATGCATCTAGTTTATCCCCATTGCAAATGATATTAGCTGTTGGTTTTAGATATATACTGTTTATTATTTTTAGGAATGACCCTTCTATTCCTATGCTTTCTAGTGTTTTTAATAGGAATGGGTGTTGTATTTTATCAAAGGCTTTTTCTGCATCTATTGAGATAATCATGTGGTTCTTGCTAGTTTGCTTGTTGATGTGGTCAATTATGTGGATGGTTTTCCTAATGTTGAACCAGCCCTGCATCCCTGGTATGAATCCTACTTGATCATGGTGGATGATCCTTCTGATCACTTGCTGGAGTCTTTTTGCTAGTATCCTATTTAAAATTTTTGCATCTATATTCATTAGGGAGATTGGCCTATAGTTTTCTTTCTCTGTTTTTGACCTGCCTGGTTTTGGAATCAGTACCATGTTTGTGTCGTAAAAGGAGTTTGGTAGAACTCCCTCTTTGCTTATTATGTCAAATAGTTTGTATAGTATTGGGGTTAACTGTTCTCTGAATGTTTGATAGAATTCACAGGTGAATCCATCAGGCCCTGGGGATTTTTTCTTAGGAAGTTCTTTGATGGCTTGATGGATTTCAATTTCTGATATGGGATTATTTAAGAATTCTATTTCCTCTTCTGTTAGTCTAGGCAGTTTGTATTTTTGTATATATTCATCCATTTCTCCTAAATTGGTGTATTTATTGCCATATAATTGGGCAAAGTAATTTCTAATGATTGCCTTAATTTCCTCCTCATTGGAGGTGCTGTCCCCCTTTTCATCTTTAATGCTGTGAATTTGCTTTTCTTCCTTCCTTTTTTTAATTAGATTGACCAGTACTTTGTCTATTTTGTTTGTTTTTTCAAAGTACCAGCTTCTTGTCTTATTTATTAAATCAATAGTTCTATCACTTTCGATTTTATTAATTTCTCCCTTAATTTTTAGGATTTCTAATTTGGTTTTCTGCTGGGGGTTTTTAATTTGATCGCTTTCGAGTTTTTTCAATTGCATTTCCAATTGATTGATCTCTGCTCTCCCTTGTTTGTTAATATGAGCTTTCAGGGATATGAATTTGCCTCTGATTACCGCTTTGGCTGCATCCCAAAAGGTTTGAAAGGATGTTTCGCCATTGTCATTTTCCTTGATGAAATTATTAATTGTTTCTATGATTTCTTCTTTAGCTAAACGGTTTTGGAGTATCATATTGTTTAATTTCCAATTGGTTTTAGATTTGGTTTTCCATGTACCATTACTAATCATTATTTTTATTGCCTTGTGATCTGAGAAGGCTGCATTCATTATTTCTGCTTTTTTGCATTTGTGTGCTATGTTTCTGTGACCTAATGTATGGTCAATTTTTGTGAATGTGCCATGTGGTGCTGAGAAGAAGGTGTATTCCTTTTTATCCCTATTTATTTTTCTCCATATGTCTATTAATTCTAATTTTTCTAAGATTTCATTCACTTCTTTTACCTCTTTCTTATTTATTTTTTGATTTGATTTATCTAAATTTGATAATGGTTGGTTTAAGTCTCCCACTAGTATGGTTTTATTGTCTATTTCTTCCTTCAATTCTCCTAGTTTCTCCATTAGAAATTTGGGTGCTATATTATTTGGTGCATACATGTTGATTAATGATATTTCCTCATTGTCTAGAGTCCCTTTTAACAAAATATAATTACCTTCCCTATCCCTTTTGATCAGGTCTATTTTTGCATTGGCTTTATCAGATATCATGATTACCACTCCTGCCTTCTTTCTATCAGTTGAGGCCCAGAAGGTCTTACTCCATCCTTTAATTCTGACCTTGTGGGTGTCAACCCGCCTCATGTGTGTTTCTTGAAGACAACATATGGTAGGGTTTTGGATTCTAATCCATTCAGCTATTCGTCTACGTTTTATGGGTGAGTTCATCCCATTCACGTTCAGAGTTATGATTGTCATTTGTGGACTCCCTGGCATTTTGATTGCCTTCCCTAATTCTAACCTTTTCTTCTTCGGCTCTACCTTTTAGTCCAGTGATTTACTTTGAATCAGTCCCCCTTGTCCCCTCCCTTGATGTTTCCCTTTTTAGTCCCTCCCTTTTTGTTCCCTCCCCCTCCCCCCTCTCTTTCCCTCCCTTTTTGTTCTCCCTCTCCCCCTCCCCCCCTTGGTTTTCCCTTCTCCTTACCCTTGTTGGGTAAGATAGAATTCAAGATCCCAATGGATCTGGATGTTTTTCCCTCTCAGAGTTGATTTCCCTGAGATTGAGGTTTAAGTAACCCCCCCCCCCTCTCTTCCTCTCCTTCTTATAGGAGTTTTCTTCCCCTCCCCTTCCCCTGTGAATCTTTGTGTGAGAACCATTATTCTATTTGGTCTTTCTTTACCCCCTATTTATACATTACATTTTCCCCACATATTAGTATACATAGGTTGATATAAATGTAGTCCTTATAGAAGAGAGTTTGAGTAAAAGAAGATAACATTTTTCCCCTTTCCTTAATATTTACCTTTTCAGGTATTCCTTGCTCTTTGATTTTCGGTATCAAACTTTCCACAGAGCTCTGGTCTTTTCTTTGCAAAAAGTTGGAATTCTTCTATTTTGTTGAATGCCCATACTCTCCCTTGGAAGTATATAGTCAGTTTTGCTGGGTAGCTGATTCTTGGTTGGAGACCCAGCTCTCTTGCCTTTCTGAAGATCATGTTCCATGCCTTACGATCATTCAGCGTAGAACTTGCAAGGTCTTGTGTGATCCTGATTGGCATTCCTTTATATCTAAATTGTCTTTTTCTGGCTTCCTGTAGGATTTTTTCTTTTGTTTGATAGCTTTGGAATTTGGCAATTACATTCCTGGGAGTTGTCTTTTGGGGGTTTAGTGTAGAAGGTGTTCTGTGAGCTCTGTCAGTGGATGTATTGCCCCCTTGTTCTAGAATCTCTGGGCAATTTTCTTTGATTATATCTTGTATCACCATGTCCAGTTTGGTGTTTATTTCTGGCTTTTCTGGGAGTCCAATTATTCTTAAATTTTCTCTTCTCCCCCTGTTTTCCAGATCTATCACCTTGTCGGTGAGATATTTTATGTTCTCTTCTAATTTCTTGGTGTTTTGGCTTTGCTTTATTAGTTCTTGCTTTAAAGCCTGGTTTTCTTTTACAGTTTGGTCAAACTGGTTTTGTAGATGCGTGAATTTCTTTTGCATCATTTCCCACTTTTCCTCCCAGAGGGCTTCCATCTTTTTGGTCCTTTCTGATTCAAATTCTTCATGGGTTTGTGGAGAGTTTCTATTTCCTTTGGAAGATTTTGGAGAATTTTCTTGTATATCTTCTTCTATCTGCTCTGTATTTTGTATTTTGGCTCCATAGAATGTGTCCAGAGTCGCCCCTTTCTTCTTATTTTTCTTGGTATTTTGGGGCTTCTGTGCTTCTGTGGAATTTGTCATCTCTGAACGTGGAGGATTGGCTTTTCTTGTCTTTGTCTGGTGATCAGTGGCTTTAGTCCTGGGCAGATGTTGGTTCTATGAGCGTTCCCTGGGTTAAACTGAATATGCCTCACTGGAACTGGAATGGAAGGGTCGGACCACGAGGCCACACTCTCCCCCTGGCTCGATTTCCGGAAGTTGCCTTCAGAATCCCTGGCCGTGAGGCTGTTTCGTCGGCCTGCGGGGGGATGGGCTGCCGCTTCCCCAAGCTCCGAGAGCACAGACTTTCACTGAGACTTGGATAGCAGGATCCAGCCCGTGAGGCTGTCTTGCCCGCCCTGAGGGTTGCTGTTGTTTTGACCAGCTCTCTGCAGCGGAGGCCCCAGGCAGTAACTTTCACCCGGACCGACCAGCTCTTTGCAGCGGAGGCCCCAGGCAGTAACTTTCACCCGGACCTACCGGCTCTCTGCAGCGGAAGCCCCAGGCAGTAACTTTCACCCGGACTGGGACTTGGGTAGAAGACCCTGAGGGTTGTTGTTCCTCAGACCCTGCTCTCTGAGCCCGGCGCGGCTGCCGCTTCCGGGAGCCTTGGACTCTGCGCTCCTACCCCTGAGGTCCGAGGGATCTCGGGTTCTGGCTTTTAAGGGGAGCCGTACCTTTTGAACCGGGTCCAGGTCCAGGAGGAGGGTTCCCAGGGTCTGTGCTGTTGATCGTTTTGAATTTCGGCGCCTTAGGAGCTTCTAGTTTGAGATCGGTCGGGAAGGGTTTTCCGGAGATCTGAACTTCAGCTTTCTCTAAGCCGCCATCTTAACCGGAAGTCGATTTCCAAGTATTTGTAAGGAAAATACCAGAAATAAGTGGAAAGTTTGATATCCAAACACAACGATCAAGAGAAATATGAAAAAGAAGGATAAGGAGAAAAATGTCTTTTTTTTTATTCAAACTCTCTTCTTTAAATGCTACAATGAGATCAAATTATATGTATATATGTATATATATATATGGGGAAATGATATTTGTAACTCTAAAAAACACTTTCATTATAGTAAATGGAAGAATTATTCATAGAAAATATTGGGGCATTAAAGGCTATAAAATGATATGCAAAAAAGGGGGTAGGGAGAAATAGATGACGGTACCAAGATATACTTGAAGAAATATAATAAATAGAATAATCTTTTTCACACAAAGATACACATGGGAAGGGGAGGGGAAGAATACTCTTATAAGAGGGAGAGGAAGAGAGTGCTAATAGGTAATACTCAAACATTATTCTCAGTGAAATCAATTCTGAGAGGGAAGAGGATCTAGATCCATTGGGATCTTGAAGTCTATCATATCCTACAGGGTAAGAAAGAAGGGAAAACTAAGGGGGCTCAAAAAAGGGAGGGAAGGAGGGGGGGGAACTTAACAGAACCTAAAAAAACAAGAAGAGAACAAAAAGGGAGGGGCCAGAAATGGAAGTATATCAAAGGAGGGGAATAGGGGGATTGAGTAAAAGTAAACCACTGGGTTAAAAGGATATAGCAAAAGAAGAAAGGACAGAACTAGGAAAGGATATCAAAATGCTAGGGAATTCAAAAGTGACAATCATAACTTTGAATGTGAATGAGATGAACTCATCCATAAAATGTAGACGAATAGGAAACTGGATTAGAATCCAGAATCCTACCATATGTTGTCTACAAGAAACACACATGAGGCGGGTAGATACTCACAAGGTCAGAATTAAAGGGTGGAGTAAGACCTATTGGGCCTCAACTGAAAGAAAGAAGGCAGGAGTTGCAATCATGATATCTGACAAAGCCAATGTAAAAATAGACCTGATTAAAAGGGATAGGGAAGGTAAATACATCCTGATAAAAAGTAGTATAGACAATGAGGAAATGTCACTAATCAACATGTATGCACCAAATGGCATAGCACCCAAATTTCTAATTTAGAGACTAGTAGAATTGAAGGAGGAAATAGATAGTAAAACGATACTAGTAGGAGACATGAATGTACCACTATCGAATTTAGATAAATCAAATCAAAAAATAAGAAAGAGGTAAAAGAGGTGAATGAAATCTTAGAAAAATGAGAGTTAATAGATATATGGAGAAAAATAAATAGGGACAAAAAAGAATGTACCTTCTTTTCAGCAGCACATGGCACATTCATAAAGATTGACCATATACTAGGTCATAAAAACATGGCAAACAACTGCAGAAAAGCAGAAATAACAAATGCAATATTTTCAGATCATAAGGCAATAAAAATAATGATCAGTAAGGGTATATGGAGAGCCAAATCAAAAATTAATTGAAAATTAAATAATATAATTCTCCAAAATCTGCTAGTGTTAAGATTAAAATTTAGGGGATACTGATAGAGGTAGAAATTAGTTTCTTTCTGCAAGGAGTATTATATTTTAGAGGTTTATTAAAGGTTGAGAATTTGAAGAAAAATACAAGTAAGAAAGGCACGTGCCAGGTGGGACAAAAGGCCCAATTCAATTTCACTCACATCATGAGATGCATCTGCTTGCCAGTGGAGACAGGAAGAGAAGAGCCCCTGCTGTGGGTGGAGACCCTCTAAATAATGATTTTGCTCTAGGCCCAGGTGAGAACCCAGTGAGATTACAAATCACTCTGGGGAAGTGGAGCAAGGACTTCTGGGGATTGAAGTCTTGGATTCAAGTATCCATTTTTACACTAGTTAGAGAACAAATCATAGAAACAATTAATAATTTCAATGAACAAAATAACAATGATGAGACATCCTTTCAAACTCTATGGGATGCAGCCAAAGCAGTACTCAGGGGAAAATTCATATCCTTGAATGCATATATTAACAAATTATGGAGGGCAGAGATCAATGAATTGGACATGCAAACCAAAAAACTTAAAAGCTAACAAATTTTAAAAACCCAGAAGAAAACCAAATTAGAGATCCTAAAAATCAAGGGAGAAATTAATAAAATCAAAAGTGATAGAACTTTTGAACTAATAAATAAGTCTAGAAGTTGGTATTTTGAAAAAACAAACAAAATAGGCAAAGTATTGGTCAATCTAACAAAAAAAAGGAAAGAGGAAAACCAAATTAACAGTATCATCGATGGAAAGGAAGAACTCACCTCCAATGAAGAGGAAATTAAGGCAATTATTAAAAACTATTTTGCCCAATTATGTGGCAATAAATATGCCAATCTAGGTGATATGGATGAATACTTACAAAAATACAAATTGCCTAGATTAACAGAGGAAGAAATAGAATTCTTAAATAATCCCATATCAGAAAAATAAATTGAACAGGCCATCAAAGAACTCCCCAAGAAAAAATCCCCAGGGCCTGATGGATTTACAAGTGAATTCTATCAAACATTCAAAGAACAGCTAGTCCTAATACTATACAAACTAGTTGACATAATAAACAAAGAAAGAGTTCTACCAAATTCATTTTACAACACAAGTATGGTACTGATCCCAAAGTCAGGCAGGCCAAAAATGGAGAAAGAAAACTACAGACCAATCTCCTTAATGAACATAAATGCAAAAATCTTAAATAGGATACTAGCAAAAAGACTCAAGCAAGTCATCACGAGGGTTATTCATTATGATCAGGTGGGATTTATACCAGGAATGCAAGGATGGTTCAATATCAGGAAAACCATCCACATAATTGACTATATAAACAAGCAAACCAAAAAAAATCACATGATCATCTCAATAGACGCAGAAAAACTTTTGACAAAATACAACACCCATTCCTATTGAAAACACTAGAAAGTATAGGAATAGAAGGGTCTTTCCTAAAAATAATAAATAGTATTTATCTAAAACCATCAGCCAACATCATCTGCATCTGGCCATCCACTTGAGCTACCCAGCTGCCTCACTAGGGAGTTTTTTGGAGGGCTGTCAGTGGTGCCAGAATCCCAATTTGAGCTGACTGGCTCTGTCAGAAGTATAAAGGAGATAACCAGCACCAGCATTAAGCCTGACTGCAAGTCTCCACCTTGTGGCTTTCTACTTGCACTTTTCTTAAGCATCCTTTTTACCATAGCCAGATGATTTTTTACTTCTCTTTAACTGGTTCTAATTCCCATTTGCTAAGAAGCAGTCCATCCAGGCAGCAGAATTTCCTTTCCTAAGCTCATTTTTCTAAAAATTATTTTAGTCATGGTCAAACATACTCCCAGCAGGCCAGCAACAACAAGGATTTTCTTTAGTTAGATTATGCCAACAGTTTGAGAAATTTGCAAGTATCCTCCATGGACTAAATATGTAGTTTCCAAATTTCCAAAACCACAATTAAAGAGGGAAAATCCTCAAAGGTCCCTATTTCCAAAGGTCAAAACAGTTGTGGGCAACTGCATAGCTAGGTGGATTGAGAGGCAGGCCTAGAGAAGGGAGGTCCTGGGTTCCAATGTGGCCTCAGACACTTACCAGCTGTGTGACCCTGGGCAAGTCACTTAACCCCCATGGCATAGTCCTTACCACTCTTCTGCCTTGGAACCAATACATAGTATTAATTCTGAGTTGGAAAGTGAGGTTTTTGTTGTGGTGGTTATTTTTTGTATTTTTTAATAAAAACACTTCACCAAAAGTTTAAAATTTTCAATGAAAAATCAACAAGACTTCCAGATTGAAAGGATTGGACAAAGTGTTCCCTTCAGAAGGGGTAGGACAACGTTATTCCTACAGTGGCAATCCCCCAAATCCTCAAATTAAATTAAAAAATAAAGGGAAACAAAAGGACTCAGCTGAAAGAGAAAGAAGCTCATAAATTGGAAAGGAAAAGGACACTCACCAGCCAATGGAGCTCAAGTTCAGTGAGATGCAATGCAATGAGCCTCTGTAGGTACCTCATATGGACCCAGATACCGGACTTCTTTGGCCAGGCTTCTAATCACACTGCTGACACCTCTTACTGTTAACCACCCACTCAACTGGGACACTAGAATAACCCAAAGTACGCTGCAGGTTCTTTAAAGTTTTATTCTGTTGAATGGGAACAACAAGCCAAGGCATTACAAGGTAAAACTCTTACTGAAGTCTAACTCTGAATGTCAAGGTCCAGCCTTCATACACATCCTTGGGGCAGATCAAAGACAGTCGAGCTGTAATAATGGTGCCCTTTACTCAGGGACAAGACAGAGTTTGGCCAACCCCGAGATCTCTGTTCTCAGGGCTTGGCCAGCATCAAAGAGGGGGACAGTCAGTTTGGGCTGCTGAATGAAAGCCTCTTCCTGGCAGAGCCACGTTGGCTAGGATGGGGCTCCCTCAGGTGCTTTCCATAACTCAGAGCTGCCATGGTTGTTCTCCCTGGTTTGGACAGTAACAGATAGATAGCAGTGGAGTTCCAGCTGAATGTACGCACACAAAGGACTATTGTTAGGCCATGCTCCCAGCACATCTTCCTGAGGTGAGATATGCTCAGCAGCTACATATGGCGGGTCTGGGGGAAAAGACAACTCAGGGCAACCAGAGGCTTCAGCAAGGGGTAAATTTGGGGGCTGTGACATGTCCTAGTAGCTAATCTGATACGTGTAAAGAAGGGGGCGCCCAGAAGGGTTTTAATTTGGTATCTGTAATTAAAAGTGAGTCAGATCTAGTCAAAGGAGCATCCTTTAGATGGAGGAGGATACCTTAGAAGTGTCTCTTGTCCACTATGCAGCATCTGAAGTCAGCACCAGGAGTTCTTCTCTTCTCTAGTTTTCACATCCCACTTGGGTTAGTTGAGAAAAGGGGCATCTTCTGTCTCTGGACCACCAAGCCTGGAAAGAGCAGAGCAGGCACTGATCTCTCCCCACAATCTACCAAGAGAGAGAGAAAGTTCCCAGTCTTCTAAGAGGAAGAGCTGGGCCTCCAGATGATGTCAGCCAGAGATTCCTGTCCTGAGGAGCCACAGCCCTTTGGAGAGAGAGTGGGGAGAACATGGAGAGCATCCAATCCAGCCTGAGGCCCAGAGGAGAAACTTCATTGAGAACTGCCAGAAGTGGGATTCAGAAGGGAGGTGGAAACTCCATCAATCTTTCCTCTGACATCACCTGACTGAATCTCAGGGAGGGACTGAGCAGCTTGCAGTACACAAATAGCCCTGTAGCTCCTGCTTGTCCCAAAGCACTCCCAGCCTTTCCAAGTCTGGAGCCACAGGAGCCAACCACCTCCACCATGAGACTTCTCCTTGTTGCCTTCCTTCTGCTCACCCTGGCTGCTTGCACCTATGAAGGTGAGTGACCTTTCATTGACTGAATTCTCCTGAGGAGGATCATTTCCCCATCTGCCTCTCCTAAGAAGTGGGAAATCTGGAATAGAAACTATTTTGAGTTTAGTACTCAGGGTTCTTCATGGGATGAAATAAAGGTTCATAGTTTGAGAGTTGGAATGGGACTCAGGGGACATCTAATTCAT
Organism: Monodelphis domestica; assembly: GCF_027887165.1. Classification (NCBI taxonomy): domain Eukaryota; kingdom Metazoa; phylum Chordata; class Mammalia; order Didelphimorphia; family Didelphidae; genus Monodelphis; species Monodelphis domestica. The sequence goes on along the minus strand of NC_077232.1, from coordinate 11,027,601 downwards.
TCTACAAATGAGCACAACAAATTTGGAGAAAAGATAAATGACTTGCTCAAGGTCATAAAACCAGTGAGCATCCCAGAAAGGCTTGGAAACTAAGTCTATCCAATTGTGATTTTTAGACTTTCTCCGTTTTGCTTAGTCTAGCACCCAGGAATGTACACACCCACTCTACACTGGCATATACTAGCAAGTGACAAATCAGAAACTATTGACTGTCCCCTGAGCTGTCCTAAGCCAAGCGTGAGCCACTATTGGCACATATGAGATGCAGGAAATGACATAGAGAACTAATGCTAAATGTAAGAAGACTTGGAAGGGGCCAGGTTGTGAAGGGCTTTATATCTGATCCTCAAAGTATCAAGGAGTCACTGAAGTTTCTTGAGTTGAGTGTAAAGATGATAAGATCAGAGTTATGTCTTAGGAAAATCACTTTGGTAAGTACATGAAGAATTGATTAGAATGGGGAGAGAGGACATAAAAGAGAAGAAATGGGGAAGGACAAAATGGAAAAGAGGAAGTTGAGAAGAGTTGCATGAACTGATGAAGAATAAAATATAAAGAATGGAGAATCTTTTATGCAATAATAACAACTATGTTAGAAAGAAAAACCACTTTGGAAGCCTGGAGAATTCTGATGAATTCCATAACCAACCACAATTCAGAGATGATAGTCTACTCGACTTATCAAGCATCTCCTACTCTGTGCCTGGGCTATGCTGAGCACTGTGTTAGGCACTGTAATAAGTAAATTAAAACTGGCCGACAGTAATCATCAAACTTAAGCTGCTATTGATACAGCTAAAGCTGATATACTGAACTATAGCAAGTATACTAAAGCTGATATGGGGCTAAGCTGTTATAAGTATAATTGATAATATTAATAATAATATGGAAATGGCCTGTTATTGTAACCAGGTAGAGCTGTCAGGGCTAAACTGGTTTCAGGTGGTGAATTGAAGACCAGACGCCGTCTAATACAACTTGGATTCTTTATGGTGTAGAGGTATAAAAAGGAAACCAGGAGAGAGGAATAAGAGTTGAAACTAGGAGAGTATATATGCCTGGTGTATTACGTCTAAAGTTTACCCACTGTGCTAATATCTGTAAATCAACCCCCCAAACTAACTACTCCTCACTGAGTGTCTTCTTTGTCCACCAAGGCAGACACGACACTTAACTACTCAACTATCTTTAAATTATTCACTACCTAACTTAATCCTAAACTATTTCATAAAACCTTCAATTGGTATGAATTCTTTATCTTCAAACACCTCCTTAAAGCAATATATAAAGTCAAACTTTCAAATACAATTGTCAGGTTCTTTCTCTTCACAGAGACTAATGCAGCTCCTCCTTCTCTCTGGACTTCAATGGTCCAACTGTCTGGGACAGTTCACACAAAACTGCTCTTCAGTACCCCCTGTGGCTCAAAGGGGTAAAGCTCTGAGTAAGCTCTTCTCAGTATTCTGAAAGGGAATTCTTTATTCTCTTTGTCTATGCTGACTTAATCAAACAAAAACTTAAAAACATTCCTACTTAACACTAAGTAAGGGAGTTCACTGTCACTCACTTGGAGAGCTCTACCCTTTTAACTCAGTCAGAAACTCGTGAATTCTTTGATAAGAGTTTTGACCTTCAAAGGATGAGAGGTATGGATTGAGAATACTAAAATCAGAGTTGACACCTTCAAAGGCCTTTGATAAGAATTGACACCTTCAGAGGATGAGAGGTGTGAATCCCACAGACACTGTCCCCTGGGCAGTGCTAGACAATTTGGAAATTGTGATTGGCCCCTGTGAAAAGGGGAAAGAACAAGGAGTCACCATAAAAGCAAGCCTTGAACTCCCTCAGAGGAGATTGTCTTTGAGAAGATAATCTGAGAGATTGTCTTCTGGAAATACTTTTCTGACTGGGGAAAATCTTTAAGGGAGCTTTGCTAGAGACTGATGTTGGATGCTGGAGACATTGTTGGCTTGGAGCTCAGCTTCAAGTTAGACTCTGACTTGTGAAGTATTTTGTTGAGTGAGTGAAAAGCTGACTCCTTTCCTAGTTTCCTAAGAGACTAGCTTTCATCTTTGAGGAGGCCAAGTGGTTACTCACTAAGAGCCTTCCTGGTTGAGAGCTAATTAATCTCTGCCTGGATTAAGCAGACCTGGAGTAAAACATTGAAGATGATAGGATAGATAACCTCTATAACCCCCTCACATTTCTCTTCTTTATCATTTTTCCTCTATTTGTATATATTTGTAAATAAATTTCTAACTCAAAATATTATAAATGCTGGCAACCACATAATTTCATATAATCATTGTCCAACCATTAATTTTAACCTTTACAGTGTGAATCTAAAGTCTCAACTCTCAAATAAAACTCTCTCAAAATAACAAAACAAGTCTTCTTTACTGTCAGAGAATGATCCAGTGACCATCTTCAAAACAACTCAGGAGAGACTCCCCCCCCCCCCCCCCCGGCTCTCCTATATCCTAGGCCTCTTAAAGTGACCACTGCAAATTCTGTATGTCTTCCCTCTTAAGGGGGAAGTAGTAAAAGTGGACAAACTCTGTCTGATCTGAAACCTGTTCCCAATGAAAGCTAAATAAATCCTAAATGTAACAGCACTAATGCTGAAGCAAACTACTCAACTACCTATTGATGAAGAGGTGATAGCCTCAGGATGACAAATGACATACATATTTAGAAATTTTCTATGTAGCATTTAACTGTATTTTTGTCACAAGGGCTTCATTTTCCTAAATCATTGTCTTTTCTGTCAGGGGAGGAGGTTGAGGTATTTCAGATGGGGTTGCAGAAGAAGGAGACAATAAGAAAAGCCTAAAGTAATTGAAATGTCTTTTGTTAATGCACCAAAAGGAACCAAAGGAAAGCCAGAAAGAATCACAGAAAAGAAGGATATTTTGAAATATATGTCTTAAACTAGACATTGAAAAGATTCTCAGTTTCGTGAACAATTTCTTCAGCTGTGCTATGCGTGTGGAAGTATCCATGGTTATTGTCTTTCATACTGGAAGAGGACCAAAATGACATCACAATATTGAGGTCAAACCCCACTTCCACCATCTCTCAGATAGTAAGAAATTTGATTGAGATTTTACCAGTGCAATCTTATAAAAACATTTTCTCATAAGAATCCTTTGGAAGAAAGAAATTCAAACAAAAACTCTAAGCAAAAAAGTACGCTTTGGTCTAGATTCAAACCCTATCGATTCTTTGTCTGGAAGCAGATGGCTTTTTCATCATGAGTTCTTTGGAATTATTTTGGATCAGTGTATTGCTGAGAAGAGCTAAATTTTTCATAGTTGTTGATCATACAATAGTGCTATAACTATGAACAATGTTCTATTGGTCCTGCTTCCTTCCTTCTGCTTCAGTTCATTTAAGTCTTTCCAGGTTTTTCTGAAATCTTCCTGATTCTCATTTTTTATAGCATAATAGTAGTCTATTACAATCATATATTACAACATCCTCAGCCATTCCCCAATTGATGGGTGTCCCCTCACTTTCCAAGTTTTTGCCACCACAAACAGAGCCACTTTAAATTTTGAACATTGAGGTGCTTTTTTCTATTTCTAGGGGATACAAACCTAGGAATATTATTTCAGAGTCAAAGGGCATGTGCTGTTTTATAACCCTTTAGGCATCATTCTAAATTGCTCTTCAGAATTGTTGAATCAATTGACAACTCCGCCAGTAGTGCACTAGTGTCTCACTTTTCCTACATCCTACATCCAAGTTTTGTCATTTAATATTTCACTTAGCCATTTGTAGCCAAGCCTACAGGAAGTTGCCATACTATAAGAAGGAAAGGAACTAGAATTCTATTTTGATAGGGATGTGTCATTCCCTCGTCTGATTTTTTTACATTCTCGGGGATATAGGGAGCCAGCATGATAGTCAAATTTTGTACTTGTATGAGTACTTCACAAAGAGTGTAGATACAAGGAAGTCCTATGACTTAACATATGTCAAGCTTCACAACCTCGAGTCTACATTAGTATTTCCTGTGTGCTCTTTGTGTCATTTTTCAGTTTAAGTCTGTGCTCCTTGTTTTTTATCCCTTTTCCTAGAATCAGATACAAACATTAATCACAGTCCCATAATATTTTATCAATAAATGGCAGTTTCCCATAGTTTAAAGCTTTTGGGGTATGCATTGATATTATAGCAAGAATATATATATTAAACTTGTATTACTGCAGAAAAAATATTAATTCTATGCACCTTTAGTACAAGAAATGACAAAAAAGGGAAAAAATCAAATATTCTAATCAAAATAAAAGGCAATAATTAAAAAAAAGAAAAAATCAGGAATTCAATGTGTTCTCGAAAAACAGCATCCATTTGTCTATGGATTATTATCTCCAATGCATATGATAGAGTACAGTCAATCAGTCTCAACCGAAGATGCTTTCTTCACATGTGAGCAATAAATCCAAGAGTCCTTCTCTCCAACCTTTATAGATGTGGGAGTAGCTAAAAATATTTGGAATGGTCCTTCCCACAAAGGCTGAGTTGCTCCAGTATGCTTAAAATTCTTATTATACACTTTGTCTCCTGGGTACAGGTCATTAAGAGAAAAGTCTAGTGGTCCAGCTTGTACTGCAGCTCCAGATTCATGAAGTTCACGCAGTTTGTGCTGTAATTCTTGTATATAGGAAGCAATAGTAGTATCTCCCCCTAATAGTGAGGTATATGCCGGGGAGAAAGGCTTAGCCTGTATAGGTGGATGTCCAAAAAGCATCTCAAATGGTGAGATGTGTAGGTATCCTCTAGGCCTGCTTCTAAGATAAAATAGGGCCAGAGGGAGAATTTCAGGCCATTTTAAATGGGTCTCAGTGCATAATTTGCCAATCATAGTTTTAAGTTCTTTGTTCATCCTCTCCACTTGGCCTGAGCTCTGGGGATGATATGGAACATGAAATTTGGGAGTTATTCCCAAGCAAGAATATATATTATTTAGGACAGAATCAGTGAAATGACTTCCTCTATCTGAACCAATACGTGCTGGCAGTCCAAAGCAAGGAATAATTTCTTTTAAAACTACCTTAGCAATAAAATCTGCTGTGGCTCAGGTCACAGGAAATGCTTCTGGCCATCTGGTCAGTTGATCTACAATGACTAGACAAAATTTATAACGTCCAGCCTTTGGCATTGTTATAAAATCTATCTGTAGATGTTCAAAAGGTGTACAAGCCAGAGGACACCCACCAAAGGCTTTGCCACGAAATGCATGTTGGTTATATGCTTGGCAGGTAAAGTAGGCTGAACATACTTTAGAGGCCATCCATACTCTCTTAACAGAGTCCACGATGCCCTGTGTGCCAAAGTGACAATTTTTATGAATAGATTGGCAAATCTGGTGATAGAAACTTCTAGGGAGCAGCGGTTTTCCTTCAGAGGACACCCATACTGTTTTGCTTTGAATTTTTGTTTCCATTTTCCACTTCCTTTTCATTATGGGAAAGTGATAAATTTAAATCATCAGTGGTTGTTAATGTTAAAATTAATTCAGGTCCTTCTATGGCTTCTAGATTTGCAGCAGCATCTGCTCGATCATTTCCTCTAGAGACAGGGTCAGTGCCACCTATATGGGCAGAGCAATGGACTACAGCTAGGGCTTCAGGCAGCTGTAGATCAGAATGAACTTCATTAATAATTTCTGTATTAGCTATAGATTTTCCAGCTGAGGTTAAAAATCCTCTCTGGAGCCATAGCATTCCAACTGAGTGACAAATGCCAAAAGCATATCTAGAATCTGTATAAATTGTTGTCTTTTTATCCTTGGCAATTATAGAAGCATGCTTCAGAGCTATGAGTTCTGCTCCTTGAGTGCTAATATTAGAGGGTAGTGAAGCTGACCACTCAGTGGCAAAATCTGAGACTACAGCAGCTCCAGCATAGCGTATGACATCCCTCATAAAAGAGGAACCATCAGTAAATAAGATCTGCATTGTCTAAGGGAGTGTCCAAGAGATTATCTCGAGGCTTTTCTGCCATGGACACTAGTGTTTCACAATTGTGTAATGGTTCCCCTGAAGTTGGTAAATCTGGAAGCAATGTGGCAGGGTTAAGGGTTGTACAGCGTTTCAAGGTAATGTTTTCACTATTTAACAAGGTTATTTCATACCTTTTAATTCTCTGATCAGAGAATGCCTGTGTTCTATGCCTTAGCAACAATGCTTCTACCTCATGTGGGCACATAATTGTTAATGGGCATCCCAATGCTAGATCAACAGTTTTTGTCACTAGTAAAGCTGTAACAGCTACTCCTCTAAGACATGGTGGTGCTCCTGATGCTACTGGGTCCAGTTGGGCAGAATAATAAGCAATTGGGTGTGAAGGCCCCAAAGTCTGAGTTAAAACACCCGAAGCTACTCCTCTTTGCTCATGTACAAAGAAAGTAAATGGCTTGTTGTAATCTGGGATGCCTAGAGCAGGGGCAGACAGGATAGCATTTTTTTAGATCTGAGAGAGCTGACAAGTGTTCTGGCTCTAATTTGAGGGGTTCAGGGACAGAATCCTTTGTTAGTGCTATAAGGGGTTTGGTAATTTCCCCATAGCAAGGAATCCATTTTCTGCAAAACCCTGTTGCTCCTAAAATTTCTCTCAACTGTTTCTTAGTAGTAGGAGTGCTTAAATTTTGAATATTTTCAATTCTTTTTGGAGAAATATAGCGAGCACCAGCAGTCAGGATGAATCCCAAATATTCTACTTTAGGGAGACACCATTGAACCTTATCCTTAGAGATTTTATGTCCTCTTTTGTGCAATTCCAAAAGAAGGTGTTTACTATCTTCCGAGCATGTTTCTGCATCTGTTGAAGCCAAGAGTAGATCATCTACATATTTGATTAATTTGCTATTTTTAAATGTTATGTTATCTGTGTCTTGGCCTAAAATTTGGGCAAATAAACTCAGGCTTTCCATGTAACCCTGTGGCAGACTACTCCATGAATATTGTGAGCCCTTCCAGATAAAAGCAAAAATAGGTCTGGAGTTCTCATGTATAGGTATTGTTAGATTTAAATTAGTTTTGAGCATTAAATAGTTGTAGATAAGAGAGTGGGAGTCATAAACTGTGATAAATAAAATGTTTGGGAGCAAGGGATATATATAACAATTATAACCGCTGAAATATGTTTTCTACTGTGTCTTGAGTTTCTATAAATATAAGATGGTCACCAGAGAATATATTCCCAATTTATGAATATGCCCAAGCCAACTGGGTTTTATAGAGAAATTTAATTTATAATACACTGATTAATCAATAGAAAAAGAGAGAAAGTAAGAAAGGAATAAGAATGAAGGGCCTCAAGCCAATAAGGCCTAGACCTCAGTCCTAAGAGATAAATCAGTCAGTTGGTTTTATCACTCACCCAAGATCTCTCTAGGTAAGGCTTCTCATGCCAACCTCAGGCTCCACCTTCAAGAGAGCCTCCTTTCAAGAAATGTTTCCAGAGAATCCTCCTCCTGACTCCTCCTGAGTTCCCCTTCCACAGCCTCCTTCAAGACCTCTCCAGCAGCTCTCCCTCCAGGACCTCTCTCCTCTCAGACCTCCTTCAGAGCAAAAAACCTTCCCCCAGTCCTCAGACCCCGCTATCTTTAAGCCAAAAATCTAAGTTCCCTCCCCTCAGTTCTCACATCTACCAATCACTGTCGATGTCTCCCCTCTGCCAATGGTGGCTCTAGCTTAACCCAGGACCGCCTAGAGGTCTGTTCCCTTTGTACATGTCTGTTGAAGGTCATATTCTCAAATAATTAAATCTTGATCCTTTGCTGCAGCCCTTCCTAAATCCTGTTACTCTGAGTAGGGTGGAGATTGTAGTTTCCAAGACCTGGTTCTGTCATTCCAAGTATCTCTATTGTATCAATTCTAAAATCAATCATCACTCAAAGAACTTTCTGTTCTATGCTTAAGCATAGGTCAAAGCCCTTTCCATTGTTTAGCAAAAGGTTTCTGTCCTAAAATAGTCTTAAGTAGGGAGGAGAAGGATCCTCCCATGCCAAGGAGTTTCACATTCCAATAGAGTTCTTACTATCAGTAGGAAATTTTTTCAAGTATGAAATTTCCCAATGGGGAAATTTCCAACATTCATAAGTCTAAGAAATTTTAAGGTTTACAGTATGGAAAAGAAAGCTGAGCACAAATCTACTACTGTAAAGTATGTAGCTGTGCCAGGAATCGAGGAAATAATAGTATTTATGTTGGAAACTATGGAGTGTCTTTTGATCATGTGGTTAATCACCACCCTCAGATCCTGTATGAATCTATAGAGGTGCCTGCCATCAGGCACTCTTTTTGGTTTTTTAACCGGCAGGATGGATGTGTTGTATTCAGATTTGCAAGGGATTATTATTCCTTGTTTAATTAATGAGTTAATAACTGGGGTAATACCCTCAATTGCCTTCTTTGAGAGGAGATTCTGAGGAATGGGAAGAGGTAGGCTAGATTTAGTTTTTATCTGCACAGGAACAGCAGATTTAAGGAAGCCTACATCGGAAGAAGATGTAGCCCAAAGAGACTCCAGTATATCCGTAGGTATTTCAAAAGTTGGAGGCTCTTTTACTTCCTGGCTCTCTGAGAGAAGTACAGGTAGTAAATTTAAAGATTCCTCTGGTACTTCCAATGTTAAGGAACCATCTGGGGAGCAAGTTATTGTGGCTCTGAGTTTGCATAGAAGGTCTCTCCCCAGCAAATTTAAAGGAGAGTCAGGCATCAAAAGGAAGGAATGTTATAACTCTAGGGATACTACAGACACCATTCTAGGGGGAAGTTTTTTTAACTTTTTGGGGCATTCCTGATAATCCCACTACACTTTGTGAGTCAACGGAATAACAATTTAAATCAGGTACATTCTTTAAGACAGACCTGGTAGCTACAGTGTCTAAGAGACAATCATAATAGGTGTTACTCACCTTTAAGGTAACATGGGGTTCATTAGTATGGGGAGGGCAGTAGATAGGGACAATGGGTAGTAGGACATCAGGGTCCGGAAAATCAAAGGTTTTATCCTCTAATTCCTGTGCCCCAGCCCCACCCCTCAACACTTTCATTTTGTTTGGGACATTCCTTGGGCACTGTGAATCTTAAAATTTCTCAGACTTGTGAATCTTAAAAATTCTCAGACTCTACCTTAGAACATTTGGTTAGGACCATTCCCCATTTTAAAACAATGAAGGGACTTTGGTCAGGAATGTGGGAACTCTAACATTTCTCCACCCATACTTAGGCATACTTTAGGGGAAGATAAAAGTTGTAAACTCCTGATTGAACAATGAAAATTTCCCAACCTATACTTAAAGTGAAGCAAGAACCCTTAAGCTAGGTCTAATTTTAGATCTAATACAAAGGGGTGCTAAGTACCTATGAAGATCAAATTAATCAGGCAACTTGCAAAGGACAAGATTAGTCTACTCAGGTGTGAATTACTCAAAAGTTTTAGTCTACTGAGGTGTGAATTAAGAATGGTCAGTCCTTTGGAAAACGTCTACTGTGATTGGTAGATGTGAGAACTTAGGGGAGGTGACATAGGAGAAAATTTTCTTTAAAAGGAAGGGGTTTAGGCCTCTGAGGGAGAATTCAGCCTTGGAAGCTGAATTGGAGGTCAGGAGTCAGAGGAGGCTGCTGGGGCTCTGAACTGTATGTCTCTGTCTGAACTGTCTGTCTCTGAACACTAGAAATTGCTTGGGACAATTTTGTGGTGAGTGATTAAAGACTGACTTAAAGTGATTAAAGACTGACTTAGTTTCTCTCTAAAAAGAAAAGGCCTAGGCCATTGTCCTAGGCCCTAGCCTTCCTAATATTTCCACTTACTCTGTCTCTTTCTCTTTTCCTTAATTCCTTTATTTGTATTAATTAAAATCTCCATAAAACCGAGCTGACTTGGGTATATTTAATATTTGGGAATTTTTCCCATGGTGGCCACTTATTTTTTATTTAAAACCACATTTTTCGCAGTCACAGTTTAAGGCAACCACTCTTTTGTCTGTAACAGTTTATGGCAACCATTCTTTTTTTTATAACAGTTTATGGCAGACCACGTAGGTTTGTGATGAAAACCCTCAAAAATTTCCGTGAAATCTCTTTCCTTTCTCTCTTTATTACTTGCTATATCAATCAGTCTTTTTAAACATTGCTAACTCAGCTTCAAAACACAACTGCAAGAGCAGGTGAGTAAAAAACATTTTGATTTCTCCTTAAATTAAATAGAACACAGCTGTTTTAAATCTTAGCAACAGGGCCCTAAGGTCCTGACTAGGAGAGCTGTTTCTAAATATCCATTCCTTTAGGGAACAACTGCCTAAATTAGGATTAAGGGAAACCTGGGAAAAGCTTTTGGCCTTGTCTTGCTCCATATATATGTTCCCCACACCAATAAGTCTGTCCATAAACCGGGAGGGAGTCTCATCTATTTCTTGGTTGGTGCTTTCGAATTTAGACCATGAATCTTCTCTATAAGAGCACACTCTCATGACTGTCAATAATGCTTCTCTGGCCTGGTTTAGTTTTGTATAATCTGGTTCAACATTGGGGTTCCAATGTGGATTTTCAGTTGGCCAATAATTTGCTCCCCTACCTTGCTTCTGTTACTGTTAAAGAGATGACTTTATTTTTCTCTCTGTCAGAAATTTTTATAATAAATTTTTGGCATCTATCCAAGTGGGATCAAAAGTTTTGAATATGTTCTCCAATCTTTCATAATTAATATTGTTTCTTCCTCAAATGAAGGAAGGTCTTAAAAATCCTCAGGACTGAAAGGTGTGTGTTGTCTTATAGATACCAGATTCCCATTTTTATTGAAAGTTGGAATTTCTCTTAAAGGGAATAAACTTCTATCTGAATTTTCTCGTGTTTCTGTCTCTAGGCTTCTTGTTCTGTTTTCAATGGGGTAGGTAAGAGAAGGGGAAGGGGTGGGAAAGTTGAGGGGGAGAGGTTGTGAGCCAATAGGTCCAGAAGGATGAGAGGTAGGAGAAGTATGGTAAATGAATCGGGCAGGGTGGGAAGAAGGGGCAAAGGAAGAAGGGGCACGATCTGGGAGGATGCAGAGGGGACAGGGCAGGAGGAATGGGTAGGGTGGAGGGTTAGGGTAGAGAGGGTGGGGCAGTCAGCATGGGTGGGGGGAGGAATGATTTGGGTAGTAGGGGAAGGAGTACGTAGGGTATGGGAGGGGATGATTTGCGAACTAGGAGCCATATTATGTAGAGCAGGGTGGGACAGAGATTCTGATAATGAGGAACTACGGAGAGATAAGTCACCCCTACTCTGAGGTGGTTTTGAATTCATTTCATTGTTTTTTATAAAAGCCATGATCTCCCCCAAACTTTCCTCTATAAACTCAAGTCGAGCTTTTAGTTTCACATTTTGTTGAGTAGTAGAAGGAACAATTTGTCGGTTTGACTGGGAAATGGGTTTTTTAAGGGGAGATTGACCTGAATCTCTTATCTGATTCTCTAGCTTATGTATGGCATTTTCCAAATTTCTCTTAGAGAAAAATAAATACAATATTACAGCTCCAACAATTAAAGTCACAACCAGGAGCAGTGCAGAGTATAGCCATTGCCATACATTCTCTGGGATTATGAAATAGACAAAGAACAATGTTTGTCCAATTTTGGTCATTTTACTAAAAAGCCAGTTGTTAATTAAGTTGTGTGCTGGCTCTAACCACATTTTTATGTGTTTGAGTGGAGTCCTTTTTAAAATTTTAATCCAATTAGCACTTCTGGGTGAAAGTGCCAAATGAGACACAGCTAAAACTTAATACAATCACTCTCTCTAGCAGGACTCCTTTCTCCAGGTTTTCCTCACTTATAGTTAAGATCACTCCAGTCAGTTAGTATTGTCAGTGACGATCGACTAATTGGGTTGTTTATTCCCAAGGGAGATTTAGAAATAGCTCCCCCAGATAGGACTTTAGGGTCCTGTTGCTAAGATTAAAACAGCTGTGTTCTACCTAATTTAAGGGAAAAAACTGAACTTACCTCTATAGCTGATCAAAAAAGCTACTAAAAGCTGACTTAGTAATAGTCACAACAGTAAAAGAAAAGTTTAGGAAAGTTAAGAAGATTGAGGGTATTTCATCACAACCAACTTGGTCAGCCAAATATGTTAAATTTATGGTTGACACTCAATATTTAATAGGAGGTCGCCAGGGATTTAATTACTAAGTCCCAGGATGAATTACTAAAGTCAAATGGAATTTATGGTAGTTTATTTTACAATAGAGGAAAGATATTAAGGAAGAGAAAAAAGGGAGGGACAGAGAGAGAGAGAGAGAGAGAGAGAGAGAGAGAGAGAGAGAGAGAGAGAGAGAGAGAGAGAGAGCAAGTTCTGGTTTCTTCTGAATCACTTAGAAATTCTAAGGCACCAGTCAGGGGAAAGGAGTCTCAAGACAATGGGTCTTTCTCAGAGGTTCACACCTCCAGACAGGCAAGGAAGGAAGACAGCCTTTACACTCACCAAGGTGACCATCTAAAAAGAAAGCAGTTTAAGGTCTCCTGCATGAGCTCCTCCAGGGGTCCAGTTCCACAGCCAAGTGTCCTTACTCCAAGTCTGAGTGTCTGTCTTCCAGTCTCTTCTCAAGTGTCTGTCTTCCCTCCAGTTCCAAGTGACTGTCTTCCAGTCTCTCTTCAAGTGACTGCTCTTCACTCCATACCTGAGTGACTGATCTCTGTCTGTTTCCTCTATTTAAAGACCTTTTCTCATGTCCCCTCTCCTAAATTTTACGTCTACCAATCACAGCCGATGTTTCTCTCCAGGACTGCCCACTCAATGTATGAAATGGGTGTTCACACCTTTTGTGGTTAGTTAACACCTTTTTGTAGTTAAACTTGGTAGATCTACTTTAAATACTGAGTTAACACTTTGGGGACTGAAATCTAAAAATAGATAGGGGATTACAATTTAATCTTCACAATAAAGAGCTAAGTCCCTTCATTGTTACAATCAGGGGAGAGCCAAATCCAATCTTCACAAGGGGAAAGCATTTCAGGTTTGTGCTATGGTCAAGAAAAGGCAATTATGGCCAGATGGTAGCATTAGAAGAAGGCATCAAAATGTAAGGATACTAGGAAGAGGTCAGTTGTGAAGGGCTTTATATCTGATCCTCAAAGTATCAAGCAGTCACTGAAGTTTATTGAGTGGGGTGTAGAGGTGATAAGATCAGAGTTGTGTCTTAGGAAAATCACTTTGGTAAGTACATGAAGAATTGATTAGAATGGGGAGAGAGGACATAGAAGAGAAGAAATGGGGAAGGACAAAATGGCAAAGAGGAAGTTGAGAAGAGTTGTATGAACTGATGAAGAGTAAAATGTAAAGAATAGGAGAATCTCTCATGCAATAATAACAACCATATTATAAAGAAAAACCACTTTGGAAGCCTGGAGAATTCTGAACAATTCAATAACCAACCACAATCCAGAGATCGTTTACTAGATTTATTAAGCATCTCCTACTCTGTGCCAGGGCTACGCTGAGCACTGGATTAAGCACTAATGATGAAGCATGCTACCCAACTACCTACTGATGAAGAGGTGATAGCCTCAAGATAACAAATAACACATAGGCATTTAACTGTATTTTTGTCACAAGTGCTTCATTTTCCTAAATCATCTTTTTTTTTTCCAGGGGAGGAGGATGAGGCATTTGGGCTGGGGTAGCAGAAGAAGGAGACAATAAGAAAAGCCAAAAATAATTGAAATGTCTTTTGTAAATGTACTAAAAAGAATCAAAGGAAAGTCGGAAAGAATCACAGAAAAGAAGGATAGTTTGAATTTTGTATCTTGGACATTTTAAAGATTCTAAGTTTCATGAACTTCTTCAGCTGTGCTATGCATGTGGCAGTACATATATTGGTTATTGTCTTTCATACTGGAAGAGGACCAAAATGACATCACAATATTGAGGTCAATCCCTCCCCTCCTGTGCAATCCTATAAAAACATTTTCCCATAGGAATCCTTTGGAGGAAAGAAATTCAAACAAAAACCCTAAGCAAAAAAGTAAAAAAAGTATGCTTTGGTCTGGATTCAAAAACTATCAATTCTTTCTCTGGAAGCAGATGGCTTTTTCATCATGAGTCCTTTGGGATTGCCTATTGCTAAGAACAGCTGAATTTTTTGTCATTCTTCATCATGCAGTATTGTTATAACTATGAACAATGTTCTATTGGTCCTGCTTCCTTCCTTCTGCTTCAGTTCATTTAAGTCTTTCCAGATTTTTCTGAAATCCTCCTGATTCTCATTTCTTATAGCACAATAGTAGTCTATTACAATCATATATTGCAACATGCTCATCCATTCCCCAATTGATGGGTGTCCCCTCACTTTCCAATTGTTTGTCACCACAAAAAGAGCTGCTTTAAATTTTGTGCATTGAGGTGATTTGTTTTTTCTCTCTAGAAAACACAAACCTAGGAATAGTATTTCTGAGTTAAAGGGTTTTTAGCCCTTTGGGCATCAGTTCAAATTGCTCTTCAGAATTGTTGAATCAGTTAACAAGTCTCCCAGTAGTGCACTAGTGTCTCACTTTTCCCACATCCCCTCCAACTTTTGTCATTTTCTTTTTTTTTGTCATAATAGCCGATCTAATAGAAGTGGGGTGGTACCTCGGAGTAGTTTTAGCTTGCATTTCTCTAATTAATAGCAATTAAGAATACAAGCAAAGACAGAGATCTTATAAAAATGAAATGGATAATTTTTATTATATATAATTAAAAAGGATTTATATGAACAAAACTAATGGAACCAAGATTAGAAGGAAAGGAACAGATTTGGGGGGAAATTTATAGCAAGTGTCTGACAAAAGCCTTATTTCTCACATACAGAGAGATTGAGTGAAATGTATAAGAATACAAAGTATTCCCCAATTGAAAAATAGTCAACAGTCAGTTTCTTGGATGCAGAAATTAAAATTATCCAAAGTCATAAAAAAAATGATGCATATCACTACTGATTAGAGAAATGAAAATTAAAATAACTCTTAGGTACCCCCTCACACATAGCAGATTGGCTACCATGAACAAAATGAAAAATGATAAATACCGAAGGCGATGTGGGAAAACTAGGACTTGACTGCCCTGTTGATAGCACTGTCAACTGTAAAAAATAGACTCGAATACAGGACTACAATCCCCACGAGCCTTTGCTCCACTTCCCCAGAATGCCTTGTAATCTCACCTGGGCCGAGATCGAGAAGGTATTTAAGCTGATTCAAAGGCTTTTGAGAGGCTCTCTCTTGGCTGTTTTTGGACTTCCGTTTTGGAGCAGGCACGTCTCTTGCGTGATGTGAGGTTATTTTGTCTAGGCCTCTGTCCTAGGCACATGTTTCTTACTTGTATATTCTTTAATCTTTAACCTTTAATAAACCTCTAAAAAATATAATACTTCTTGCAGAAAGAAACTAATTTCTACCTGCCTCAGATGCCTCAGTCTCCCCAATATTCCCTAATTTTAATCTTTACACAACTGAGACAATTGTTCTGGAGAACAACATGGAACCAGGCTCAAAGGGTCACAAAACTAGGCATACTCTTTCATCCAGCAACACTACTACTGGGTCAGTATCACAAAGCAATATAAGGGGAAATGACCAACTGTACCAAAATATTTTAACAGGGCTTTATGTAGTGGCAAAAAAATGAAGACTAAGGGGTTATCCGTCACTTGGGGAATGGATGAACAAGTTGTGGTATATGGTTGTAATGGAATACTATTGCACCATAAGGAATGATGAAGTGGTCAGAAAAGCCTGGAAATTCTTCTATGAACTGATGCAAAGTGAAGTGAACAGAACAAGGAGAACTATGTGTACAGTAACAGAAATATCAAATAATTGTCAACTGTAAAGGATAAATTATTATTAGCAAAGCTAGTCTCCAAATAACCACAAGGGACTCATGATGAAAATTTTATCCACAGCCAAAGAAGGAACTGTTAGGATATGAGTTTGGATCAAAGCATTCCATCTTCCATTATCTTTCCTTCATGAGATTTCTATTATATGCATGATATGTGTCTTCTATCATGACATGAGCAATATAGAAATATGTATTACATGAAAGTACAGGTATCACCTTTATCAGGCTATTTACTGCCTCAGGGAGGAAAGGGAGGGGAAGGAGGGAAAAATCTTTATTTTAAACTGTCAAAAAGTGTTTTTACATGTAACTGAAAAAATAAAAATTTAAATTAAATCTTAAAAATACAGTGGGGAAAAGACATTGATGGATCTTTGTTTCAGGTTATTTGATTCTCCCTCCTCCTTTTCACCTGCAACAATGGGCAAATTCCCAACAATGGGTCCCTTCAAGGCTGAGGGAAGTAGAGACTCCCACCAAGCCATTTGTAATCCCTGCATCAATTACCCATCTACTCTTTTAATACAGAAATCATTATTTTGGAACCATTCAAAAAGTATTGGCAGAGACTTCCAACTCTCCATCCTTGTAGATTCTACCTTCAGAGCATCTTGTTTCTATCGTCTTTGCTCCAGTCACACACTCATTCCCACACAGCCCCTAATTGCCTCTTACCTGGACCATTGTAATCATCTCCTGCATCCAATCCTCACCCCTCTCTTTCATATTCCACAGAGTTACCATGTGGATTTTCCTAATGCCCAGGGCAGGCCAAGTCATTCCCTGGTTATTTATTTTTCTTATCACACACAATAAATTCTAGGCAAATTCACCTACTTGATATCTGGGATATTGGATGACCCATTTTTGTACCTTTGTGCATGCTTTATGCCCTACCTAGAATGCTCTCGCCCCTCATCTCTGCCTCATGAAATCTAGATTCATGTCTCCAAGGCTCAAATACTTGGGAACTAGGACATTCCCTGAGGGTGCACATCATTTTGTTCCTATTCACGTTTCTAGGTTCCTTAACATTTCCCCTGTTGATCCTACCTCTGTGTGTAGACTTCAGACACAAATAAATGTCAGTCCCATAAGTGAAGGCAGTTTCCAAATTAGCAGACAAAAATAACGAAGTCAGACTTTAATGACCTCCTTATAGAAAGTTTTGCAAGATGTTTCCCAGCTCACCCTCTTCCTTCTTGACTATAAATAGAATTCTCTTGGGCTCCATTACCAACTGGGCCCAACAGATCTCCACATGACTCTAAGCTAAGGCCAAATCTCTCCAGTTGGAATCATATTTCAGGCAGCCAATTCCACTGATATAAAAGGATGGAGAACATCTCGTGGCCCATGCCTTGGAGATAGAACAAAACAGATGATCCCAACTGCATGGACCTCTTTCTCTCTACATGGAGAGAAAGCACAGGTGTATAAAGTGCTGGGCCTAGATGTAGGAAGACCTGAGTTCAAATCCATCCTCAGATACTTCCTAGCTTGGTGGCCCTGGGCAAGTCACCATAACTCCATTTTCCTCCACTTCCTCAATTATAAAATGGCACTAATAATAACACCTCCCTCATAGGGCTGCTGGGAGGCTCCAATCAGATAATATTCATAAAAAACACGGTAGGTACTGTATAAATGCTTATTCCTTCCCTCTTCTCTTTCCTCAGATCAGGTGTAATTTCAGTTGGTGTCACAAGATAAAAAGATACACAAGATTAAAAATGCCATGAAATACTTTAATACTTAGAGTAATGATAGGAAAACCATAAGCCAAGGTGAGAAGCACAAAAATATTCGCAAATCACCAACAATTATGAGCTAGATAAGGTGGAGACCCACAAGCATTGTTAGTTCAGCCATATCTGATCCTTCGTGACCCCTTTGGGTACGTTCTTGGCAGAGATACTGAAATGGTTTGCCATGACCTTCTCCAGCTCATCTGATATAAGAGGAAACTGAGGCAAACAGAGTGAAGTGACTTGTGCAGAGTCACCCAGCTAGAATGTGTCTGAAACCAGATTTGAACTCATGAAAAGCAGTCTTCCTAGTACTGTGCCACCAGATTGCTATATTATATTCAGTTTGGCCTGGTTGGCCCACTTGCCAAGATGGTTTCACCAAGGTGTGGCTGGTGTATATATTATAACCTTTAAAGAGAAAAGACTAGAAAAATAACCAGCAGGATGGTCAATACATTTAAAAAGTCTAAAATAGGGGGCAGCTGGGTAGCTCAGTAGATTGAGAACCAGTCCTAGAGACGGGAGGTCCTAGGTTCAAATCTGACTTCAGCCACTTCCCAGCTGTGTGACCCTGGGCAAGTCACTTGACCCCCATTGCCTAGCCCTTACCACTCTTC
The DNA here is from genome assembly GCF_027887165.1 of Monodelphis domestica. Lineage (NCBI taxonomy): Eukaryota > Metazoa > Chordata > Mammalia > Didelphimorphia > Didelphidae > Monodelphis > Monodelphis domestica. The sequence goes on along the minus strand of NC_077232.1, from coordinate 11,009,364 downwards.
TGCCTTGGAGCCAATACACAGTATTGACTCCAAGATGGAAGGTAAGGGTTTTAATAAAAAAAAAAAGTCTAAAATATATGCATGGACATTCCTTGCAGACCTCCCAGTTCCACCAAAAGAGGAGGATGGGTTGTCTCCTTAAAGCTCTTCTTCCAAGTCATGGTCATAGAAGGTCCATAAGGAGGAAACTGAAGACTAGAAACTAGAAAAGGGCCAATCTGATTACTCTCTTGCATTTAATTGTTTTAGGACTGAATTCTTTGTTCCTTTTAAAACTGGATTTAATAGGAGTTGACGGTTGAAAACACAATCTTCTTTTTTGCTTCTTTGAGTATTGGAATATTTATGTTTGTTGATGGTTTCTAAGTTCATAACAAAATTGAATTTGCTTTAAAAATGTCCTTTTATACTTTGCATATAGTGCCAGATATGAATGAGGTTTGGAATTTCTTTTCTTCTTTAATTTATTTTGCCTTCTTTCTTGCAGTGGATAGATTTCTGAGTAGGGGGGAAGAGGATATATTTGGAAATGTGAATTTTAAATTACTCCACCCTACTTAAACCTTATTTTATGGGAAGATAAAATTGTAATCTCCTGATTGAACAATGAAGGAACTTAGTTCTTACATATAGTGAAGCTAGAACTTTAAGCTAAGTCTATTTTTAGATCTTAATACAAAAGGTGTTAAGTAACTTTTATAAAGGTTAAATTAATCACAAAAAGATCAAATATCTTAATACAAAAAGGTGAACTTAACAAAGAAGTGTTAAGTAACTCTAAAGATATAATCTAATCAAAAGAAGATGAGAACTAAAAGTATGGGCAGTCCTGGAGAAAAAAGCCTTTGATGTGATTGGTAGACGAGACTGATACACTGTGGTACAATCGAACATAGTGGACTTCTCCATTAGGGACAATGCAATGTCCCTGAACAATCTGCAGGGATCTAGGAGAAAAACACTATCCACAAGCAGAGGACAAACTGTGGGAGTAAAAACACCGAGGAAAAGCAACTGCTTGACTACAGGGGTGGAGGGGATATGACTGAGGAGAGACTTTAAATGAACACTCTAATGCAAATACCAACAACATGGAAATGGGTTCGAATCAAGAGCACATGTGATACCCAGTGGAATCACGCATCAGCTATGGGAGAGGTGGGGGGGGGGGGGGAGAAAATGATTTTTGTTTCCAATGAATAATGTTTGGAAATGGCCAAATAAAATAATGTTTATTAAAAAATTTTTAAAAAAAGAAAATTTAGAGGAGGAGACACAAGGGTGAAAGATCTATATATTTGGGTCACTTCCTGTCTCTGGGACCTCTTTCCCTGGAGAGTTGGTTCTGATAGCAGTGTGTTGGGTCTTTCAGCGTCTTAGTGTGGCTACAAGCTATTTTCCGGTTCAGTGGTGAGTTTCTGGCTGAGTTTTCCTCCTTTACTTTCCAACTTTATCCTCTTAGGAGCCTCTAATCTTCTTCAGAGACCTAGAGGAAGGGATTTTAACTCCCCCTGGCACAAGCCAGGCGGGAGACTCCTATATCCCCTTCATTCCTTCTCCTTAAATTCCTTCCCTCTATATTAATTAAATTACCATAAAATTCCAGACTGACTTGGGTATTTTTATTTGGGATTTCCCCTGGCGACCAATTAAATCTAGATTTAATTTTAATGTAATCACAAGTCTAAAATTATCTTTACAGAAATAGAGGTGATATCAAAGACAACAATTAAATGTTTTAAAGGACTAAGTATAGTTAAAATAGCCAGTTTATTTGGTTGCACTGGTTTTTAATGTTAAATTTATATATATATATATATACATATATATATGTATATACATATATATTTTTTTAACTTTCCATCTTAAAATTTAACCTTTATTTTTTACCTTCCATCTTAGAAACATTACTGTGTATCAATTCCAAGGCAGAAGAACAGTAAGGGCCAGGCAATGAGGGTTAAGTGACTTGCCCAGGATCATCCAGCTAGGAAGTACCTGAGGTCAAATTTGAACTCAGAACGTCCTGCCTCTAGGCCTGGCTCTGATTCCACTGAGCCAACTCACTGCCCCCTATATTTTTTTTAACAGAAAACAAACTAACAAAATACAAAAAATAACTTCTGTCTCCAATTCTCTGAGCTGACCTCAATGCAAATCTTGTGTTCTGGAAAGAGCATTCCAAGACAAACTCAAACAAGACGCTCCCCAAATACTGCCAGCTGGGAAGCAGGGTGAACAAAAGGATCACCCCAGGGTGAGCAGAAGTCCACTGAGGGGAAGGAGCTTAGTTTATAAAAGTCAAGAAATGGGGGAGATAAATCAGGTGGAGCAAGAGAGAGCCAACAGTAAAAAGAGGATTGACTGGGAAAACCCAACAAGTTCATAGAATTACAGGCCTAAAACTGAATCGGATCCCAGGGGCCAGAAAGAGGACTGAACATGGGCATTTGTTATTCAGTCATTTCTGTCATGTCTGTCTCCTCATGGCACCTTTTGGGACTTTCTTGGGAGAACTACCAGGGTTTTTTTCCCTCCTTTTACTGATGAGGAAACTGAGGCAAACTAAGTTAAGTGACTTGCCCAAGGTTACAGAGCTTGAAAGGGTGTGAGGTCACATTTGCACTCATGTCTTCCTGACTCCAAGTCTTGCACTCTCTCCACAGAGTCATCTCACTGCCTTGGGGCTAAAGGTATAAATAAAGGAAGCAAAGCATTCATGCCTAATCGCATCATTAATTTTTTTTAAAGACAAGACAGAGGACGTTAAGTTGAGCACATAATCTACATGAGATGACTCAGGTGTGTGTCTGCTCAAAAGGCTTAATTTCACATCAGGCAGCCTCAACTAGAAAGCATAGGAATCAATGGAACCTTTCTAAAAAGGGTATGTAATATTTATCTCCAACCAAGAGCAAGCATCGCCTATAATGGGGAAAAACTAGAAGCTTTCCCAATAAAATCGAGGGTGAAGCAAGGATGTCCAATATCATGATTATTATTTTTATTGTACTAGAAATGCCAGTGATGGCATTAAGACAAGAAAAAGACATTAAAGATATAAGAACAGGTAACAAGGAAACAAAGCAATTAGTTTTTACAGATGATATGAGGGTATACTTAGAGAACCTTAGAGAATCAACTAAAAACTTATTGAAAAAATGAACAGCTTTATAAAAGTTGTTTATATATATATAAATATAAATAAAGCCACATAAATCATCAGCAATTCTAAATACTAGCAACAAAACCCAGCAGGAAGAGATAGAAGAAAATTCCATTTAAAATAACAGCAGATAGTACTGTATAAAATACTTAGGAGGGGTCTGCCTGCCAAGATATACACAGGAACAAGAAGTATATAATTACAAAAAAAACAACCTTTTCACACAAATAAAGACAGCTGTAAACAATTGGAAAAATATTAACTAGGCTGAGCCAGTATTTTTAAAATGACAATTCTATCTAATTTATTTATACAGTGCCATGCCAAGCTTCTAAAGAATTATTTTATAAAGCTAGAAAAAATAATAATAAATATGTAGGGAAAAGGTCAAGAATATCAAAAGAAAAAATTACCTGTCAACTCTGTGAAGAGAAGAGTTTATAACCAAACAAGAGAGAAAGAGGATCACAGGAGACAAAGGGGATCATTTTTATTACATGAAACTAAAAAGATTTTGCATAAACAAAACTAATGCAATTAAAATGAAGAGGAAAGCAGGAAAGAGCTGATGAGGATTTACAAGGACAAAATCCGTGTTTCTCAAATATATAAGGAACTGAATCAAATGTATAAAAAATAGGAATCATTTCCCAACTGATATTTTGTCAAAGGAGATAAACAGGCAATTTTCAAAAGAAAAAACTAAAGCTATCTATAGTCATATATATTTTAAAAAGATGTAAAATTCCTCTTGATTAAAAAAATACCCATCAGAACAACCCTGAGGTACCATTTCACACCTATCTGACTGGATAATAAGAAAATATAGGGAAATAATAAATGCCAGGAGGAATGTAGGAAACCTAGGACACATGCATTGTTGGTGGAGTTGTGAATTGATCCAATCATTCTGGAGAACAATCTGGAATTATACCCTAAAACTGCAGACCCTTTGATCCAGCAATACTGCTCTGTGGGATCCCAAAGAGGTTTTGTTTGTTTGTTTGTTTGTTTGTTTTTTAAAGGGGAAAGGACCTGTTTGCACAAAAATATTTATAACAGCTCTTTTTGTGGCAGCAAGGAACTGGACATTGAGGGAGTGGCATCACTTGGGTATGGCTGGACAAGATCCTCCTCACGCCGGATATGATGCTCTACCTCAGCAATTGCCTCCCAGGGCCTCGGTTTTCCCAGGTGCACCGCAGGAACTTGGACTCGGGGAGCACAGGTACACCTGCACCTAACGGAGCTCCTTTCCCTGCCAAGGGAGACTTTACCGTAATTATTCCCCTCCCAGACTGGACATAGAAGAGGCTTACCGTAATTATCCCGGGAGCGCCTTAGTCTACGGGATGGCCCCCGACCCCCACCCCACAGTAGTGCAGGGGAAATAGTTCAAGACAGATTGATTTCCACTCTATAGCACAAAGTGAGGGCCTGTGACGTAATTATTCCCCCTAAGGGCTTGAAGGAGGGTTTACCGTAATGATACTCCCTAGGGGGAAGTTGTGGGAAAGAGAGGCTGTAATGCAATGACTGCGCGGGGGCGCCCAGGAGCCTCTACCCTAACAGCCGAAAATGCTCCCACAACTCTCGGCCCAGCCTGTAATGATTCCGTGACAGCTCATCACCTTACCGTAATGCCTCCCTCGCCCCACCCCCCCAACGCAGCTAGCTCGCTTGTGCGCAGGCGCAAGAACGGTTTTCTCCCCGCGGCGCCCTCGGGCTCTCACATTCCTCGGGCGACTCCTGAGGTGAGAGACCGCGGGTGGGCCAAGCCGGGGATCCTAAGGGCCGTTGGGGCCCGCCCAGGGCCAGGGGGCGGCGGGGGGGAGCTGTCATGGGTAGGGGACGAGGGCTTGGATCTATGGGGACACGGGGGTGGGGTGCTATCCCCAGCCTCGGAGTGGGGCGAGCAGCAGTACGCTGCCCCCGGCCGCATCGCGGAAGGGCCCCCCCTTGTGGCGGTTTAGTTATTGAGGAGCTAGTTATTGACGAATATTGGTGAGTTAGTTGTTGACAGGTTAATTATTGACAAGTTAGCAAATTCTCCCGCCCCCTCCTTCCATCTCCTACTTCCCTTCTCCCCCCACCCCAGGCTGACGCCGCAGCCATTCTCCACTCAGTAAATCCCTGGGGCTCCCGTTACCTCCTGGGAAAGGGACCAGACACCTCCTCCCTAGTTACTAGTGAGTCCTGCGCCTACTCCGCAGTGACTATGAATATATTTTGTTTGCTTTTCTTGTATCCGCAGGGCATAGCACAGTAAGACCTTACTTAATAAATGCTTTTTGACCAACTGACTTGACTGACTTGTGTCCCGGTTGGAAGGTGTGCGAGGACCCCGTTTTTGCCTCTCTTTGTACCCCTCCAGTGCCTGGCACAGAGCAGGCACTCATAAAATGCTGGTTGGCTTTTTTCTGCCAAGGCAGGAACCCGGGGAAATCTAGCCTGGCCCCCTTCTCAGAGTCAGGTTTTCTCTGTCATAAAATACAGCCCACCATGGAGAGGACACCCCAGATTAAGGAGCCTGTCCTAAAAACAAGTAGAAAATCCCTCTGCACCGTCTGCAGTGGGCTCCGGGCTTAATCAACACTTAGAGACTGACTGATTAGGAAAAGGGATTCCTGGCTGTGCATCCCCAGCTCCTGGCCGGTACCTTGACTGATCCAAGTCAACCTTTACAGCCTTTCTTGGGGAGGGAGAGGTGTGGATTCTCTGCATAGAAACTCCCTCCACCAGAGCTGATCCTTCTCTGTCACTTCAATAAATAGGAGAAGACAGCCTGGTGCCCTGGAATCAGAGAAGCTAGGTTCAAATCCTGTCCTGAAGTTTGCTACCTGTCGAATTGGGGGCAAGTCACTTCCCCTCCTAGGGCCTCAGTTTCCTTATCAGTAAAATGAGGTGGCTGGGCAAGAAAGCCTCTGGGGTACCTTCCAGCTATGAATCTGGGGTCCTTTAAACACAGCTAGACACTGGGGAGACAAAAATACAGAACAGCTCCTGCCCTCAGGGAGCATAGTTTGTGCTAAGGAAAACTGCTTATCCTCAGAAAAGCAGAGTCCATAAGCATTTAATGACAGGGTGCCCAACCTTGAGAGGACAAAGAGGCCAACTACTATCAGTAAGAAGGATGAGATGATTTTGACTCCATGTGGGGAGCAGAATCCTGACAGCCAGGAAAGAGGATAGGCCAGGGCACCAGGGCTGTGACACAGGGAGAGGTGAGGCAGGAGAGCCTTCTGGGGTGCTGGGACATCCTGGCTAAAAGCTGAGAGGGTCACGTTCAGGAAGTAACCGTTGTTTTTCATCATCTTGGGGAGTTGTTGTGGGGAACTGAAGAAGCTCCTCTTCCTGTCTGAAAATGAGGGGTGTTTGTTCTCCAGGCCTCTGGTCACTCTGTTCTTGCATTTTAAATGAAAATGTCCCAGGTCTCCCGGGCTCTAAGGCTGGCATTCTTTGCCCATTCTGTCTCCCTTTCTCTTCTCCAGCACTATTTCTTCTTGGTTCCTTTTCCCAGCTGCCTCCCAGTCAAAGGGAGCTGGCCCTGGTCCTAGCTCAGCCTGGCTCTAGGCAGGCTTTCAATTCCAGCTCTGAGCCTTTTCATTCATCCTATTCAGAGCTTCCTCCCCAGATTAGCTAAGTGGAAGTGCCCCTCTCCCCTGGCACCATCCATCCCTCCATCTCTCACCCCTTTGCATTTTCCTTATTTAATACTTGTTCAATCTCCACTGCCTCTCCTCAAGGGGCCCTCACTGGCACAGAGCCCGGTCCCTAAGTTCTTATTGCTAAACCAGGTGGCCTAAGACCCAAACCAGGGAGCTGAGAGTCAGGCAGACCCCTGACTCTGATCGGGTCTCAAACACTACCTGGCTTGGTGGCCCTAGGCAAGTCACCCAAACTTCTGCTTGCCTCTTTTCCTCATCTATAAAATGGGGATCACAAGAGCCCTGGCCTCTCTGTGTTTTGTGAACTCCCAGGGAGTAACAGATGAGCCAAGAAACCTTTGGGTTCTACATGTAAAGGCTACCAGTTATTAAGACATTTTGTCATTGAATGGACAATGATGAATATTAAAGGAACCATTGACATGAACTGGCATTCATAATTACATGAAATATTTGTGTTAACTCAGAGGCGATCTTGGAAGCCAGAGCTTTTTCCAGAAGTTTGGCTGAGAAAAGGAAGGGAACTACAGGCTGAAAGCTTGTGGGGCTAACAGTGCCGAGCTGGGCATTGTCTGTTCTGGTCAGGTGGGTGGAAATTTGGGTTTGTTTGGAGGCAGGAGGGAAGGAGCCAGCAGAAAGAGGTTGAAGACGGGAGGAGGGGATGGACTCGGGAGCAGGGCCAGCCTTTGGAGGAAAAGGGTCACCTCTTTCTCAGAGGCTAGAATAAAGGAGAAAGAAGAGGGGGAAGGCCAAGGGATTGTGAGATGAGAAAAGAGCTCCCATCAGTGGAGGCCAAAGAAAGTCTGGAACAGCAGTAGGTGCCCAGTAGTGGAGAGTGGGCAAAGGAATGGATTAAGGAGAAATCAGTAGAAGCTTTGCCTCCTCATAGTGAGGGGCCAGTGGAGGTTAGCACAGAGGTACCAACTCTCCAGTGACAGTGAGGCCCCAAACAGCCTGAGCCAGATTAACATGTAATTAGGAACCACTTAACAAAAATCCCAGACATAGATAATGCCTGCTGCCCCACTGACTCTTTCCATCTGTGGACTTTTTAAAATGAAAGAACAAGAGTGACCAGAAGCCTGGAGGACAAACATCCCTGATCTTCAGACAGAAAGAGGAGCTTCCTCAGACTAGGCCACTGAACATGACTATTCCTGGTCAAATTTTGGAGCATATTATTAAAGCAATGATTAATGAATCTATCTGGAAAAGGAAGAGGTTATCACAAAGAGGGCTGCTAGGTGGCACCCTAGTGCACAGAGCACTGGCCCTGGAGTCCTGGAGACTCAGCTTCCCGAGTTCAAATCCAGCCTTGTTTAACTAGCCCATTGTTCTGTTCTAGTTAAATCTTGGCGTTTGCCTTGTCTCAAATGAAATACCTTATGGTACAGTTTTCAGCCATTTACTTACAATGCTTAAGCCTGCAGTATAGAAGTGTGATGGGTTTGCTATTTTGTGTCAATGAGGGTGTTATGTTAGATGGATCTTGTATTTGAAAGAAGACTGAGCCTTTTAAGTAAACATGGTATATATATATAGTGGTGGCGAACCTTTGAGAGACCAAGTGTCCAAGCTACAACCCTCACACCACATATGAGTTCCCCACCCCATGAGTCAGGAGAGGGAGGAAGCACTGCCATTGGGCAGCTGGGCAGAGGGGCAGGTGATGAGAGAAGTATTCTCAGGCACACTTGGAGGGGGGAGGGGAGCAGTCCCCTCTGGCACACATGCCATAGGTTCACCATCACAAGTATATATTGTTCTTTTTTTTTTTTAACCCTTACCTTCCACCTTGAAATTAATACTGTGTATTGGCTCCAAGGCAGAAGAGTGGTAAGGGCTAGGCAATGGGGGTCAAGTGACTTGCCCAGGGTCACACAGCTGGGAAGTGGCTGAGGCCAGATTTGAACCTAGGACCTCCCATCTCTAGGACTGGCTCTTAATCCACTGAGCTACCCAGCTGCCCCCGTATATATTGTTCTTAAGGGACTAGAGCAATGCTGTCGATAATAAACATCTTTTCTTAAAGCATGGGGTGAAGGGAAGTCACAGTTTTTTGTGACCCTGGGCAAGTCATTTCACCCTGTTTGCCTCAGTTTTCTCACCTGTCAAATGAGCGAGAGAAAGAAACAAGACACCCCTCCAGACTTTTGCCAAGAAAACCCCTGAAGAAAAATGACTCGACCACAACAATATTGTATAGCTTCACAATATAAAAGCAATGCCAGATTAACCTCATTCCCAGTTTTGAAACAAATTATTCCAATGGTAAGTGGACAAGAGTTTCTCAGAACTGAGCTTGAGCCCAAGGTGAGGAGATACAAGCAGGGCAATGGGAAAATTAAGAGCTTTTGAAACTGTGTGAATGGCCAAACCTACAAAGGCAGCCATCTAGTGGCATATCCCAGAGAGCTGAGCTCGGGTCTGTGCTCGTTCACATTTTTTGTCAGTGACACAGGTAGAAATAAAGGGCAGCCTTGTTCAGATGTCCGAACACCTGAAGGTGCAGTTAACCCAGGGAGAGCAGAGGCAGAGGCCAAAAGAAATCTTGATAGGCTGGAACATTGCCCTTAATCTAAAACACTTCCTAGGAACAAATGGGAAGACTTAGATTTGGATTTAAAGAAAAAGCTTCCCCAAACTGGAATAGCTAAATTATTTTCAGTAGTTTACCTGAAAAAACCTTGTGAGAACTTAGCAGTTAGTGGATCTCAAGCCCAATATAGATTAACAATGGAATATGGCAGCCGGAACAACCCAGCAATTTTAGGCTGCCTTAGGAAGTACATGGTAGAGACCAGACCTGGAGTTGGGAGGACTTTGGTTCAAATCTGGACTTGGATGCTTCTTAGCTGTGTGACCCTGGGCAAGTCACTTAACCCTCATTGCCTAGCCCTTACAGCTCTTCATTCCTAGAATCAACTAAGACAGAAGGGAAGGGTTGATTTTTTTTAAAGAGGTGTGTGTGGTATGAAGGACTGGGGAGGTAATAATCCCGGACCCCATTTCTCGGGTACCTCTTTTCAGGTCAGGGTCATATTTTAGGAAAAACACTAATGACTTAGATGAGGGACTGCAAGATCAGTCCATGCGAGGGTTGGCCCAAGGAGTGGCAGGGGCATATATCAGAGGACCTAATAATCACCAGGGAACATTGAATGGGCTGTCACCTAGAGAAAGCACTAAACTACCCCAAGGCAGAACCAGGAATAAGAGTAGACAGTGCCATGGGCCCAATTTTGACTCAACTAGAGATGATGTTTAACAATTTGTTGTTCTTCGATTGCTTCAGTCATGTCCATTTGGGATTTTCTTGGCAAAGATGCTGGAGTGGTTTGGCTTTTCCTTCTCCAGCTTTATAATTGAGGAAACTGAGGCAAACAGGGTCAAGTGACTTGCCTAGATCACACAGCTAGGAAGTATATGACACTTTCTAGCCCCATTTGGGGTTTTCTTGGTAGAGATACTAGACTGGTTTGCCATTTTCTTCTCCAGCTCATATTACAGATGAGGAAACAGAGGCAAATAGGGTAAAGTAACTTGTCCAGGAGCTGAGTATCTGAGGCCAGATTTGTGCTCATCTTCCTGACTTCATGCCCCTATCCATTGCACCACCTTGATGCCCTTTCCTAGCCATCAGAGCTATGAGAAGGTGAAAGGCCCTCCCGGGTAGACTTTCTTCCCAGTGGAGATTTTTGAGCAGAGGGCACACAATCACGTCTGGTGTGTTGTAAGGGGGCATCTTTTTATGGATGGGTTAGATTCCGTGCCCTTGGAGGGCCCTTTCCAATCTGACATTCTGTGATTCTTCGCCTAGATGGTTTCCAGTGCCTTGTAAACACCTTCACGATGAGCATCCCCAAAATTGGCCCAGATCTACCATGCGGCTCTCCGTCAGAACATTCTGTCCAGCGTTCCTACGCTTCTTCTCACTCCTCCCAGTGCGTCGTTGGTTAGTACCTGAAGCCTTCCTGACTGAAGAAACTGCTAGGGTTGGTTTTCTTCTGGCTTGGCATCTGCAGACTCCACAAAATCAGATTTTTCCAGTAGGGGGTCCTTCCCCAGAAGCCTTTCCATGTTGGAGGAGATGGGCTCTGAGAATTACAGAGGTCCAAAAAAGACCCATAACCTCCCCCAAGCCAGCCTGAGAATAAGTCTAGTCTTCACAAGCCAGCCCTTAAGGAAAACCTTCCCAGCTTGAGGTATTAGGGGAGCTATCGTGGATCATATCAGAGGGAGCTAGGGAGTGTGGGATAGAGGCCTGGCCTCAGAGCCGGACCCCGCAGGGTCAAAGCCCTGCCTCTGAGGCAGTCCCTAAACCAATGGTGTCTGACTCAGAGAGAAATGGTGGCCACTAGACCATACCTAAGGCTGCCCATGTGCATATATTGACTTAGAAAACCACACATTGCCATTATCTCTGTATCGGTGCATTTTTATTGATTTTGCTCACTGTTTCCCCAGCTGCACTCTGGGAGTGTTATGGGTCCATGTGCTGCTGGCCCATGCCAGGATGACACCATTCTGTTCCCGGCACCTCTTTAAGACCATAAGCTGCAGAGAAGTTTCCACCTGAGTCAGTGGAAGGGATTTCTGCATTTACTAATGAAATCTGTGGTCCAATGACTGCCCTCATCAGGAAGCTAGGTGGGGCATAAGGAAGAGCCCTGGGGAGGGAACTGAGAGGCCTGTCTCCACTTCCATGCCTGCCACTTGCTGCCTTCAGCAAATCAGGGCTCCTTTCTCATCCTCAATCTCTTCACGTTTGGTAGAAGAAGGAGATGTGTAGACAAATAAATGCAAGCTCAACTGAGAGCAGTTTACAGAAGAGGAATGAGAAGGAAGGTGATACAGAGTGCTTAAATTTAAGCTTCTTATTGAGTAATTTTTATGTTGATTCACTTGAATAGAGGGCAGCTAGGTGGTACAGCAGACAGAGTGCCAGGCTTGGAATCAGGAAGACCTGAGTTCAAATCTGGCCTCAGACACTTGCCAGCTGTATGGCCCTGGTCAAGTCACTTCACCTCTGTCTGTTTCCTCACCTATAAAATGGAGATCCTAATAGCACCTACCTCCTGTGACAAGGAAATCACTTTAAAAGACTGATATATATTAATTTAAGGTCGCCAAGGAATTCAGCTATGTAATTCCTAAATGAAAACTCAAGTCAGCAGTCAATCTTTTATGGAGTTTAATTACAATAGGAGGAAGAAAGGAATTAGAGATAGAGAGAAAAGGGAGAGAAGGGAATAGGGCTTAAATACCCCTTCTGTTTAGGCTGGGCCAAAAGGCCCAAGCCCTTAGATAGCTGGGGCAAAGAAAAGAGATCAGTCCCTATTACTCACGTGACCAAAATGGAGAAACAGTCTCAGAGGCCCCCACCTTCAGCTTCCTTCAGAGCAAGCTTCTCAGAGCACACTCCAACCACTCAGACAAACTCCTCAACCACCTCCCCTGAGTCTTCAGACCCCTCTCTCTTTAAGGAAACCATCCAAGTTCCCTCCCCTCAGTTCTCATATCTACCAATCACTGTCCATCAATTTCCCTGTGCCAATGGAGGCTCTAGCTTAACCCAGGACCACCCAGAGGTCTCTGGCTTTGCACATGTCTGTTGAAGGTCATATTTTCAAATAATTAAATCTTTGATCCTTTGCTACAGCCCTTCCTAAATCCTGTTAACCTGAGTAGGGTAGAGATTGGAATAATTAAATTTTGATCTATGCTGCAGCCCTTCCTCAATCCTGTTAGGACTGAGTAGGGTGGAGATTGATTCCAAGTATCTCCATTGTATCAATTCTAAAATCAATCATGACTCAAAGAAATTCCTGTTCTATGCTTAAGCATAGGTCAAAGTCCTTTCCATTGTTCAGCAAAAGGTTTCTGTCCTAAAGTAATCTTAAGAAGGGAGGAGGAGGAAACTCTCATGCCAAAGGGGTTCACATTCCAATAGCCAAGACCCACTATCAATAGGAAATTTTTCAAGTATGAAATTTCCCAATGGTGAAATTTCCAACATTTATAAGTCTAAGAAATTTTGAGGTTTACACTCCCCGAGTGAGGTTCACATGAAATATTTGTGAAAAGCGCTCAACCTAGAGCCTGGAATATAGTAGGTTGTCTATAAATGCTTATATCTGTATTAACATTACAAAATTTCCTATAGAGAGGTTAACTCCTGCTTGTTTCATTGGACTTCTATTGTCTTGAAAAGCACCTTTCTGCTCTTGGTCTGTAGGTCACGTTCAACCTGTCGTCGTGGTTCACGGCGGAGGAGCTGGCTCCATCTCAAAAGAACGATCAGAAAGAGTACGGAACGGAGTTACCAAAGCTGCCCTGACGGCCTACAGCATCCTTAAAGATGGTGGCAGTGCCATCGATGCTGTCGAAGGGGCTGTGGTTGTCCTGGAAGATGATCCCGAATTTAACGCAGGTCAGTTTGAGGGGCAGAAGCACTGAGTACGATATAATCTTGTCCCACTAAGGCAGCTCCTTCCTTCTGACAGTGATCCCACCACTCTCTCCCGTTCACCATCTTGACTTTATCTCCGATTCTTTCCTTGCTTGCTTCTTCTATCCAGCTGAGCTTGGCAGTTCTACCTCCATACCATCCATTGTGCCCATCCTGTCTTCTCTCTTCCTGTTGTCTCTTTCTACATGCTTCCTCTCCACCCTTCAATCCAAGGACTGGCTCACTAAGGAATAGCTTCCCAATCAGACTTGCTCCCTTTTTTCTTTTCCCCTTCCTCTTGCCTCCATCCCCCTAAAGCTCACTTGATACCGCTGGCCAGAATCATCTTTCTTCCACATACTGTGGTCATATCACTGCAGAAGGTCACAAACTCTCACCATTGGAAGAGCCTCAGAACCCATCCGGAACATCCAGTTCCTTCCTGAATAAGAATCCCATCTCCAGCATGCTTCTAAGACCAGTCTGATCTTTCCTTGAAGAAAGTGAGTGAGAATCCATGACTTCCCAAGGCAGCCCATTGGCCTGTTTGCAGCAACCCTGGGTACTCCTGCTTTCTGACTCTCCAAACCAAACAAGTCAAATCCATCTTCCTCCTGACATAGCCCTTCTAAGACTTGAAAACGGCTCTCCTGCTGTGGCTGCCACCCCTGACTTCTCTTCTCCAGATTCTTTTGAGCAGCTCCCATGTAGCTCATCTGGAGACCTTCCCTTTTGCCCCAGTGCCCTTTCTAAAATGGAGCCTCCAGAAATGAAAGCAGTAAGTATTCCAGAGCGTTGGGACGACCTCTTCCCTGACTCTGTTAATACAGCTCGATACTGCCTTCCCTTTTTTGGCTTCTGGGCCATGTTGTTGATTCCTGGAGTTCTTGGTCTACTAAAAGAGCCAGATTTTCAAGGCCTTCCACAATGCGGGGCCCTCCCTTCTTTGCCCGTCTATGTAGTTCAGCTAAACTAGACCACTCTGCTTGCACACTCGGCCTGTGCGTTCTTTTCCCAGTGCCTAGCCCTCTTGGAGAGCCCATTGCCAACACTCCATCAGCCCCACATGCTATCCCCTACCCTGGGGGGTTTAGTCCCTCCTCACCAAAAGTTACCAGGCCAAGGACCAGCCCTTGTGAAGAAGCAATTACAGAAATTCTTTAGCAGTGTCCCATTCCAACATGGATTAGCTAAAGAGCTCCCATGACATGGAGCTCTCTAAAGAAACAGCACACTTTTTAACCATCTGCCGTGCTAATGTCGGGCCTGTAGGCCTGTAGTCCAACTAAATAGAATAATGGTGGACCCTTGGGTTCTATGCCATCCTGTGGGGGCAGCGGGGAAATGAGCCACTGAGTAAGAAATGACCAGAGATTCCCAAGGTCTCCAGGGGTGGGCAGTCAGTCCAACCAGAGATCCCCATTTGGATGCTAACATCTGAAAGGAAAGCATGTTTTCCCATCTCCACCCAGAAAAGCAGACTCCCCGGGTCCCTCCTCCCACCCCACCCTTGGTAACTGCTTGCACAGGGACAAGTTTAGGATAAAACAGCTTGGAAGTGCTCATGAGGTCCAAGGCTCAGATAGGATGGGGAAGTGGTCGGTTCAGAGAAAAAAGAGGCAAACAACAAAATCTTCGAGGAAAGAAGCTTAAGCACAACTTCTAAAAACAGCCCAAATCTTTGTTTTCCCCTTCAAATTCACTCCAAGACCTTATTCCCAGAAAGCTGCTCCTAAGACTTACAGCACCTAAAGCCAGTAAAAGTAGATTTCTTCTTCAAGTTCATCTTGTATCTTAGCTCTTCAATAAGGCAGCTCTGGAAACGTTCCACACAGGGGCAGCAGGGTAGCTCAGTGTTCTGAGAGCCAGCCCTGAAGGCAGGAGGTCCTGGGTTCAAAACTGACCTCAGACACTTTCTGGCTGCATGACCCTGAGCAAGTCACTTAACCCTCATTGCCCAGCCCTTACTGCTCTTCTGCCTTGGAACCAACACATGGTATTGATTCTAAGATGGAAGGTGAGGGGTTAAAAAAAAGAGCCCAGCCCAGGCTCCACATTGTGTAAGAGCTCTGGGAATGACAAGAGTCATTCTTGTAGACAGGGGTGGGCAGACAACAGGCTGCCGGCCAAATCTAGCCCACCCACTGCCATGTTTTGGACAGATGGTGAGCTAGTTTGCAGGCTGTCCAAGAAGGGGCAGTAGGCCGGCCCACCATCCCCTGGTCTCTGTGGTTAAAGAGGGTCGGTTTGAATCTACTTTGCAAACAAGCATTCAGGATGTACAGTCAGGGATTCAAAGCACAGACTTGGCATGGTGCCAGCAGAGGGTCTGGTTCGTTCCAGATTTGTGCCACCTCCCCAGTCTTTCCTTGGCTGCTGCCACAAAGAGATGGGCTCCCTCGGGTCCTCCTGCCCATTCCCATGGGCTCCGAGGCCCTGTTTGTTGGTGACGACTTTCTGCTCAAGGCCTTCACCAGAGTCAAACTTGGAGGGGTGGATTTTTCAAGGCTGAAAGGACAAACAGGCCTCTCCAGCAGAGCTGGTTCCAGCCCACTTGGCCTGGGAAGGGGGGTGGGTAGAAAACAGCATGTTCAAACAGCTCCCAGAGAGCTGCTTGGACCCTTCTTGTCATGCAGCCAGAGGCCGTCACTCCAGGCAGCACAAACCAGCAGCCCCGACGCCTGGGAAATGGGCAGGTGCCAGAGTCGCCACTTGTTTTTCCTTCTCCAGGCTTCAGAAAGTCTTCATAATGCAAATTCAACCTAAAAGCGGGGATGAGTGTGTAAGAGCTGACCCCCTCATCACTGCTGATTCCAGTGACAGGCAGAGGAAGAGGGGCAGGTGGTTGTGCTGTGTGAGATTTAAAATGGTTGAGGTCTTAAACTGTAGTGATTAAAATAGTGGAAGATATAAATTGTGATAGATATAAGAGAGGGTGAGTAAATTTGACCGCAGAAAATATGTTTCACTACAGAGTCTTGGTTTTTAAATCAAATATAAGGTGGTCACCAGGGAAATATTCCCAATTATTCAAATACCCAAGTCAATTGGGTTTTATAGAGATTTTAATTAACAATACAATGAGTAATCAAAGAAAGAGAGAGAGAGTAAGAAAGGAATAAGTCTGAAGGGCATCAAGCCAATATGGCCTAGACCTGAGTCTTAAGAGAGAAATCAGTCAGTTTTTTAACACTCACCACAAGGTCTGCCTAAACAAGGATTCTAGTGACACCAGGCCACATCTCAGCTGACTTCACCAGAGAGTCTTCCAGCCAGAGACTGTTCCAAAGGGCCTCTCTCCAGAGCCTCCAGAGGGACAGAGTCCCCTTAGTGGAGCTCCAGCGAGACCTCCTTAGAGACTGTCCTCCAAGAGCTTCCCTTCTCCAGAGCCTCTTTCAAGAGATTCTTCCCAAGCGATCCTCATCAGAGATCCTCCAAAAGGATATATCCTCAAGAGATTCTGCTTTTTTCTTATATAGGGGTTTTTATCCCATGTCACCTCCCCTAAGTCCCTACATCTACCAATCACTGTAGATGCTTTCCAAAGGACTGCCCATCTGAATTCCTGCTAAGTCCACCAATCTCTTCAGTAAGTCTGAACTAGAGAAAACACAGCTGAGTCAACTAATCTCATCAAGAGAAAACTTGCCCGACCCTTTTAGGTACCTAGCATCTCATTGTATCAATTCTAAAAACAGGCTTGGCTCAAAGAACTCCCTACCCCACCATAAGCATGGATCCAAGTACTTTCTTTGTTTAGCAAGGAGTTTTCTCCTCTAAAGCAGTCTTAAGTACGGGTGGAGTAGAGGTCCTCGCATTTCTGATCCTGGCGAGTTCTCACATCAAAATGAGGAATGTTTCTCAGTAGGGAATTTGTTCCAATTAAGAATTCCCCAATGGGGAAATTTTTAACATTCACAAGTCTGAGAGATTTCAAGATTTACAGCTGGGTAAGCTCTGCCCTGGGCACCTTTCCAGGCTTCCTCCCATCTTGGGCCCCCCCAGGACTGCCTGGGGCTCACAGGCCTGCTTTGGGGGAGCACACTGACAGCTGGGCTTGTGGCACACTTCCTCAGAAGGGAAGGTGCTCTCTCATCTGGTCCTTTAAGTCTCCCGTGAGCCAAGGAGTATTCCAGGCAGCACACCCAGTGAAAACACAAGGAGTCTTCCCAGGTAGAGGCTGTCGGGCCTGCAACATTGGCAGAGTGGTAAATGAGAAAGGCCGGCCAGGCCTCTCCCTGGCACTGGTGCTGCTGGAGTGCAGGAGAGGCGATGGAGGCTTCAGATCTAGCCCACTTCCTCACCTTGTGTCCTGGTCCCCGTCTGGTGTGTGCTGCCATGGAGGATGAGAGAAGGAGGCAGAAGGCAATACTCAGACTAGATGATCTCTGAGGGGCTCTGTGGCTTTAGTACCTTACAATATTCCACCTTTCCTTGATTCTCTCCTCCCTTCATCTGCTCGCAGAGGTCTCAAACTTGGGTAAGCAGAGCCTTGTCTTCCGTCTTGGGTTATTCAGGGAAGCATCTCTTCAGCATT
This sequence comes from Monodelphis domestica, assembly GCF_027887165.1. NCBI lineage: Eukaryota > Metazoa > Chordata > Mammalia > Didelphimorphia > Didelphidae > Monodelphis > Monodelphis domestica. The sequence continues at coordinate 10,991,542 of NC_077232.1, read as the reverse complement.
TGCTGTGTGCTGGTCACTCTGGAGACAAAGAAAAAGCAAGGCCGCTCCCTGGGGGAGACAACTGCATCCATTAGGTTAGAGACGAGGAGGAGATGGCACAGGCATCAAACCTGAGAGCTTTGCCAGTGCGCTGCCACCTGGCACAAGACTGCCTGGGGCATCCCAGCCACGGGGGACAGCAGCAAAAGCCTTGGCCACCACGAAGCTACCCTTAAGGCCTATTTCACCAGAGAGTGAAATAGTTTCCACAGCTCATGTTGCTACTTGAGGCTTTCTTGATGAACTAAATGTCGGAGCTTGTTTTGCATTTCCCTCCTGATTTTCAACACTCCCCACAGCCTCCAGAGCTGTTTGTGGAGCCTTATTCCAGAATGATTGGCTTCCTTTGCAATGCTCTCTCCATTTTTTATTTTATTACATTTAAAAACATTACTTTGAAAGGGGGAAATTCAATCTACTTATACAAAATATTTCTAATGCTCTTCTCGTGGTGGCAAAGAATTGCAACTTGAGGGGATGCCCATCAACTAGGGAATGACTGAACACATTGTGGTATGTGTTGGTGATGGTTTGCACTGTAGAAAATGATGAACGGGGCAGCTGAGTGAATCGGTGGTTTGAAAGCCAGGCCCAGAGACAAGAGGTCCCGGGTTCAAATCGGCCTCAGACACTTCCTGGCTGAGTGACCCTGGGCAAGTCAATTCACTCCCATTGCCTAGCCCTTACTGCTCTAATGCCTTAGAACCAATACACAGTATTCATTCTAAGATGGAAAATGAGTGTTTAAAAAAAATGATGAACAGGAGGATTTCAGAAAGAGCTGGAAAGACCTCTGTGAACTGATGTAGAGCAAAATAAGCAGAACTAGGAGAACACTGTGCACAGTAACAGCAATATTATACAATGATCAACTTTGAAGGACTTGGCTACTCTCAATACTACAATGATCCGGGGCAATTCTGAGGGACTTGGGACAGAGAATGTCATCGACCTCCAGAGAAAGAACTTTTGGAGTTAGAATGCAGATGAGAGCATGCTACTTTTCACTTCTTTATTCCGGGTTTTTGTTTGGGGATTCTGATTTTATATGATGATTCTCTTACAAAAATGAACAATACGGAGACATGTTTTGCCTGATTATACATGTGTAACCCAGATCAAATTGCTTACCAGCTCCAGGAGGGGGGAAGGAAAGGGAAAAAGGGAGGGGGGGAATTTGGATCATATAATTTAGGAAAATGTATGTAGAGATTTGTTATTATGCATAATTGATAAAATAAAATCTCCATAAACTTTTATAAAGGCCCAAACATTACTTTGAGAGGGTCGACAGACTTCACCAGACTGCCCACAGGGTTTAGGACCCAAAAAAGGTAAAGAACCTCCACGCTAGAGAACACCACTAAGTGATCTTTTGCCCTCAGTAGGGCTCAGTGAACATCCACCTGCTGCCTGGAGCCCAATAATGGTCTCAAGTTACTCCTCCAACAGTCTTGGTAGAGAACAGCAATCCCCTCTGCTTTTCTGACCTTTAGCCTTTAGTCATGGAATTAATCAGCAACTTATAGGTCATCTAGTCTCATTTTTTCATTTACAAGCAGGGAAACTGAGGCCAGAAATAGCAATTGACCCACCCAAGGTAATTTGAGACAGAGGCAAGATTTGAGCCCAGGTCCTATCCCCCCTGCCAAGGTTTTTTTGCACTGCCCCCATTTCCACATTTGTCTAAATACTGCCTTGTTTTGATCCTTATATCTTCCTAACCAGAGCATATTGAAGAAAAGGGATACATCCCTTCCAAGCCCTCTCTGGCATCTAACACAGATCCAGGCACTCTGTGAGGCCCTTGGAAAAAACTTGTTTGGTTTGACCCATAAGATTTGCCTCAGCCCTGCCTCCTTTACAATATTTGGTTATTTTTAACATTTTCTACAGCTATTTCCCACAAAACTGAAACACATTGCCTCAATATAAGGAAATCGCTATTATTCCTGGCCCCATCTGAACTGAACTCATGTTCAGTTCTAATAGAGTTAGGGACAATTTGGTATTGAGGCAGCTCTGCCCTTGGGCCTCCTTGCCTGTGCTCCCAGATGTCCCTCACTGACCCACACTCAGTCACTGGAGTCGCTGCCACAGTGGGAACAGTAGCCTTGGTCCACTTTCTGGGCAGGTTTGTTTTCATGAAATCCTTGTGCTGAAGAGCCCATAGCCTCAGGCCTTCAATGACCCTTTCCATGCGCTTTTGTCCAGAAGAGGCTTTGTCCCAGACAGAACCCTTGATCTGAAATTGGGCCTGGGTTCAAATCTTGGCTTCTCCCTTATTGCCGGTGCCACATTGTGTGTCAATATCACTGGCCTCTGTTGCCCTAATTTTTTTAATGACTTTTCAAGTAACAGTAACAGTATTTCTGCAACACATATTGTCTAAGCCAGTACATAGTTTTATCCTTAGACTTGGTTTCTAATGTTCCCATAAAATTGAATTTTACTTGGCAGTCATTCCAAGCTAAGAACAAACTGAAATCAAACTTGGTTCTTGAAAATCCAACAAATCTGCATCATTTTTTTTATCTCACTTCTATGTCTCAGTCTTTGCCTTCCTTCAAAGCTCAGCTCAGGTCTGAACTTGTTAAGCCTTCATTTATTACCCTAAGTCCGTGTTGGTGAGTCTGTGGCTCACATGCCAGAGAAGGCTGCTCCCATCCCCTTCTCCACTGTGCCTCAGGACATTTCTCCCATCACCCGCCCCTCTGCCCAGTGGCCCAATAGGAGCCCTTCTTCCCCCCTTCCCCCGCCCCATCTGGCATAAGGAAGCTGCTCACATGCAGCATGAGGGTTTCAGGTTGGGCACTCGGTCTCTAAAAGGTTCGCCCTCACTGCCCTAAATTGTTCATGCTCTCTCCCATCTCAACTAGCCTTTTATTTGTCTGGGCACGTATTGGCTCCATGAGGGCAAGGGCTTGTAAAATGTGTGTATCAAGTAGGAGGGAAGAATTTAGTTCCTAATCCTTCCCCATCCCTCTACTCTTTCTCATAGGTCGTGGCTCTGTCTTGAATGAAGACGGTCAAGTTGAAATGGATGCTAGCATCATGGATGGAAGCAATCTGAACTCTGGAGCCGTATCTGCAGTTCAGGGTGTTGCAAATCCCATCAGACTTGCCCGTCTTGTTATGGAGAAGGTATGATTAAACAATGAAGTAGTAGTGAAGCTCCCCCAACTCAAGAGGCAGAATAGCCACGAGAAGCTTAAACACTCTGGTGTGGTTCCATAAAAGAGTAAAATGAGCCCAAACAGTGTTATTGGAAAGTTGGGTGATCAGCCATTGGTCTGTGCCTACCCCTGTTAGTTTGGGGACAAAAGTAATTCTTACTAGCAGGAAGGGAACTGATGGGGGACCTTAAACTTTCCACCTCAGTTCCTTTGTTTTCACATAACTTCTGTGATTTGCCATTCTTTTCCCTCCTCATTTAAGCATAAATTGGGCCAATCCAACCATTAATTGATACTATGTGTATGAAAAGCACATATTAAGTATCTATTCCCAGTTCTGTTTTGGAAAGATGCACTTGCACAGCTGCTTCAACTCCCTGCAGAAAAAATGACCTTCCAAACCTTTGCACAGGCCAGACGACCCAGGATAAGACTAATGGTTTTCCTTTCCTTTCTGAATCAGACAAATCACTCATTCCTGACTGATAGAGGCGCGAACCAATTTGCTAAGGTCATGGGGATCCCAGAGACTCCTCTCGAAAAATTAATAACGGAACGAAACGTAAAACGTCTGAAAAAAGAAAAGAATGAAAAAAATCCTTGCCTGACAGATGCTGACAAGTATGTACTTATTGCCTGAAACTCTTAAACTGTCTATTTGGGATGTTTAGAGATGCCCCAAACCTTACTGAAGGATTGACACCATTCCATAGCTCCTTACAGGAGAGCGTCAACCCCATCACTAACGAGAAACCAGCCCAGGCTAGAGAAAGCTTCTTAGGGAGAAGACTGAAGGGATTCAAATTAGGCTAACCCAGGACCGACTGACTAGTGGAAACACTCCCCACCCTACTTTGCTATAGGCCACAAAGACCAGCCATTGACAGGACCAGCAAAGATTTGTTTTCTGGAAGTATTAATGTACCCTGTACAGAGTCCCGTCTACACTCTTCATCCACTTGACTGTGGTTTTTTTTTTTTTTAAATAGTTTTCACATAACTCCTGTCTGTGTTATCACAGCATTTAAAATGTAAAAGTCTAAATGAGAGTTTCTCTATAATGAGTTTCAAAGTCCAGGGAATAATCATCCACTTGTTTGATGCCATATTAAATATGACAAAAATTAGAAAAGTTCTTTGAAATGTATCGGAGTGGGTCTAGACTTCAAGATGCTGAAGTGGAGAAGACCTTGGCAGCTAACTCATCTTCTCTCCTACCTAATCCCTCTTCATGCATCCTTGATAGCCAGCCCATCAGTGGAACACGTGGAATGGCTTGGAGCCCGTTGCTTCAGGAAGCAGAACTCCGAAGGCCAGACAGAGATGGCCCTCTTTCCCTCTCCCTTGTTCTTCAGAAGCTCTTTGTAGAGTAAATCTGCTTTCCTCTACACTTTAGTTCTATTTTAGGAAGCTGTACAGAGCAGCTCAAGTTAAGTGTAGCAGCCTTTTCTTCATGGCTTTGGAGACCGCATTCAGATCCTCCTGAGCCTTTTCTGTACGTAGCATTCCGAATTCCTCCTGACTTCCTTGGACTACATGGTTTCCGTACCTCCCCTGCCTGATTGCCAGGCTGGTTCTCAATGTCCCTCTGAAGCTGTGGGGCCAGAATAATTCTGGATACATCAGCTCTCTCCCGATGGGCATTAGCATTGGGATTTAAAAATCCACTGCATAACCATATCCCGTGATTTTGAAAGTCTTTTAGACTAACGATCTTGTCCTAGTGAATCCGCTCTCTGTCCTCCTCAGCTTTGTGCCTTCTTTGAGAAGGGCCTTTTACGTCTTCATCCAAGTGGCCAAAAGAAATGCTAACCCAGACAGCCCTCTCTTTTGGTCCCCCCGTTGGATCCATTAGGAAGCCATCTCTGGGCACATTTGTTCAGCCGGCTCTGAACCCCACTCACTCTGCTACCGCTTGTCCAGTTCCTCCTTGGTCACTTTGTTGATGGGAGGGTGAGAGATTTGTCAAGTGCTTTGGGTCTATAACATTGCCCTGATCTTCCAGTCTGGGAAACATAAAAAAATCGGTTCTGTTGGGATCGTAGTTTTTCTTACATAGTGTTTTTATTAGCTTATGTAATTATAGATAACTTGAACTAGATATTATGCCTGATCTACTTGGTATTGTCTAGTTTTTATTCTATTTCCCTAAGAGAAAAATGTGGGGAAGACTTGATGCTCCCAAACCGCTGATTTCCTCACTCATTCCAGGGGTCGCTGGGCAAGACTCGGGTTGATGGGGGATCGTTTCCAGAGCCATTTGTTCCTTCAACAAACATTTTGCAGCTCATCCAAGAACTATGCTAAGCATTAGGAATACAGAAACAAAAATTACACATTCTCTACCCTCCAGGAGCTTACATCCTCTTGGATGGATGCAGAAGAGTACATGCAAAGTGGGAACAGAGTCATTTCTGGGGAGAGGACACTAGCAACAAAGGGGAAGAGGATGGATTGGCTTCCTGTAGGACAGGACACCTTCAAAGAAAACTTGGGATTCAAAGAAAGGAAAGCATCACAGGTGGGAGAACCAGCCAAGTGCAAAGGCGCACAATAGGGAGATGAACGGTCCTGTATGAAAAATGGCAAACGGGCCGGGTTGGCCAGACCCTTGAAGGTCAGTGAGACCCAGCTTTTAAAGGGTCAAAGTGACAGACTGGAATGTTTTACCCTAGCAGCAATAGGAGAGAGATAACATAGTCACCCTAAGCTGTGAGAACGTCCTCAAACTATCAGCAAAGCTTTTGGGGGGTTCCTCTGAGATTGAGCTTTTAGCAGGCAGCCAGGCAGCCAGAATTCTTGTCCATCCTCCTTCCTGCCAGATGGTTCCTCACTTCCTCAGTGAGATCTCTTTCTCGCTTCTTTTCTCCCTACCCATCATGGTTCTGCAAGTTCTTAGGGAGCTGTTTCTTTCCCTTGACTTTTCTTGATCAAGTCTGTGAGTCCAGCCTGTTCAACGAGGTCCTTCCTGATCTCAGCCCTTCGAGGAGACCCTGTTCTGGTTCTTTTGCCTTCAAAAAACCCAATCTCACTCTTCACTCTTTCTCTACAGACTTCGCACACTCTTTTATTTCCAAGGTCATTCTCCACAAACGCTCACAAAGAGCCTCGGGTCCCCAGGTAAGGCCTTCTGGCACCCTGGGGCTCTACAAATATGCTCCTGCTCTGTCCCACTTCATAAATGAAAGGAGAAGAACAAAGATTAATGGCAGCTGGGGAGATAAAAAGAAGAGAGTAAGAAGGAAAGAGAATAGAATAAGCTGCAGGAGCATGGCTGTGGGGCCCAGCCATTGGCTCTTCAGGAAATGCTGGTCATTGTAGACACTAAAAACACACCATTTGTGCCCTCTTCTTTCTGGCCTCTGGAGACTAAGCAGCCAGCCAGCTCCCTTTGGGATCGTTTCCTGGCCTGGGTTTCGTTGAAGCAGGGCTCGGAGAAAGCTTGCATTGTAAGCTTCAGCTTGGCCCCTGCTCTGCTGTTGTTTTTCAGAAACACTGGAACAGTGGGTGCTGTGGCACTCGACAAAAACGGAAACCTGGCTTATGCAACATCAACAGGAGGGACCATCAATAAGATGACTGGCCGTGTGGGGGACTCACCCTGTGTAGGTAAGAGTCTAGGAAGGATGCCTTTTCCGGCCTGCCTTCTTCCTGTCCAAGCGCCCGATTCTTCCGTCCCAGTCTTCATTCTGGCCAACAATCTCTCATAGCCTCGGCCTTGGAGAGAGCCCAGAAGATGATAACAAAAATATAATCTAACCAGAGATGCACCTTTATGGTTGAAGGGATAGTCCAGGTTTAAATATTATTTAAGTTTACATAAAGCACGCCGGCTGGCCCTCGTTCCAGGGGTGGGATAGGATTGGGTTTGGGTTCTGCCCTTTTAAAACAAACTGTGTCCTGACCATCTTTGGGAGAAATTAGCTGGGACAGGTAGTTACGGAGCTGAAGAATAAATTATGGCTTTTGTCTGCCTGAAAAGAACTCTTGATTACCTCTGAGGGAGACGACTCTCCCCTCCCACCCCCATCCTTCACTTAGGATTCACTTTGTTGTAGAACCTCATCTCGCCTGGTGCGAACTCTTAATGGCCTTCCCAGGGTTTGGGGTTTGGTTGTTTTTGAGGAGGACGGAAGAGGTTTGTTTCCCCATTCTTCAAAGGCTCAGAGCTGAAAACCTCCAGCCCAGCTTTAACTTGGGGCCAGCAGCCTCTTATTTCTAGACAAATCCTAACCAGAAAGTGCCCATCCAGGGAATTCCTTTTCTTTCTTTTTTTTTTAAACCCTCACCTTCTGCCTTGGACTCGATACTGTGCATTGTTTCCAAGGCACAAGAGTGGCAAGGGCTAGGCCCTGGGGATTAAGGGATTTGTCTGGGACGACCCAGCTAGGAAGTGTCTGAGCTCAGATCTGAACCCAGAACCTTCCATCTCTAGGCCTGGCTCTCTATCCACCAACACAGGACACAGCTGCACCCCTATCCAGGAAACTATTGACGTACAGGGCATTCCCAGGTTTGTCTAGTCTGTTCAAGGCATTAGAGCAAATTCTTGATTCTCCCTACGTGGAGAAAGTCACTTACCAAAAGTCCTTTCTTTAGCTGAGAAATTTCTGGCAGGCTCTCACTAGGCGCTAGCTATCTGTCTGCAAACATGCACGTGGATGCCTGCACCCAGAGCTACACGCATACATCGGCGCCTGCCCTATTCTTGGCTAACCCGAGACCTTCTCCCGCTAGAGGCTCCTGGGATGGAGAGAGGGACCTCGGCACATACGTAGACTTACTCACAGACGCCCCCCACTTGACTCGCACCGGCCACAAACCTTAGGAAATGGCCTTCCCCGGAGGCTCTGCGCCCGTGCACACTCACGCACCCCCACAACCAGGCTCTAAGGCCCTAGAAGGAGGGGGGTCGTTTGTGAGTGCGGCCACCTTACCCAAATCTCCCAGCGACAAAACCATAAAACGTCCAAAACGAAGGGCCGGTTTTCTCGGGTCCAGAGGAATGAGTCCCAGAACCAATGGGGAGGGGCCGGGCTGGCACCTGGCTGCCCCCACGTGCACTTTGCCTCCCTCCGCTGGCCCACACACTGCTCGCCTGCCCCCTCTTTGGGCATCTTGTTGGCGCCCTGGAAGAACCTCGCTTTTCTCCTTTGAGCAGGTTCTGGGGGCTATGCTGATAATGAGATCGGGGCTGTTTCTACCACTGGGCATGGAGAGAGCATCATCAAGGTGAACCTTGCCAGATTGGCCATCTTCCACCTGGAACAAGGTACTCCCCGGCAGTCTTCATAGTCTGGGGTTCTGGGTCAACAGAAGAAGCTCAGGAGGCACGGCCGCTGGGCTGAATCGAATAAGATAACATTCGTTAGGAGTCAGTATAAAATCTTGGCGCCTGGGGACCAAGAATCGGCTTCCCAGGGGCCAAAGGAGGAGGCCTGACTAGATAGCTGGGATCCTGAAAAAGAGCTCGAGACTTTCCTGAACCCCGCCAGGCTCCGGGCCGTCTCGGGGCTGTCCGGGGCAGAAGTTCCAGGACCAGGGAGGGGATGGTCCCCCGTGTTCCACCTTCATCAGGCCTCATCCAGGCGACTGAATTCAGTTGTGTGCCCTGCATTAAGGACAGGCAAACTGGAGAGGCTTCATGAAGACTTCAGGAAGTGGGCAGTTAGCTTGGAGGCCTCTCTGTGGCAGGAGGAGCTTCATTCCGTTTGGCCCCGGAGGCCAGAACCAGGAGGAATGAGTGGGAGAGGCTCGGGCTGGATGAGATGGAGAGAAGAGGAGTGCTGTGGGGGGAGAGGGAGAGGGAGGGAGAGAAGACTTGCTTGCGGAGGAGAGAGCGGGCTTAGGGGTCATTTGTAGGCGTGCAGGCCAGTCTCCTGCTGTGTGAAGCATGATGACTGCCCCGTCCAATGCTTCACCTTGGAGTGAAGTCGTGCTGGCAGTCACTCGCCCTCGAAATACCAGCACCTGCTGCGCATCTGCCTGCAGATTCTTGGGGACATCCTGGCTGCTCCTTATACGCCCGCCTCCCGCCTAAAAGGATCTGGAAAGGAAGAGAAAGTGTTTTAGACAAGGCACTTACTTAGCTGCCCTGTCAGAATACATGAACCCAGAAAGACGACTAGTTTGAGGAATCGGGGAGCTCTGCTGATCTCGGGGTGGCCTTGAGGCTAAGGATCAGGGGAGGAACTTAGTGGGCCCCAGTTTTAGCAACCCATTTAAAGTCGTTTTTAGAAAATAAGAACTGTAGGAGGTTCTTTGCTCCATTTAAGGACTTTTTCTATCCTAGAAGGTAGTGATTGTTCTGCTTCTTTGCATAGCAGCCAGGAATTATCCCGTAACCACTGCCTCTTGTTTTTAGGAAAGAATCCACAAGAGGCTGCTGATGCCGCCTTGTGTTACATGAAGACAAGGGTCAAAGGTTTAGGCGGCCTCATTCTGATTGATAGATCAGGAGAGTGGGCCGCAAGGTGGACCTCGATCTCCATGCCCTGGGCCGCAGTAAAGGAGGAGAAGCTTCAGTATGGCATTATCCCTGGGGTGGTCCATGTGTCTGACATGATCAAAAAGAACTTAAACCCATGTGTCTAACCACCAAGAGCTGGGTTGGGCAGAGAGGCTGAATAAAGTGGGCTGGTCTCCAGCCTAGGGAATGGCAACATTCGGGAGAAATTTACCTTACTCTATTAGATCTCCATTGGAGAAATCATGCACCTGCCACACTTGATTTGTTTCCCTGGTCCAAACATATCCCCAAAATGTCTATTTTGGCACAGTCTGAAATAAAGGTCAAAATGAGACTTGCCTCAAGACATCAGAGAACGTAGTGGCAGCTGCTCTCTTGACTGATTATTTGGGTCTTGAATTAGCACAAAGGCCCGAAGGTTTCTATCAGAAGAGAAGACGAGCCTTTAGAGAGGGGCAAGTCCATCGCTTTTACAAAAGCCCTGGTGGCCCTCCGAGGCAGTTCAGTTTGGCGGGCCTGAAGAGGCTGAGAAAGACAGGCATGATTTTTGTTACTGTGGAACAGACACCGACTAGTGCCATCCAGCCAGGGCCGTGTGTAGCAAAGGAGGCAGCTGTAAACACAAATGGGGACCGAGGCTCTGGCCGTCCAAGGACCCAGACCCTTCGTCCTGCTGCAGTTCACATACGCAAGTAAAGAACTGGCCGTAGGGGTTGGGCCGCTTGGGTTCTTGTTGGTAGAGAAGCTCAAGGAGGCAGGTAGTTTTGTGACTTTCCTGTGAGCAGATGCTTTAGAAGAAGGTGGACAGAGAAAGAGGCCTGGAGATGGGAGGTCCTGGGTTCAAGTAGGACCCCGGGCAAGTCACTCGGTCTCAGTTGGCCAGCTCTTACTGCTCTAATGCCTTGGAGCCAGTCCTTGGGATCGATTCCAAGGCAGAAGGTAAGGGTTGGGTTTTTGAAACAAGTTGGAACTTCACAAAATCGACAAGGCAGAATGGAGTCACTCACTGGATTTTGAATGTAACATGCTCCTCTTTGGTCCTGGGGTCCTCTGCCTCCAGGATCATCTGGGGCTTGTCTGTTGGAGATCTCAGGGCAGAAGGACAGTGTACCTTAGGGGGCATCAAAGGGTAGGACGAGAGGCGCAGAGTCCGATATAATCTCACATGTCCACTAAGGCACAGATCAAAGTACACCCACTAATCTACATGTCACCAAGGTAACCGAGAAAACCAACTCCAGGGGCAAAAGCCAAAGCAATACAACAATGGTCCTCCCTAAGAAAGCGTATCCTGGTAGCCCGGCCCAGCATCCATTGAATGGGTGCATCTCATCTAGTCCCTTGGACATTCTCTCTGCTTCCAAGTCACTTGCAGAGATTCCTAGGCAATAATGCTCACATCACAAGATGCAAGCTATAAGAAAAATGTCAATTGGGGAACCCATGACGCCCCTGAGACTTCACAGAACTTCTGGTCTTCTGGACCACTCGCTGTGTCTGTCTTTGAAGCCTGTACCTGATACAGACACTGCTTTCAGCAGGCTGACAGAAGACTCTCAGAGATCCAAGAGGCTCTGACTTCCGCTGCTCTGCAGCCCCCTAAGCCAGAGGGGCTTCAATGCCTGGAGCAGAAGACTCCTGGCGAGAGGCTGCCCCAGCCACCTCTGCCACCGCCTGCTGGAAGCTGGAGCCTGGGCCAGGACTGGCAAGTTGCTTTTGCATCAGGCAGATTTACTACTAGTTCTTGGCAGGGGGGAGTCTTATCCTATTGCTTTCTCGATTTTGACTTCAGTTCTTTAGAAACATTCATTTACATTTTTGCCTCATTCCCCCCTTTTGAAGATATCTCTAGATCACCCCCCAAAGATAACTTTTAAGGACTTGATCTTGGGCATAAATATTTATTAGCTAGCGGATGGCAAGCCTAAGAACTCGTTCACTTGCTTAGAATATGGAATTGACTACAAATTCAAATAGTAAAATCTTTGATGCTTGCATCCCGGTTTAGTATTCATCTAATAGATTTAGTATTGCAATGACAAAAACTGTCATCGTTTCCCTGCCAATTTTAGAAACTAGCTGCTATGGAAGGGAAAGGAGGGCCATGCTCTTGCAGTATCAAGACTGTCCTAACCTAAGCCAGACCAGGGGGAACTCCTTTAGCTCTGTTGGATTTACAGCCACGTTGGACATTCCCCACAGGGTATCTATCGATAGCCAGGTCAGAGTGCCAGCCTGCCGCTCCATTTCATGCACATTGAAAAACATTCAACTCACAATTGGAAAGTTCACTGTAGGAAAAATGGCATGTCAGTCACAAATTTAGGCTCTAGTTTATAATGCCTTGAATTTCCGCAGCCTGGAGAAAAGATGGCCTCCCTTATCTCTGCCATCTCCGACTTGGTCAAGGTTAGAAATGCAAAGAGAAACTATCTTCAGAAAAAGGTTTTACTATTTACACTCTTTTTCCTTTGGCTGATCAGCTCACAAGAAGTTACCAAAACACAAAACAATACAAGAGAGGCATGTAGAAGCACCTGCTGGTTAAGTTTTACCTTGTCTGCCATTGAAAGTCAATCAAAAAATTCTAAGAGCACTCTCAAATCCCTTAATTTGCAGTCATTGGAAGTCCCTTCAAGTCAAATCTGGAACCCATTGAGATTCTTGAATATCTTAGACCAGTCCTAGCATAATTTGAGAGCTCTATTCTTAGCCCCTTCTGGATGGGAATTTTTCCCATATCCCAGGCTAATAAGAATTTCCCTAAGGGGTTGTCCTTTGGCTTATTAGAGGAGGTGGCTATCTGGGTGTGATTTAGGAGGACGTGGAGGTCCAGGAATGGGCAGTCTTTCACCAAGGAAATTCTTTGGTAGAAATATCACCAGAATGCCCTAGAGTCATGATGGTGAACCTATGGTGCACATGCCAGAGGGGGCACTCGGAGCTCTATCAGTGGGCACACCTGCCATTGCCCCAGCACAGAGTTCACCAGAGTTCATTACTAGAAAGCCAGAGGGACACAGGGCTGAGCTGCTCCCCTCCCCCTCTCCATGGGCACCAGAGGACATCACTGCCCTAAGAGTGTTCCTTTAGCTGAGGTCCTAGAGTCACACTAAAACAGTCTCAGTCCCTTCATAGTTGCCATAGCTATTATAATGGAATTAAGACATGGAGTAGTTAATGTTCAGACTATTGAGCAATGTAGGCAGTTGCAGAAACAAATTGGGCCCAAGGCTCACAGTGTGTGACCCAGAACCTTGGTTTCTATGCATTGAGTATACAATTAAAAGAGTAAAAGATAGTGTAGGGATTAAGCCACTTTGTTCCTTGTTGCTAGATTGAGCATCAGGAGGCACTGAGGTGCGGAGGTCTTGTGGCCTTAATGTTATCAGGTGCCCTAAAAGAATTTAGAACTTCACAGCTTCACAAAATGGCGTATGAAGGCAAAATGGAGTGATTTGTGCTATTTTCAAAGGAACATTTTAGAACATTTTAGAAAACAAGGCAGATAGGAAAAGGAGAAGTCGTCAACTTCAAGGTAAGAAAGGCCCCAAGACGAGAAATCCCATTCCCTGCTATTTCTGCTCTTGTCTGAGAGGTCCCAACTCTAGGCATGGTCCCAGCTGCATCCCTCTCGGTCTCTCAAGGCTGCTCAAGGCTCCTGAACTATTGACAGGCTTCCCCAGGCTAGGGGAAGGGCGCGTTCCAGCCTACTTCGCAGCGAAAACAACTGTAATGTGAAGTCCAGCCCTGTCGTCGGCTTTGCCACGTTGGGAGAGGGCTTGAGCACCAGCCGCCTCTGCCTGAGACTCCTGAGAGCAGGCGCCCCGGGCAGCTGGAGTTGTTTGGTCCCCACATCAAGGATTTTGAGCTGGGCCTCTTTCTCCCTCCGCCTGAACATCTGAACACCTTTTGGACGTTTCAGAGGGCGAAGGAGAAACTGTTCCTCATATTGCCCTTCCCTGGAAATAACATTCTACTGTAAAATTCTGCTGATGGGAGGCTCCCTCCTTAGTCTGTACTGACTCTTAATTGTTTGACATCCTTTAGGCACGGCCCCCAATAAAAGTGTATTTTAAAAGAATGGCTGTGTGTTTAGTCTTTGTCACAACCCAGCCCAGACTGCAAAAGCAGAAATTCCTCTCTATAGAGGGCAGCTGGGTGGCTCAGGGGACTGAGAACCAGGCCCAGAGATGGGAGGTTCTGGGTTCAAATGTGACCTCAGACACTTCCTAGCTGGGTGACCCTGGGCAAGTCACTTAACCTCCATTGCCTAGCCCTTACCACTCTAATGCCTTGGAACCAGTACCCAGTACTGATGCTAAGATGGAAGATGAGGGTTTAAAAAAAAAAAAGGAAAAATTCCTCTCCTTGCACTCCAGATCCAGAGAAAATAGACTCTGTGAACAGCTGGCCATTGAGGCAGAGAGAAAAGGACTTCACACCTTTGCCTCTGGATTAGGAAAGTCTCCACAAGAGGGGAATTCTCTGGAGGAATGCGCAAGAAGTCTTTCTTGAGAGTAAGCAAGGCATGACTGTTGGGTCCTTTTTCCCCTTGTTGGGTGATTTTTCAGACTCTGCTGACTGAGAAATCAAAACTCGGAGCATTGGTGACCCCCTACCTAACCTGTGTGCTTGGTGAAGCTTCTACCGCCCTCTTTCGGGCCCCCTCTGCCCTGCGCAGACTCAGCCAGGACTGCCTTTTTGCCCCATGCCAGGGCTGGCACTGTCCTAGGAAAAGAGCAGATAAACGAGGAAGAGAAAATTAAGCCGGGCAAGAGCATGCCCAAGGGGAGGTTCTGCTTGTAGAGGAGGCTGTGGGGGATACCCCTTCATTGCCACCACAGCCCTCCTCCCACCACCACCCCAGCTTACAGGAAGCCACCCGTGAAAATGGAATGCTGAGTCTTAGGGAGCAGCGATCTGGGGAGTATGAAGGGTGCCAGGCGGAACAATGTGGAATGGGACCTCGTCCTCACAAGAGTTCTTAAAAGGTTTAGCTGGGGGCATGCCTCAATCCAGACTTGTCCCCAGGAACATCAGGATTCGATTGGCATCTAGATCAACCCCAAGAGGAGGAAGGGGGAAGTTCCTTAAGTCCAATCTAAGTACTCTGGCTAGCTAGGCACTGACCAGACAGCCGACTTTATTGAAATCCACTCCACCCCTTCCAAATAAAACAGAATATTGGCAAGACACAAGCATTGCAAACACTGATCACTTGATTACACAACTGATGAGTGCAATTACAGGGGAATGTGAGGATGAGAGCAGCTCTGGGGAAGCGTACAGAATGTAAATAAGGGTATGTGCAGACATCAGCTTGCACTCATATGTCAAATCCTTCTGGTAGATTGAAAACATTTTGATGACAGTTGAGAAATGGCATCTCTGCATACATCTGCAAACACCAAAATCAATGTGCATGTGATCAAAATGGTTTCAAATCATTGCACAAACAATCCTTTAATGTTTCAACATGCATATATGTTCCTCGTCATAGATGAAAAATGTATAACAATTGGGCAATTAGTGCTTGAGAAGACATTAAAGAATTTTTAGGACTATATATCATTGTTATGATGACAACCCTAAAGGGTTCAAGAACCCTACATTCGAGAACCCAATAACCTTAAAGAACCCCTAAGGGGTTCAAGAACTGCTATATGGTAACCAGAGCTCTAGATATAGATTTAGGGGTTCCTGCCACCATCAAAATGTGAACTACTTACCAATGAGTTCCCCCCAGCCTTATAGAATCTGAAAGAAACAGTGTCTATGAACAGAAAGTCCTGGGTGTATGTGCTCTTTATCCTACATTGTCCAAAAACTCTGTGTGGCCCAATAATTCCAGTTTACCATCATTGTTCTGGCCTCTCAGCCCCTTCCTACTTGGCCCAGGAGCTCCACACCACTAGACAATGCCTCTGCTGTCATCTTTGGGTCTACATGGTTCCCTAGAGGGAGAACATACCTACACATGCTTCTTTCCAATGGTGTGTGTATATGTACAACCATCTTCTCTCTATCCAAATTGCCAGCTCAAGTTTATGACAAATACTCCTTTATATTTTTGTTATCGAGTTTCCAATAACAATCTGATGATAAAACTGTGTACTTCAATTTACTAAATTCAATTTAATAACCATTTATCTAGCACCTACTACATGATAGGTGTCTGGCTGGGAAGGAATGAGAATGTTCTCTGCATATCAATAGAAATCACTAGCCAAAGGAAAGAAGAAATATCAAGGAATTAAAGAAGGATTAAAGATTTAGAACTGAAAGAGACCTGAGAGGAGAGGTTCTTGACCTGGGGATCAAAGACCCATGACTAGCCCTTGGGGGTTGACACAAGAGAAGTTGAGACCACCTGATGACTGTGGAATTGGACATCTGTTACCCTAAAAACTACATTTCCCTGGAGCCCACTGACTTCCTGTCATTATGTACTTCCGATAGACAGGGGATATTAGGCGGTGGGGTTGTTGGTCCGGGCTCTCTTTGCTTCCTGTTGGCAAGGATGGTGGTAAGCAGGGATTTTCAACAGGCTAATTAGCCATGGGCATGTGATATTTTTTTTTAATTTTGTTACCTTTTCTTTTATTTCTAATGATCATTAATAAATCTCTTAAAATATATTTTAAATTATTATAGATTAATTTTAATTTTTATACTGCCTAAAGCAAATTCCTTCTTTTACAAATAGGAATCAGACACCCAGAATAAAGAAGTGGCTTGTCAGAGGACACATGGGTAGTAACAGACAGGATTCAATCTCAGGTCTTCTGAGCTGAGCCAACAGGTTTCCACTGTATCATGTTGCCTTCCAAGGACCTAGATGGCTCCAGGGATGGAAACAGAAGCACAGGACCAAGTTCCACTGGCTAGCTGGGAAGGGATGGCCAGGAAAGAGAGGAGAAAAAGGAATATTCATGGTGGGAAACAAGTGGCTACATACAAGGGAGAGTCCCTTGTAAGGCTTGCTCTCACTCCAGAGTCATCTTAGAGTGACAGTGACACAAAATAATTATCCTTCTTGGAAAAATAAATGATCATCAAAAAATAGAATTAGCAGTTTTCAAGAGAAGAAATGCAGATTATCTAGAGCAAATCATCTCACTTCCCAAAGCCTAAGTTTTCTCATCTGTCACCCCTTCAGCTCTAACTATGATCTTGT
The DNA here is from genome assembly GCF_027887165.1 of Monodelphis domestica. Taxonomy (NCBI): domain Eukaryota; kingdom Metazoa; phylum Chordata; class Mammalia; order Didelphimorphia; family Didelphidae; genus Monodelphis; species Monodelphis domestica. The sequence continues at coordinate 10,974,678 of NC_077232.1, read as the reverse complement.
GCTATAAAAATGCTCCAAATCATTAGTAATAAGAGAAATGCAAATCAAAACAATGCCACGGTTCTACCTTGTAAAACTGGCAAAAATGACCAAAAAATGGCGATTGTCAAAACTGTGGGAAGACGAGCACACTAAGGCAGTGTTGGTGATGTATGAATTGATCGGCGATTTGGAGGCACACCCAAAAAACATTCAACTGTGCATCCCTTTCAACCCCAAAATGCCACTTCTAGAATCCGTGGCAAAGAAAAAGAAAGGACTTGTTTGCCCAGAAATATTTACGTCGGCACTTTGTGTTATGGCCAGAGAACTCGAAACAAAGCAACTACCCGACAAATGGGGAATGGCGAGGCAAATGCCATAGTATGTGAATGTAATGGAATATTATTATGCTTTTACTGGGAAGACTTCCATGAACTGATATGGAAGGAAATGAACAGAGGCAGGAAAACAGTGTATACAGTGACTAAAAGAAAGCAATTTGGAAAGACTTGAGAACTCTAGACATTGCAACGACCAAGCCTGGGCCAGAAGACTAATCCTAAAGCTGTGTTTGCCACCCCTTGGTAGAGAGATTATAAATTAGAGGTATTGGGATGTAATCTACATTTTTAGGCAGCCAATGTGTGAATTTTATTTGGAAGACTGCATGACTGTATTTGTTACTAGGGAGGGCTCTGTTGTGGAGGGGGGGGGTAGAAAGTGGGGAGAGTTGGCATGTAGTCATGGGATGCAAATAAGAAGAAAATGGAAAAAAGCAGTCAATGGAAAAATTTTAAACCTTCATCTTCCATCCTAGAATCAATACTGTGTATGGCTCCAAGGCAAAAGAGTGATAAGGGCTAGGCAATGGGGGTGAAGTGACTTGGCCAGGGCACCCAGCTAGGAAGTATCTGAGGCCAGATTTGAACCCAGGACCTCCTGTCTCTAGGCCTGGTTCTCAATCCACTGAACTACCCAGCTGCCCCCTCATTATACATTTTTTTAAACTCTTACCTTCTATCTTGGAATCAATACTGTGTATTGGTTCCAAGGCAGAAGAGTGGTCAGGGCTAGGCAATGGGGGTTAAGTGACTTGGCCAGGGTCACCCAGCTAGGAAGTATCTGAAGTCACATTTGAACCCAGGACCTCCCATTTCTAGGCCTGTCTCTCAATCCACTGAGCTACCCACCTTCCCCCAATGAAATTTTTTAAGTTCACAGAAGAGAAAAGAAAGTTCAGAAGGGGGCACCAAATAGGACAGTTGATAAGTTGATCATCATGTTAAATCTAACATACAAATATGTTAAATCTATATCCTTTTTCCTTAAAAACAAAAAATTATAGTATTTTTCAAGTTCATAAATTTCAGAGAAAACATGAATCTCCCTAATATCTGGTCCTTATTCCATGCAAGCCAACCAGAGTTCTGTGTCAGAATCCTGAAAAGGTCCTGCTAAGTTCTCTGGGGGGAAAAAAAAAAAAGACAAACCTAACCAAACCAAACAAAAGCAATACTATGCTCTTCTGTCCACAAGAGGGCAGCAAAGCTTCATCCCTCCATCCCGGGCTCTCGTAGTGCGCATGACTTCTCCCAAAGGGCCTGGCTGGGCAGTCCTTGGTGCTTCTTCCGGGTACTTTGCTCTCCCAAACCTGTGAGGTGAGCAGGGTGAGGCCCCCCCTCCCCCGCCCCCTTCACAGACGAGGAAGCCATAATCAGCCATAACCAAGAAGGAACCCCCTGGGAACCTGGGAAAACAGCCCAATGCACGTGGTATCAGGCGGAAGACAATCATTCCTCGGCCAGCAAAAAGAGGAAAAGGCTGACAGACAGACTCAGAGCACTACGTTTCTGACATAAGCAGACTCTGCCTTCCCGGAGCAAGAGGAAAGCAGAACAACAAACCACCACCACCACCCCCATTGGGGCTCTGCTAACCATTTGGGCCCAGGGGGGGTTTAAGCCTTACTTTTCCTCTTAGACTCAATACTGTGTTGAGTCTAAGGCAGAGGAGCGGTCAAGGCTAGGCTATGGAGGTGAAGTGACTTGTCCAGAGTCACCCAGCTGGGAAGTATCTGAGGGAGGATTTGAACCCAGGACTTCCTGTCTCTAGGCCTGGCTCTCCATCCACTGAGCCACCCAGCTGCCACCTCTGCTAAGTGTTTAACAGCCCCTCTCCTGGCTTGGGGTCGGGGAGAATGTTTACATGACACACTTTTAAGTTTCGGCTGCATTATTAACATCTTTCCGGGACTGTCAAGTCTAGACAGAACAGAGCACGTCCTGATGTGGAGTTTCTGTTGACTTCCGAGGCATAAACACCCAAAGTGAACATATGACGACTGGCACCAGCTGGCTGGAGTTGGCTGTGGCCTGTTCCTGTATGCCAATGGATTTGTCGAATGGAACCAGAATAGATTGACTTCCAAGAGGAGCCTCTGAAACCAGGAATCGAATCTGAAGACCCTCCATGGGCTCCGGTGACAGGAAGTCATCTGCATGAGTCTGTATGTTGGCCACAAAACTCCAAAGCTTCCTGGTGAGGATCTGTGTACGGAACTGATCCCACCTGGCATCGGCCACACTCAGCTTCGTCCTCCACGTGGTTTTTTATGCCCTTACCGTCCGTTTTGGCACCAGTTCTGAGACGCGTGGAATTAGAATTCTGTGCCCTTGGACTACGATTCCCAGCACCCCCTCCTCCTGTCGGGATGAGCTGACATGGGCAGGATATAAATTGTGTCGTTCTGCCTCTCACTCTCTTCTCTTCCTGTGGTGGCAGCTGTGTGCACAGGAACACAGCAGGTAGAAAAGCTTGGCCCTGTGGTTTTATTTTGTTAGAGAATGACCTTTTGATTCCTTTACTTCAAGTGACTATGAAGAAATCTTATAAAATAAACCTTATATCTCATATATAACATGAATCTTATAAAATATGAAAAATAAAAAGAAAGTAGAACAGTTGGAATTATTGTATATTAATTTTTAATCTTACAGACAGAATGGCGAGGGTGAGGCAAATGAAGTTAAGTGACTTGCCCAGGAACACACTGTTCGGAAGTGTCCACTTAGCTGTCCCCTTCAATGTGTCTTGATGCTTCAGCAAGGCTGGCTCGCCTTCCCCAGAGGGGGCAGTTGATCCATGACTATGAAGCATAGGGCTGCCCACAGGCTCTGTTCTTGCCCTTTTAGTCTTTAATGAGGACTCATCTTGTCAGTGATATCCTCACCTCCCAAGGGTTCAAAGATCATTTCTATGTGGATGATTCCCAGGTCTCTATATCCAGCCCCAGCCTCTCCTGACCTGCAAGTTCATCCCACCAATTGCCTGTTGGTCATGTCTCGGGAGATATCCTGCAGGAGTTTCAAATTCAAGATGACCAAAACAGAACTCGTTCTCTTTCCTCAAAACTCTCTTCTTGCTAACCTTCCCATTCACAGCAAAAGCCCCACCAGCTTCAGCCACGAACGTTTGCAGCCTTGACATCGTCCTCGAGCCTCCCAAGCCCTCCCCCAGATGCCCAATCTGTAGCTTTGCAGTATCTCTTGTGTACATCCCCTTCTCTCTATACCCATTGTGAGCACCCTGACCCAAGCCCTAATCCCCTCTTGCCTAGATTATGGCAATAGCTTCCTAGTTCGCTTCCTGCTCTCTACTCCAGTTATCCTCCATTTAGCTCTCAAGAGGGATTTTGCTCAAATGCAAGCCTGGCCATGTTAGCCTCTACTCCATAAATTCCAGTAGCGCCCCATTGCCTCCAGGATCAGAGATAAACTCCTCTGTCTGGCATCCAAGTCTTTCACAACCTGGTCCCTCCCTATCTTTGCACTCTTCTTCCACATTCCCATCCACATGCCTTACGTGAGCCAGGGCCACAGACCTCCTTGCATTTCCTCATCCAGGACACCCCAGCTCCTGACTGCTTTCACACTGACTGTCCTCCATCCCTTTCAGAATGCGGTGCACTCTCATTTCACTCCTTTCCCAGCTTCCTTCCAGATTCAACTCAAATCCCCACCTCCGATGCTAATGCCTTCCATCTAATCTGTATGTACCTAGTGTACAACTATTCATGTACATTAGATTGCAAGCTCCTTGTTTTTGCCTCTCCTTGTGTCCCTAGAACTTGGCACATTAGAAGTACTTAAAAAAAAAAAAAACCTGACTATCTGAGTCCCAGAGAAGGGAAATGACTTGCCCATAGCCATACATTAAATTAGAGGCAAGGGGGCATCTGGGTGGCTCAGTGGATGGAGAGCCAGGCCTAGAGATGGGAGGTCCTAGGTTCAAATCTGGCCTCAGACACTTCCTAGCTGTGTGACCCTGGGCAAGTCACTGGACCCCCATTGCCTAGCCCTTACCACTCTTCTGCCTTGGAGCCAATACACAGTATTGACTCCAAGACGGAAGGTGAGGGTTTAAAAAAAAAATTAGAGGCAAAACTGAGGGTAGAGCCAAAGCCTCTGGACTCCCATTTATCCAATGCTCTTTCTACTGTTTCAGACCACTGCTCTCTTGTATATAGCATAACTAGAAGCTGGGGAAAGAACTCTTGAAACAAAAGAGTACAGATGGTGGCCCAAGAGTAGCTGATCATCATGGAGAGAGAGCTGGGTCAGAGGGAGAGCCAAATGTGAGGGTTCTGGCAACATGAGATGCTAAGTACGTATGATGTCATAAAACTGAGGGGAGGCGGAAGAGGAAAGTTATGGAGCAGGAACTTGAACCTGCCAATGCCATGGTTAAACAGAGGGATGTGCCCCACTCATTTCTCCATTTTGTCACTGTCTGCCTTTTGTCTAAATTCCTTCTTTGGGGTACGAGAAGATACCCTCCAAGGCTCCGTGGAAGAGGAAGGTGCCCATAGGTACGAATTATTGCATGCAATTTGGGATTTTTTTTTTTGCAAAATCAATGGATTTTGGTTTTTTCCCCCTCCTTTATTTCTCTTTTTTTAGTTCTTTCTTACAAAGGACAGCTCTATGGGAGGAGGGATGAGTAAGGGGTTTAGGGGAATATTTAGGTAATGCTGACTCAGATGGTATCAATAAAAACCCACTTGAAGTGATCCCCTCTCTTCACAGACTCACAGACTTGGGGCCGGAAGGGACCAATGTCTAACAGGGGTAGAGGGCAGGTGGACTGTCACTCCTCTCTATCCTGGATCTTCTTGGGGTCCTGAATGTGGCTTAAGACTCACTTTGAACTTGCCTCCCCACCAGACCTTTTTGTCAGAGCGCCTGCCTGCCTTCATTTTGTACTTCAGAGGTGCATTTTCATCTCTATTTAATGTAATCAGATTTAGCGCAATGCTTTAGACCACTGAGATCTTTTCCTATATTCAATAATCATATCATCTATTCTTCTCTCTCCAAGTCAACGGTAAAAATGTTAAACAGTAAAGGATCACCCAAAGACCCCTGAAGCATGGCACTTGAGGCCTTCTTCCAAGGTAACATTCATGAATTTTCTGTGAGTCTTCCAATTCCAATTCCAAATCCACCAATCTATTAACAAGAGCTCTTCACGTTATCCATAAGAATAACGTAAGAGCTTTGCTAAAAATCGATGTAACCTATGTCGACAGGAATTCATGAATTCACCCACTTCATATCCATGTCAGAAAATGAAGTAAATATTTCCTTTAATTGAGGAAACTATGTCTACTCTGTGATCACTACTTCATTTTCTGGATGTTCATTAATTTTGTTAATATATTAACATTAACATATTTTCTTTTTAAGTCATTAATTTATTTTATTTGTATTTTAATTTTATTAATATATTCTAGAATTGCCAGAATTAAAAGTTAAACTTCCTGAAATTTGTAGATTCCATTTAAAAAAACCAAGATATTTACCCTTCTCCGATCCCATGATCTTGATTTCTTTCTTTCTCTTTCTCTCTTTCTGTCTTTGTCTGTCTATCTTTCTGTTTGTGTTTCTTTCTGTTCTTCCTCCTTACTCCCTTCCTTCCTTCCCTTCTTCCTTCCCTCCCTCCTTCCTTCCTTCCCTCCTTCCTTCCCTCCATTCTTTCTTCCTTCCTTTCTTCTTTCTTTCTTTCCTTCTCTCTCTGTCTCTCTGTCTCTCTCTGTCTCTGTCTCTCTGTCTCTGTCTCTCTCTTTCTCTCTCTGTCTCTCTCTCTCTGTCTCTGTCTCTCTCTGTCTCTCTCTTTCTCTCTCTGTCTCTCTCTCTCTGTCTCTGTCTCTCTCTCTGTCTGTCTCTCTCTCTGTGTCTCTCTGTCTCTCTTTCTCTTTCCTCTTACCTTCTGCCTTAGAATTGATTCTCAGTATAAGTTCCAAGGCATAAAGGTAAGGGCTGAGCAATTGAAGTGCAGTGACTTGCCCAGGGTCACACAACTACCCATAGTCTTTCAAAGATGACTGAGAGTGGCTCAGTAATCACTTCTACCAGTTCTTCTTTCAATATTCAAGACTGAATCTAGGACAAGTGACTAAAACCTGGCTGCCAGGCAGAGGGTGTCAAATTCCTATTCACTATTTTTGTCCTTTCTAGCCCCAAAATAATTCTTCTTGACAAAAAAAAAAAGAAGCAAAAGAAGATAAGCATGATACCTTCTCTCCATTCTCTCTCATCATTGTTACATCTGCTCTGAAGCACCGGTCCTGCCTCTACTTTGATTTTCAAATTTTGTTTTCACATCATCTATGTTTCTCAATGTATCCTTCCCCCTTTTCTCCCAGAGGATTATCCTTTATAACAAAAACTAAAACAGCCCAGTTTAACCAAAGTTAAAGTGAAAGCCTAACATATACAGCATTCTGTACCCACAGCCTCTCCCCTCTACATATAATCTGGGGAAGGTAAGCACTACCTTCTCTATAAAGCTTTGTATCCTTCCCTACCCTGTGTTTTTGTCCCCCATATGTTCTAGTGTAGACTGCTAGGTAGCCCAGTGGCTAGGGCATTGGATCCGGAGTCAGGAAGACTCAAATTCCTGATTTCATATATGGCCCCAGACACATACTAGCTGTGTGACCCTGGGCAAGTCACCATTTACCTCAGTTTCCTCCTCTCTAGAGGGAGATGGAAATGGCAAACCACTCCAGTGTCTTTGCCAAGAAAACCCAAAATGGAGCCTCAAAGTGTCTGATACAACTGAAAACAACAGAACATACCAGTGAAAGAAAAAGAATCGCCACCCCATCTCAGCTGCAATAGTTCCAGAAGACCTAGAATGTGGCCATAAAGTTAATGAGTTATTAAGCCAAGTGGAAAGTGAGCTCCAAGCCCTGATCCCTTTGTGAGACGGGAACCCCACCTCTCTGACTGAGTCAAGAGGAGAAGCCTGCCATGCCTTGAGATGGGAGCTGCCTATGGAGGGAACACCCTGCAGGGGGAACAAAGCAAAAGACAGACACCCTACACGGACATGGATACAAGGAGATGATCACTTCGCCAGAGGGAGGGAGGAGCAGCTTCAAGGAATGTGGCTCCTGGCAGCAGAGAAGACGGTTGGACTATGGAGGGTAGTCAAACCCCAGGAACCCAGCTGAGCAAACTAGGCAGTAGAGATCCTGCCCCCGAGGAAAGATGCATGAGGGATCCATGAGGAGAGCAAGGACTTCCATCCCTGTGTAGTAGCAGGAGCCACACATGTGTCCTGAATCTATGCCCCACTACCACCGTATACTGTTTGCGATCACTCCTCCCATGGGTGTCAGGGATATTTTTAGTGGAGTGTGCCTCAGGTTAATGGAGGATGTCATGTAACTACAGTTCTTATTGTGTTCAAACAACACACAAATTCGAATAAGTGTCTTTACTAGAGTTAATTGAGCCTATTGGTTGATTGTTAATGGGAAGCACATGTAAAAATTAAAATTAGATCTCAAATATAAAAATTATATTTTATAGAGGTTTAATAAAAGAAATAATATATATTAATAAATAATATTTAAAAATTAAAAATATTTTTAAAAAATCAATATATAAATTTAAAAATAATAATAAATAATAATAAATAATAAATTTTAAAAAAGAAATCAAGGAATAAAGAGGATACAAAATAAAGACCACGTGCCCATGGCTGATCAGCCAGTTCAAATGCTGGCCTGACCACCACCAAGCTCAGGACAGGAAGTAAAGTGTGGACCCCCCCAACGTCCCCGTCTAATATCCCCTGTCTATAGGAAGTACATAATAACAGAAAGTCAGTGGGCTCCTGGGAAATGTAGTTCTTTTTTAGGGTAACAGATTTTCAATTATCCACACACTAGCAGGGAGTGAAGCCCCACAGAACATAAAGGTTCTCCCATCTGAGGAAAACCACCGTTCTGGGGGCATAACCCTCAACTGAAATTTGGCGAGTACCCCAGAATGGGCTCTACACATAGAGGTATGTGCTTCTCCTGAAAGAATATAAGCTCCTTAAAAGCAGGAATTATTTAGCTTTTTCTTTGTATCCTCAGCACCTAAATGAGTGCCTGGAGCATAACAGGGATGTAATAGATGCTTATCGATGAATCAATTGATTCTCTTCTTTCCCCACTAGCTTTTCACCGCAGTGCATTCTCATAGGCTCACAATCCACATATTTATATCACTCTTCTTTACCTTCCCTTGCTTCCATCCTCTGTATAGTTTTTTTTTTTTTAAACCCTGACCTTCCATCTAGGAATCAATACTGTGTATTGGCTCCAAGGCAGAAGAGTGGTCAGGGCTAGGCAATGGGGGTTAAGTGACTTGCCCAGGGTCACACAGCTGGGAAGTGTCTGAGGCCAGATTTGAACCCAGGACCTTCCATCTCTAGGCCTGACTCTCAATCCACTGAGCTACCCAGGTGCCCCCTTGTATAGCTTTTTAAAATCAAAGTTTAGTCAGGAAGTTCTCTTTGGCATGCTCATCAGCCTCTTTAAACAACTCTGACTCCTCAGAGCAGGTGACTACCAAATCTATGTGTCCAGCCTTCATTTCACCTCATTGGCCGGTGCTTGGTGAAGAAGACTCGGTTGTCCTTTCAGCAACTCAAAATGTCCAAAAGAGAATTCGTTCGCACTCCTTCCCCGTCTTCCAGACTTCCCTGCCTCTGTGGAGGAGCCACTTTCCAGTCATTCAGATTCATAACCTTGGAGTCATCCTTGAGTCCCCTCCCTGGCCCCACCCCAGACCCAGTTGCCAAGTTGTGTTGATTGTCCCTCCATGACATTTCTCAAGTCTGTCTCCTTCTCCCCACTGAGGGAGCCACCACGCTCAGCTTGGGGGAATGGCTACTAGTTCCATGTTGGGCTGAAAGCAGAGGGTATGAGGAAAATAATATGGGAGAATCCTATTCTAAATATCTATTATATAAATATCTAAATATTCTAAAAATCCATAAAATAATATGGGAGAATCCTAGACAATTCAGGTGGAGATTGTGGCTTTACATACCAGATGTGTGTTTTTTCCTAGAGACATTTGAACAAGGAAATGACACGGTTAGGGCTGTGCCTGAGGGAAATGATTGTGGTAACGGTGTGGAAGAAGGACTAGGGAGGAGAAAAGCCAGTTAGGAATGGCAAAAGTCCATCGGGGAGGAGAATGAGAATTTGGACTAGAGTGGCGACTGCTAATGGAGAGAAGGGGTCAAAGTAAGACAGGAATAATGGCAGCAAGATTTGGCAAACGACTGGAAGTGAGGAGAGTAAGGAGCAGAGAGGACTCTGAGGCTTTAAATCTGGGGTCCTCCCTAGAAATAGGTGCGGCGGTGAAGGAGGAAATGACTGAGGAAACAGAGGTTCAACTTTAAGCAATGCATGCAATTGCCCAACAAATCGGGACCAGGCTCCTTCCCCAGCTTAGGGCTGGACCCAGACTACAAGGGAGACAGCCTTTTTAAATATAACAAATTAAAAATATGAAAAACAATTCATCAAATAAGGCCAATTAGTTAAAAGGAAACAACACAACATTAACTGATCTGATTTCTAATTGGATGAAAGATTAAGGACCTTCCAAGTTAGGCCAGAGAGAAGGAACAGATACCATTCCCTGGGATCAAGAAAAGAAGCGTCCCCCTCCCCCTCAAGTGTCTTTATACACAATAACTGATTGATCAGTCTGGTCCAGCTTCCAGAGAAGACAGAGGGCTGCTTGAGATGGACAATTGTGAGGAAGCTCCTCACGTCAGTCTTAGGCTCTGGCTGCACTTCTGGCCAACATAACCTCGGTCCTTGGTTACGGGTCCCGAAAGAGCAGGTACAGGTGGTCCAGTTTCCCCGCCATGCAGGGCTGGGTTCAAACAATGGAATGAGGTTCCCACAACTGAATAAACTTCTCTCCTAAGACAGAAATCAGACTAGATCCATAACTGAGAAGAAAGGGAACTAAGTAGTTCCAGAACTGAGTCACTCCGTTCCATAATTAACCACTTGCTATGCATCAGGAGGATTCAAGGAGGGGGTAGGTTGTGTGGGGGGAGAGAGAATGGGTTCTGTTCTGGGCATGTTAAGCATGAGATTGCCAGCAGAACATACATGCGAGCAGCTGACACCGTGACAATAGAGTCCAGGAGAAAGAGCAGGGCTAGGGATGATCGTTGAAGCCATGGAGGTCACCAAGGAAGAAAGAGAGAAGAGAAGGGGGCCCAGGACAGATTGGGAGGAAGCCCACTCAAAGGACAATCCCCAAAGGAAGTGGAGACAAAGGAAACAGGAAAGAAAACCAGGAGACAGAAGGCAGGGGGAGCTGAGGGAGGAGGGAGACTCACAGGGAGAGATGGGAAGGGTGGCCAGTGACCAAAAGCTACCAAAATGTCAAGCAGCATGAATGGTGAGGAAAGGTCATTGGATGGCACAATTCAGAGAGAGGAGGCAACCAACCTTTTGAAAGAACATTTTTAGTCAAGTAGCTGGGTCAGGAGCCAGATTGCAAAGGGCTCTGAAGTGAGTGGCTGCGAAAAGGCAGAGACAATGAGTGTAGATGACTTTTTTGAAGAATCTGATAAAGAAAAGAAAAAGAGCTATAGTTGATGCATTTACCAAAAGTCAAGTGACTTCTCCAAGGTCCTATAGTTAGCAGCAGGAGTAGGGTTCAAAAACCAGTCATCTTATTCCCAATGTGACCTCGGGTGAGTCACAACCTCTCTGGACCTCGGGTTCCTCATCTATAAAATGACAGGGTTGGATTATTTGACTTTCCATCTCCACCTCCACGATCCTATAACTCTGCCATCTTTCCCCTCCCCTCTAGTCCCACCCCACAGTTTGGCAGACTGGATTTGAGTGTGGCGATGACTGATGGGATGCTGGGAAGCACCCAGCAACACAAAGTTTTATTTCATGGGCTTGTTCCACCCTAACAGTCAACTTGACCTTTTCCCAGGGTCTGCTGGGACCCTGGAAGGGGGAAGGGGCCACACTTGTGCCCAGGCCCTGCCCAAGTCAAGGTTCACTGGGCTGTCTGCCAGTGGGGCGGTTAAGCTTTATCCAAAACAATAAACGGGGAAATGGACAATTGGGACCAAGCTAAAGCTGGTAGAGGGGACGGATGCTGTGGGACCACTAACCCAGCCTTGGTCCTGGCTGGCTGCCTCCTCAGCCCAGCATCTGAAGTCCTTCACCTTCGTTCCCTTTCACAACCACATTGAAGCTCCGGATATACTCCCTTCCTTCCCCCTTTCCAATTCTCCCTCCACACAGCTGCCAAAAGTCCAGCCTCTGCACTTCTGCTCCCACGGAAGGCTCTCCATGCGTTCCCTCTCTTGAAATGTCCTGGTGTTGCTTTGTTGATAGTTGTCTCTTCTTAAAAGGCAGAAGGGAAGAGAAAAGAGCGGAACTGGCAGACCCAGGTCCTGAGTTCAGATGTGGGAGACCTTGAGCAAGTCACTTCTCCCTGTGCCTCAGTTTCTTCAACTGAAAGATGAGAGGGTCTGGTCAGCCTGGCTGTTGACATCCCCTCCAGCTCTGGACCTAAGATCCAAATCTATGATCTCTACAGCTTGTGTGCATGTGTGATTCTTTTCCTCCTTAAAGGCCCCTGACCTACTTGGCCATTTCCTTCTCCTGCTCATTTTACAGATGAGGAAACTGAGGCAAGCAGAGTGAAGTGACTTGTCCAGGATCACACAGCTAGGAAGTGTCTGAGGCTGGTTTTTAACTCAGGTCTCCCTAACTCCAGGTCTGGTGCTCTATCCACTGAGCCACCCAGCTGCCCTGACATGTAGTAGGTGTCTCATATGTGTTTGGGGTTTCCTTGTCTTCTCAATCTTCTCCCCCACTCTCTGGGGGCAGCCAGTGGCTGGGTTACTCTCTTCTCTCCTCTCTCCACAGCCTTGGGGCCTCAGCACTCGCATGGGACTGACTAGACAGGGACCCGAGTGCCCGTTGGAGCTTCTCCCGACCCCCCCAGACCCCCCCAGACCCCCCCAGGGCTGGATGCTGGGAGGCCGTGGTAGCCCTCAGCAGCACATTCCTCCCGAGTGACCTCACCCTGCATCTCCCCCGCCTGGTATTTGGTTCTCTCTGTCCTGGGCCTCCCGGGGCTCCCCTTATCTCCAGCTGCCTCACAGATCACGCCCCGCCTGTTTCATCATTCCCAGCAGCCCAGCTTCCCCCCAAGCCCTTTCCCACCCTGGACATTCCAGAGGCCTCGTAAACAGCTGGGGCTGTTCAAAGGGGCAGGAGAGCGACCAGAGGCCTGCAGCCCATCCCTGCTGCCGGGGCTGCCCGGCCTCTCCCAGCCAGAAACATGCAGCACGTTGAGTAAAACATTATAACAATTCACGATACCTTGTATTTGCACAGGACGGCATCCCTTGGGAGCTTGGGGAAGCCTAGGGACCCCTTCTCAAAATACTATTTAAATGCATATAATCAGATTCGGGGGACCTTGAGCCAGTCACTGCTCTCTGTGCCTCAGTTTCTTCATCTGAAGAAACACGAACTGATGGCATGTAGTGACATCATTCTGGTCCTGGAGTACTAAGGACAACAACCTCCCTGCCAGGCTAGGAGACAGAAGAGAAGCAGCCCTAATCTATTGCAATCAAATTATCATAATCTATAACACGGCAATGAACACTCATTGAGGTTTGGGTGGGTTTTTAATGACTGGGTGGACGCCAGGTTAACACCTTCTGGTATTTGTAAAACACTTTCCAGACCTTCTCTCGCAGCAATCCTTTGAGGTACGTGTTGACATCATCCCCATTTTATAGATGAGGGAACTGAGGCTTGGAGAGCTAAAAATGACTTGGGCGGAGTCACAAAGCTGGTAAGCGTCCAAGACAGCATTCGAACCCAGACCTTCTTCCTTCCCAGTCCAACATTCTAGTCACTGTCCCACCCTGTTTCTATTTTTCCATCCAGCTGTTTCACATATGTCTCCCACCCACATGCCTGAGTCTGGGAGGCTCCTGCATGTTCCGTCCTTCACAACAAGATACACCCAAGAAAGCCCACGGACTCAGAGATGCCCCAGGAAGCATCTGTCCAACAGAGTGGGCCAAGGTTCCCGCCTCCCTGCCCAGCCAGCCCGGGGAGAGTCTAGGAAGCTGCCAGCCCAGAGTCCAGAAGGGACCAGCGTGGGACAGAAGGCCAGCTCGGAGAGGTTGCCCAGTGCCCTCCAAAGGGCTGGAGCCTGGAGGAGCCTGCAAGCTGGGCTCGGGTCTTTGAAGGGTCTGTAGCCCTTTCCCTGCCCCCCCCCAAAGCCCCCAGGACTATCCCTCGGGGCTTAGCTCCAATCTAACCCCCTCCCCCCAATCTTGTCTGAAGGTGTCTCCCCCATTAAACTGCGAGCTCCTTGAGGGGAGGGACGGAGTTTGTCCTTAGGAACTTCATAGCTGTGTGGATTGGCTGATTCCACTCACCTCGTGCACCTACTAAGCACCCACTATGTGCCAGACACACAAGGACACTCTCAGGGGCTCTCTGGGGAACTTTAGCATGCATTGGGGTTCAGGGGAGACGCTGGCCCAGCATGGAGTGCCCACATCAAAGGAGACTCGGGAGCAAAGCGGAATCTCCGTCGTTCAAAAGAAATGTGACCGCGCTGGCTCAGTTTCCCCAACCTGCGCGAGAGCTTTTCCATAAAGCCCTTCGATTCTGCCTTGGGTCAGCACTAGGTATGGGCTCCAAGGCAGAAGAGAGGCCAGGCTAGTCACTGGGGCTGGGCGACTTGCCCAGGGGCCCGGCGGCAGAGTCTTCCCAGCTCGCAGTGGGGTGATGGGCCACTGCCCGACCCATAGAGGAGAATGGGATAGCCTTCTGGTCCTCTGGAGTACGGAGGACAACCACCGCCCCGGCCAGGCTAAGGACGGAAAGACACTAAGGAAGTTAGTTTCCGTTGGTAGTAAGGAAGGGCCGCCGGGAGCTCCAATTGATAACAAAATTAAAATGAGGCGTCTCTACAGTGACAAGCCCCCCGCGGACGAGCCTAAAAGAATGGCTTCCCGGCCAGGGCCGCAGACACTGTATCCGAAGACCGCCACGTTGTATCCACAGGAAACGGGGTGCTAAAGGTGGCTCTCATATTCACTGTATCCTTCCGCCACCTTCCCTCTGCGCTTCCTGGCTTTCACTTTCACACCGAGCCCTCGAGGCTGCCGCAGAGTTCCACGAGAATTGCCTGGGGGTTGAGAGAGCCCCGATGTCCGGCGTCCTTCCAGCGACTATTTGAATATTTTCTTATTAAATTAGTGTTGCCCCAGGGGTGTGGCCCGGCCCCAGCCCTCCCCCTCCCTCTCCGATTGTCCGGATCCCCTCGAGGATTATTTCCTGTTATTTCCCAACACTTTCTGTTTGGAGAAAACAAGCCCAAAGCGGATAAGCAAAGGAAAACCACCTCGGGCTGGAGCGCGGGCGCAGAGGGGCGGGGGAGTCCTGGAGCAGGGTGTGGCCTGGGGGAAGCCGGGGATCCCAGGGGGATTGGGGAATGGGGAGAGGTGGGGAGGAAGAGCAGAGCCGGAGGCAGGAAGGAGATGGACCGGCCTGGATGGGGCCCGCTTTGGCTGGGATCTCAAGTAATGCGATAACGGCCCGGGCCAGATGGCGGAGGGCTTTAATCGGATTTTATCCCGGCGGTAAAGGGGCGCTCTGTGCGGTGCCTACGTGCCGAGGACTTCTTTGTTGGGAGGAAGTGAGCTCCGTGTCCTGAACAGAGCTCCGCATTTGGCACAATAAGACCCCTGTTCAGGCGTGTAATGGGGTGGGAGTTGTTGTTGTGCTTCCTACTGGAAGAGGACCAAGATGACATCACTGTGTCGGGGTCAGCGTACAGCGTGTCCAGCTGGGCTGAGCAGAGCAATAGGAGCTCGGCAGGCTCCCCCTCGCCGCCCCCCCCCCTCAGGGTACACAGTCGGCATGAGGCGCGGAGATGCCTCTACACTCGCTCATCTCGCATTACTTTTTGTTTAACCCCTCACCTTCCGTCTTGGAATCAATACTGTTTATTGGTTCCAAGGCAGAAGAGTAGGGAGGGCTACACAATGGGGGTCAAGTGACTTGTCCAAGGTCACCCAGCTGGGAGATGTGTGAGGTCAGATTTGAACCCAGGACCGCCCCCCTCGCATTACTTTTGAGATACTCAAATCTGCTTTGCTCCTAGAGCACAGTATCTTCTTTGATGTGGATACACCGTGGAGGGCCAGTGTCCCATTAGATACTCTACAGAGACCTTGAGCGAGTCCTTGTAGGACTGCCTCTGACCCCTGTGTGAGCTTGCTTTGTGTGAGTTCTCTGTAAAACAGTCTTTTCCACAAAGGCCCCTGGGTATTCGAACAACGTGGCCAGCCTGGCAGGGCTGCCATCTCTGCAGCAGTCTGAATGCCTGGCAGTTCAGCTCTAGAGAGGATCTCGGTATCTGTGCCTTCATCTGGCCTGGTTCTCTTCAAATTCTTCCTAAGCCGATTCAGATGTCAGTGTGGTGACCAATCAGGGTCCTGGAAGAGGCGCCTCCACCTCCTTCCTTTCCTAAGAGAGGTGGGGACCTATGGCTGTGGAACGTGGCATACACTGTTCACTGCAAACACTATGTGGGCTAGTCTTGCTTCATTTTTTTCCTGTCACAAAAGAATGCTCTGTGGAATGGGGCTGATTAACCTGGAAATGACTATAATGCATCTGTACACGTTTGTGTTTCTTTTTTAGCCCCAGCTTGGCCATTTTCTCCCCTGGTGTCTTTAGGCAGGTCTCTTCCTCTCTCCAGGCCTCCTTCTTCATCTCCAGGGTGAAGAGGCTGGGTTCCATTTTCGGAACCCTTTCCCCTCCGAAGTTATGATCTTCACAACCTTATCAAAGATCCCCCCTCCTCCACCCTGTCCCCCCCCCTTTCTCTCTTCTCTCTCTGTCTCTGTCTCTGTCTCTCCTTCTCTCTGTCTCTCTTGGTCTCTGTCTCTCTCTCTTCTCTCTCTGTCTCTGTCTTTGTGTCTGTCTCTGTGTCTGTCTCTCTCTCTCTCTGTCTCTCTCTCTTTCTCTCTTCTCTGTCTCTCTCCATCTCTGTCTCTCTCTTTCCCTCTTCTCTCTGTCTCTGTGTCTGTCTCTGTCTCTCTCTGTCCTCCCCTCCCCGTTTCTCTCTGTGTGTCTCTAAAACTTGAATGGAATAACGGAGGGGAAGGGGGGCTGCTGAAGAGTAGTTCCAGATAGAGGTCAGGACGCAGGACGTGCTGCCTCAGAGTCATGGCTAATTGGCTGGTCCTGGACCACACAGCCCTCAGCCTCCCAGCCCCTGTGCTCTGGCTGTGGGGACTGCTTGGGTGGTAGCTTCCCTGATGCTCAGGAATGACGCCGCTCAAGTCCAAAGAAGCCCAGCCCCATTCCTTGGATTCTGCCCCTACTCCCAGCCTGCCTTGGAGAGCTCTATTGTCCCTGGGGCACCCCTTGCTGAGCCAAGCTAGGCTAGGAAAGAAACTTTTCAGACTTGACCTAGAGTGAGCGATGATTGGAAGGGGACCCACTGCCGGGGGTGTCTCCTGGAATAAGGACCCATCAGACCCTCCCAACAGCTTGATGTTCCATGGAAAGAGTTCAGGATAAGGAACCAGAGGACTGGGGTTTAAATCCTGCTCCTTCCAACTCTTCTCTTTCAGATTTTCTTTGGTTTAAAGCCTTACCTTCCATCTCAGAATCTACTTTGGATTGATTCTAAAACAAAAGAGCTAGTTAAGTGACTTGCCCAAGGTCACGTAGCTAATTTGAACCCAGGACCCCCTGTCTCTAGACCTGGCTATAAATCCACTAAGCCACTGAGCTGCTTTTAAAGGGGCTCTTCTTGACCCCTATTTCAAAGGCCCTTTAAAAGTGAATCCAAATAACTTTTAATTTTGGGTTCCTTCATATCCCAGGATCTCCAAGTCTTATGTGCCTAATGCTATTGTTCCCATCTCTCCAGAAAAGAATTGTGACACAGCTCTTCTCAAAGGCGGCTCCTTGGCTCAGACCTGGAGATAGGAAGACCCGAGTCCAGCTTCGAGTCCCTGTTTACCTCAGTTTCCTCATCTGTAACGTGAGCTGGAGAAGGACATGACAAACCACTCCAGAATCTTTGCCAAGAAAACCCTGAAAGTCAAACTTGACTGAAAAATGAGTCCGAAACAAGGACCGTCTCCTACCTCCCTCTGAGTATGAGAGTATAACACAGGACTAGCCCGTGACGCAGACAAAGGGAGAATGCTGAAGACTCTGGGGAAAGTGCTTCTAAGAGAGTGGCAGCATGTAATGGACTTGTCTGTGTAGACATTCCATAATGAGTTCCAGTCTGCTGAATAGCAGCAGCCCCAGAGCTTGGGGATGCCTTCAAGCAGGCATGTGTGTGTGTGTGTGTGTGTGTGTGTGTGTGTGTGTGTGTGTGTGTGTGTGTTTCGGCTTCTCTTCTCTTGGACTGGCTTCTCTCTGAAGGACTCTCCCCTCTAGATAGGAGACACAATGCCATCCGCTCGGACCCTCTCTCCATAGCCCTATGAACAGTAGCCTCGCCTCTGGGCCTCGTTCTTCCCTTTGGGGGGAAGGAAATTGGGCGCTTTGTGAGTCTTGAGAAGTCAGGACACACCACTCTGCCCGCTTTTTAATTATTTATTACCTTACTTAATCCCCATAGCAATCCTGTAAAAAGACGCAGGACAGGGGCTATTCTCCCTATTTAACACTCATCCAGAATCCAAGACTCTGGGAATGAAGGCCAGAGGCAACTGGGATCCAGTTGTAAAAGTGGATAGAGCACCAAGTCTGGCTTGGGTTCAAATCTAGCCCCAGACACTTCCTAGCAGTGCGGTCCTAGGCAAGTCACTTAACACATTTGTCTCCCCTTTCTCCTTTTGTCTTAGAGTGGTTACTAAGACAAAACCTAATTAACATGATTTATTATATGTAATATAATTATTTACTATACTTAATACTAAATAATAAAACCCAAATAATAGTATTTATTATATTTATTATTTTATCATATTTATTATATTTAATATAACTATATACTATACTTAATTAATACTAAATAGTAACCTGCTTCATATTATTTATTATATTTAATATACTTATTTACTATACTTAATACTAAATAATTAAAACTTAATTATTATTATTTATTATATTTAATATAATTATTTACTATACTTAACTAATACTAAATAACAATAAAACCTGATTAACATTAGTTATTATATTTAATATACTCGTTTACTATACATAATACTAAATAATTAAAACTTTATTATTATTATTTATTATATTTAATATAATTATTTACTAATTTACTAATACTAAATAATAATAAAACCTGATTAATATTAGTTATTATATTTAATATATGTATTTACTATACTTAATTAGTACTAAATAATAATGAAAACTTAATTATTATTATTTGATATAATTATTTACTATACTTAACTAAAACTAAATAATAATAAAACCTAATTCATATTATTTATCATATTTCATATATGTATTTACTATACTTAATTAATACTAAATAATAACGAAAACTTAATTATTATTATTTATTATATTGAATAGAATTATTTACTATGCTTAAAATATTGAATAATAATAAAACCTGATTCATATTTTTATTATATTTAACATAATTATGTACTACACTTAATTAGTACTCAATAATATTAATCTAATGGCTACGTAGAAATGGGGCATTGGTCACTGAGGGCTGAGTGGAGGGAGAGCACCTCTGGGTGGGAGACGTGCACCCCAGCACCTCAGAGCCAGCCCAGAGCCTCAGGGAAGAGATGTCCTCAAACTGGCGGCTCTGAGATGCTGGACCTGCTCGTGATAAGAGGATCTGAGATAAAAGCCTGGAAGGGAACTTAGAGGTCCAGAGGGGAGGGGAAGAAACACATCCAGGGTCACAGAGAAGCAGAATTGGAATTCAAGCCCAGAAATTCTGACTCCAAACCCACTAGTCCATTAGCTTGTGCCCAGGCTCCCAACACTCTTGCTTTGCAACGGTCCTGAGAGGCAAGAAGTACCTGATAGACCCAGTCACGGTCGTAGTTCGGACCCGCACAGATTGCTATTGGGAGAATGCGATGTTTGCAAACATTGTGCAAAGCTTAAGGCTGTCATTATTCCCTTCATTTTATGGAGAGGGAAACTGAGGCTAAGACAGAGGCGAAGCAGATCCAGGTGTGCACCCCCAATCCAGGGTCCTCCATGACTCCACCCTACCCCCCTCTTTCCGGTTTATCGAGGATTTTACATGCAATATCTTACGGGATCCCCACAACGTGCCTGTGACGTAGGCAGGATGAGGATTTTCACTCCCATTTGATGGATGTAAAAACTGAGATTCAAGAGAAATCGACAGGGCGTGGCTGGATGTCTCTAAATAACAGAAACAGCAGGATCTAGTACTAATAACTGCTGGGAAGCAGCGTAGAGTGCGAGCAGCCCAGCCTGGCGCAGGAGCTGCCTTCCTGAAGCATCCAGGCGGCCACTTTATCCCTCTGTTAATCAGTGAGAACGTGCTGCCAAGTGGGCAGTCAGAGCGGGCTTCCTAAATAGGCTGCAGAATCCCTGCTGGACACTAGAGGGCACTCGGGCCACAAGCAGACTATTTCAGCCCATAAACGTTATTAAACCCCTTCTTTGGGGCAGGCGCTGTGCTAAGAGCTGAGGGTACAAAAAGACAAAGGACAGTGCTGGCCCTCAAGGAGCTTCCAATCTAAGAGAGCAGGGACTGTCTTCTGCTTCTTCTCCCATCCTCAGCTCTTAGCACAGTGACGCCTACTAGAAGGTGCTTAATAAATGTTTATTGAGAGAGCCAATGAGCTGAAGGAGCCCACCCTCCCCCCCACCTCCAGGCTGCTTGCAAGGGAAGGTTGTTTGTTTGTTTGTTTGTTTGTTTAAACCCCAACCTTCCATCTAGGAATCCATACTGTGTATTGGTTCCAAGGCAGGGGAGTGGTAAGGGCTAGGCAATGGGGGTTAAATGACTTGTCCAGGGTCACACAGCTGGGAAGTATCTGAGGCCAGATTTGAACCCAGGACCTCTAGACCTGGCTCTCAATCCACTGAGCTACCCAGCTGCCCCCGCAATGGAAAGTTTTAAAGACAAACACAGCAGCTGGTTTCTGGATTTTAGCCTAGGAGTTAATATAAAATATTGCTCATTGTTATTATTGAATAATCTCATTAAATAGAATTGTTAATAAAACTGTTGTTTAAAACAATTATGTTATTAAAACAGAAAAAAATCTATAGCTTGTTATATCCACTCCATCCCAATCTGAAATTTCCCTTCTCACCCATAATCCCCCTCATTCAAAGACACAGGAAAACAGTGGGGTTTGGCCAGTTTATTAGACATGTGGAGAAAGGATAGGAAGGGATCTGGCATTTAATAAGTGCCTTTATGTGCCAGGCACAGTGTGAGTACTTTACAAACTCACAAAAACCTTGGGAAGTAGGTGCTATTAGTGTTCCCATTTTACAGGAGAGGAAACTGAGGCAAAGAAAGAGAAGGAGCATTTCAGCAGCTTGCTGAAGGCCATACAGCTAGTAAATATCTGAGGTTGGATTTAAACTTAGGTCTTCTTGACTCCAGGCATAGCATGATACCCATTGCTGGGTAAAGAAATACATGAGGCCCTTTTAGCCAACCTCTCCTGAAGCTCTTTTCAATGATCCCCAAATAGCTGGAAGGGAATACAAAAAGAGAACACGTCCATGTGCCCTAAATTCTAACCCTGGGTGGAACTTTGAGTTCTAGCCTTGACTCTGTGCTCCCCCTCTATGTCCCTCCATAGCTGGTGCTCTCCAGCAGTCTGAAATTTTCTTCTCTGATGATGATCACTACAATTTTAGTGGTTGGCCAGCACGTCCACTTTCAGCCTGGTGCTCAGTTTCGGGCAGGTAGAGTGATTCAGGCTGCATCCCAAGAATGCAGATCCCAGGATTCCCAAAGCCTACTGGGACTCACCCTAAGGTGGGCAGGAAATGCATCTTTTTTTCTTCCTTCTTTCCTTCTTTCCTCCTTTCTTTCTTTTCTTTTCTTTCTTCCTTCCTTCCTCCTTCCCTCCCTCCATTTCTTCCTCCTTTTCCCCCTTCTTCCTTCCTTCTTTCTTTCTTTCTTCCTTCCTTCCTTCCTTCCTTTTCTTCCTTCCTTCCTCTTTCCCTCCCTCCCTTTCTTCCTCCTTTCCTCCCTTCTTCCTTTCTTCTTTCTTTCTTTCTTTCTTCCTTCCTTCCTTTCTTTTCTTTCTTCCTTCCTTCCTTCTTCCTTCCTTCCTTCTTTCTTTCCTTCCTTCCTTCCTTCCTTTTTTCTTCTTTCCTTCCTTCTTCCTTCCTTCCTTCCTTTATTCTTTTCTTTATTCCTTCCTTCCTTTCTTTCTTTCCTTCCTTCCTTCCTTCCTTCCTTTCTTTCTTCCTTTCTCTGTCTCTGTCTCTCTTTCTGAGTCTCTCTCTGTGTCTCTGTCTCTCTCTGTGTGTGTCTCTGTCTCTGTCTCTGTTTCTCTCTGTCTGTCTCTCTGTCTCTGTCTGTCTCCCTCCCTCTTTCTCTGTCTCTCTCTCCATCTCTCTCTTCTTCCCCTCCCTCTCCCCCCCCTCCCCAGTCCCCTAAGCTGAATAGCTATGGGGAAGTCTATCAAGGGCACAAAAAGAGAAAGTCAAAAAGGGATGTCAGACTTGGGGACCAGCCTACAGAGCCCCAACTTGCACCTGCCCTCCAGAAATCCCATTTCAGGGATATATTCTGGCCACTGTCTTTTTCAGTATCTCAGTGACTTGGTTGCCCCTGTGGGAACTTCCCTCAGGGCCTCTCCTGCAGAGGAGAACTGAAGTGAAGGGAGCCGATTCTATGAGACAACAAAATCCTCTCCAGTTCTGAATCATGTGAGAGCTCCAAGATGCCAGCCAGCATTTCTGGGTTTGGTGGGGGAAGGCACAGGGCACATAGCTGGCATTCCTGCAGCTCTTTACATTTTCCCCATCTCTTTCCTCATAGCAAACCAGGATGGGGTTTATCATTACCCTCATTTTACAGCTGAGGAAACAGGCTGAGACTCCAAATTCCAAATCCAGCCCGGCCTCTCCCTCCCTTTCCAGTGGAGGGGAAGTGACTTGTCCAAGGTCACACACCTAGAGGCTGAGCTCAGACTTGAGTAAGTATTGCTGCTTTGTCCTCTTCCCCTGGAAAGGGAGCCTAAATCTCCGGGGATGCTTGAATGGAGTCCAGAAGGGGCCTCCAGAGATAAGCCCTGGGTTTAGGCAGGGAACTGCCGTGCCCTCCCTGAGACAAGTAAGGTGCCAGCTCCCAAGAAAAACCAGATTCCCGGTGCAGCACTCCCTCTCTGCTTGGGTGAAGGTACCCTCCAGCCCAGCTAGCTGAGGTCGGCTCCCTGGAGCTCCTCCACCCACCCTGAGCCCGTGGCTGCACCCCAAGGATGCTCCTTGTCCAGAATCCGGGAAAGCAGGGTCTGTGGCCTGACCAGAAGCAGCCCCAAAGGGGAAGGAATGCGGCTGAATTCCAGGGGCCGTGGAGCCCCTGGGCTGCAACAAAGAGCTTCTGGGGCCTGACCTGATGTCGCAGGCAGCCAAGTGGTCTAGAACTCGGAGCCTGGAGTCAGGAAATCAGTCTGACACTACCGGTGGGGTCACTTAAGCACTCTTAGCCTGTTTGTCCCCTATCAGTGACAAGGGAGCCATCCAACGTCCCCTCAGGTCTAAATTGTGAGGAATTTGAATTCAAGTCCCAGCTCGGATACTTCTTCATTTGTGAAATGGGGATGGCCATCCCTCCTGCAGTGAAGAAACACTTCCAGCCCCCCCTCCCTGGAACTAGGCATTGGGGAAGCCACCTGAGGCACGGGGGCCCTCTGGGAAACCCTGGATCTCCTTCTTGGCCCCAGCATCTTCCCTGAAGCAGCTTTGGAAGACTGGGAGCCATGGGAGGAGCCTGGGGTGGGTTGGCCGCCCAGCCGGAGGATCTGCCCTCAGTCCCACTCATATTTATTTCCCAGGAAGCCCAGCCTCTTCCTTGGTGACTAATGACGACTCCCAGCTGCTCTGATCTAGGGTGGGGATAGACCTTGCTGGCCCCATTTTACAGATGAGACAACTGAGGTTAAGGAAGAGGAATTTTCCCAAAGCACCAGAGACCAAATTTCTGGATGAATCCAGCCAGTTTTGTTGACATCCCACTTTGTCACTGACTTGTCATCTGGCCTTGGACAAAGTCCTTGTCTTTTAGGGGTCACGGCTACTCATCCGGCCAACAAGGGCATCGAATGCCATGATCTTCCTTCTGCTCTATAAACCTCTCTCTGTTTGACAAGGAGGAAACCTAGCAAAGCCAATCCCTACATCTCTAACCCAGAGTGAGCCAAGCAGTCTGCCCCAGAGCAGACCCATCCCCGTGTCCCTGGACCACCCTCAGGGCAGAGCAATAACCATCTATAAGACTCCATGTCAACCCTTGGAAAAGGGGAAAAAACGAGAAACTGGATTTCCTCGGAAGTGGGCAAAATGGGAATCATAGCAAAGTTTGGACGGGATCCCAACTCTGGCACAAACCAGCAGGGTGACCAAATGGCTTACTGCCTCTGAGCCTCAGTTTCCCAAGCTGTTAAATGGGAGAACCGGACTAATTGATCTCTAAGGTGCCTCGTGGCTGACCCAGGAATAGATCTTTCCCTCCAGCTGTCAAAGGAGAATTGACAGGGTAAGGGGGAGATTACAGCTCTCTAATGTTTCTTTTTTTAAAGCATTCTGCAGGTCTGAGATCACCAGATCACACCAGGAACATAAAACACAGCAAATATAACCTCTCTGAGAGTAGGTTTCTTCTTCTGCAAAATGGCAGTGATTCCTTTTGCCCTCCTTATATAAGAGGGTTATTTCAGGGAAAATATTTTGTAGAACTTAAAGCATATGAAAAATACGAATCAGGACAGCTGGGGCACCTGGGTTCAAGTCTGCCCTCAGACACTCCCTAGCTGTGTGACCCTGAGCAAGTCACTTAAGCCCCATTGCCTAGCCCTGACCACTCTTCTGCCTTGGCACCAAGCATTGACTCTAGGACAAAAGATAAGAGGGAAGCTGGGTAGCTCAATGGATAGAGAACCAGACCTGGAGATAGATGGGAGGTCCTGAATCTGGCCTCAGACATTTCCCAGCTGTGTGACCCTGGGCAAGTCACTTAACCCCCATTGCCTAGCCCTTACCTCTCTTCTGCTTGGGGAAACTAGTCCTCTCAGAATATAATTCAAGTGCTCCCCATTATTTCCAGTTCTGCCCCCTAGGGCTGAACGGAACCCCAGAATGACTCTGCCCCAGCTAAAGGCCGGCTCTCGTGTCCCTTCCCCACCAAACTTCTCTCCAGACTAACTAAACCCTCTGAGGTCCCTCCGGTCAATTCACATTCTCCCTGGGCTGCATCCCTCAGAATCCATGTCCAGGTTCATCAGGCGATGGCGTCTCTGGCAGCAGCAGGAGCCCCCAAGTGCTGAGCGTGGAGCCAGCCCAAACCTAAGGAGAAGTAGAAGAAAAGGGGGGCGTCCCAGGGCCAGCTGGGCACCAGTGGAGGCATCTATCCCTTGGCACAGAGGGAGCAGAGCCATGGACATTCTCTGCTGGTCCATGCTCTCAGGAGCAGCTCTCAGAGGCCAAAGGATCTAGACAGGACTCGCTTTTGAGTCTCCTCTTCCCAGGGAACAGCCCTGCCATCACTTACATCTAGACAATCAACAAAATGACCAAGCAAAACCCGGTGTGGAGCCTTTGCCACTTTGTGAGGTTTTCATGTAAATAACACAACAATAATAAAATAGCTAATGAATAGAGCACTGGACTCAGAGTCAGGAAGACCTGGGTTCAAATCCAACCCCAGACATTTCACTTAACCCCATTCACCTCAGTTTTCTCCTCTGTAAAATAAACTGGAGAAGGAAATGGCAGACTATCTGCGTGACCCTATACAAGTCCCTGAACCCTTTTTGCCTCAATTTCCTCATCTGTAAAATAAGCTGGAGAAGGAAGCGGCAAACTATCTGTGTGACCCTATACAAGTCATTGAAGCCCCTTTGCCTCAGTTTCCTCATCTGTAAAATAAGCTGGAAAAGGAAATGGCAAACTATCTGTATGACCCTATACAAGTAAAATAGAAAAGTAAACTTCCAGGTGCTTATTTAACCCAGTTAATTCTTCTTGATCTGATTCATTCCCAATGACGTCTTCAATGGAACATGAAACTAAACCATGGCAGTTGCTCTGGCTAAATACCCCGGTGCCCCATAGACCATTGGCACCAACTGAATCCTGGGTTGTTACTAAGCCTGCCATTCCATCCCTAGATTCAAATTTAACTGAAATGTCACCTCCACTACTTTGAATATGATAATCTTTGTGTTCAAAAGCAATGTCAGCTTCATTATCAGTTAGTTTTTTCTTTATCTACATCACTCACTGCTGGATGAAAGGTACTAGCTTCTGGATTCAAACTAGATGCATTTACAAAGGGTACCTCTGCCCTAAAGCTATTGACAGAACTAACCGCATTAAGTGGGACTTCCCTGAATGCTTTTAGAGCCTTGTTATCTTTATCAACAGTAACTTTTAGGGAATTGAAATTATGTGTCTCTGAATCTGTCACTAACTTCTTCTTGAGTTCTTGTGACTCTCTTTCTTTTTCTTTTGCATAATTCAATCCCATTATCCACTCTACACTGGGAAAGGTTTTCTAGGAATGATTTGATTTCCTTTACAGACTTTTCCTGTGTGGTTACTATACAAGTCTTATCAAATTCCTTCATCTCATTTGCATCTCATTTGAGATGTTATTTCATTAATTTCTGCCTCGTTTTCTTTTTTTGTTTGTTTTTTTTGTTTGTTTGTTTTTAAATTTTTTTTAATTTAAACATTATTTTATTTGGTCGTTTTCATACATTATTCACTGGAAACAAAGATAGTTTTCTTTTCCTCCCCTCCCCCCCCTTTCCCTCTCCTCATTTTCTTTAATCTGGTTCTGCCTTTCTGTTGCTGTATTGCAATGGCTATCGTTCACAGATTCACTTTCTTGCACCAATTTTACACTATTTCCCAACTTTTTTCTATCATTTACATCTGCAGCCTCTTGCTCACAATTTCTTCTATCTCCAAGTGCCTGGCTTCATAATTCCCTTCTAATTATATCTGAATACTTTGGCTTAGCTCCAGTTTCTATTGCCTTTTGCATTATCCTCAAGTCTGGAGCTTCCTGTGAGGACTTTAACTTGCAGTGTGAGCAGCAAGTGGATTTCTTGTACCTAGTTCCTGCATTATGTTTTTCTCTGTTATTAATCTCCTGTTTCTTCTTCAAGAAACAGTTTCTAATCAAGTGCCTTTTCCGGTGACAAAAGAAACACTCCCTAGTTTCTTTTTGCACTGATCTCCTCTAGTAACTAGGTTTCTGGGAAACAGGTTTTGTGTATGTTCTAACCGTGTTCAAATTTTTTATTTCCTCAATTTCCTTCTGCTTCAAATCCTTTTCAGTCCTCTCTGACTTTTCCTTAAGATCTTTAACTTCCTTGCTCTGATCTGAACTATTTTCAAATAAGTAACCTGCAGCCTCTCTCAATTCTATTAGAGAAACTGAGTCATATTTTGGGAAATAGTTCCTAAAAAATGTCCTCAAATTGGGTGTGCATCCCCTCAGAAATTGTCTACGTATGTGGCCAGCTGTCTCTTCATTATCTGTTTCTCAACCTAAGATTGCCTCTGCCATTTCTGACAAACGGTCTGTGTATATGGCAGGATGTTCCCATTTTTCCTGCCTAATCTTATCAAATTTGGACCATGCACTAGGTTTGGAACAACATTGCTTAATTGCTTGAAGCAAATCCTTCCTGCACCATTTAAGGTAAGACATGCAGGTCGGATTGGCAAAATCTAAATCCTCTTTGATCTGGAGTGGGCCAGCTGGTCAAATTGGTCTCGGACCTAGTTTTCTCCACAAATTACCTTTTTTTCATGGGAGCTGAATAATTCTGATAAAAGAAAATCAATATCTTCAAAGTCTGGATCAAAGATTTGAAATGTCCAGTTAAGCTCCATGTCGGCTTTAAAAGGATTATCCACAAATTTGCTTCTTCCCTCCCTCCTGAGTGAATTA
This sequence comes from Monodelphis domestica, assembly GCF_027887165.1. NCBI lineage: Eukaryota > Metazoa > Chordata > Mammalia > Didelphimorphia > Didelphidae > Monodelphis > Monodelphis domestica. Next base: position 10,947,166 of record NC_077232.1, on the reverse strand, counting down.
TAAAGATACTCCAGTTGCTTTCTCAGTCAAGGGTTTTTTGGGATAACAGGATGGGAAACTGAGGTAAGAGGGATGAGGATTTCCCTAAACTACGGGGATAATTTTAGAAAGGTTTGAGGAAGTATTCCAGTCACAAACTGTGACTCTGAGACAGTTAGGGAGATGGAGGACAACAGCAGTTCAAAATCTTCTTTCTTCTTCTTCACAAATCAGCCAGGTCTCTCAGCTTAACCCCAGAAAGAAACAAAGTTCAAAATCTCTAAGTTTTCTCCTGGCCAGCTCAACTCTCAAATGGACCACCAACTCAAAAGCTTCTCCCTTGGTCAGCTTTCACTGCTCAGAGCCAGAGAAACTCAAAAAACCAAATCAGCCTCACAAAGGTCTTTCAGTCAGCCTCAAACCTCCAGGGAGAGAGAGTGTGACTTCCAGTCAGAGACCAAGTCCAAAAGCCCCATTTCTCCTCTCAGTGTGGCCAGCAAAAGCCCCCAACTGCCATTCCTGGGAACATTCCATTGGAATCCTGGTTCTTGCATCTTGACCCACAAGTCCTGCAAAACCTCTCTCTCTTCATGTCTCTATCACACAAGTCACTAAAGCCCTTTTGCCTCAGTTTCCTCATCTGTAAAATAAAGCTGGAAAAGGAAATGGCAAACCTCTCCAATATCTTTGCCAAGAAAAACTCAAATGGAGTAACAACGAGTCAGACATGACTAAAATGACTGGAACAACAACCAAAAACGTGTGCATACTATTTGTTAAGGTCTCCAAAACACTTTCCATAGTATCCTGTTCTCCCAAGGTAGCTCGGGCTTCCCCCAGCCCCACACGGAGAGCACCTCCACTGCACAGCGCTCCAGCCATCGAGGCAGTTCGGGAAGGGCAGGCAAAGACCCCAGGCTGGAGCCCCAGGTCGAGCTCCAAATCCCCCTGCCCCAGCAAGAACAGTGTGGCCTGGGTTTCCCAGCTGCCAGCCTTCCTTGCAGTGCCTTCGAGCTCAGGCTCTGCCTCGTCTTGTCTCCTCTTGGGTACAAGGTGGGCTGCTTCCCTCCAGAGTCCGTCCTCTGTCCGCATGGCTCAAGATCCCTTCCCACAGGCCTTTGCTCTGCTCCCAAGCTCGCCTGACCCCAAAGGAATTCCTCCGTGCACTGATTAGGAAATGAGATCAAAACCGACCAAAGGAGGCGGAAGAGACTGAAGCAACAGCCTCTCCACGGCTTGCCCCGCCATGCACAGCCCTTCTGCCTCCTGGTTTTCCAGTTTGGAAGGGAAGTGTCCTGCCCAGAAGACATTGGCAGGAAGGGGCTCCCCCCCCCCAGTGTATCAGAGTCCCAAAGGAGGGAAAGGAAGCCACCTCGCCGGGCCCCCTCAGCTCCTCTGACGAGTTTCTTTCCTGCCAATTGCCGGGTGGCAGCTGGAGCTCGGGGATCAGCAGGAGGGGCATTCTCCCTAGGGACCACCACTCGCACCCGCAAATCTGCCCTGCCCTCCCCATCCTGCTCCCTGGTCTGGTCCCCCCCCCCTTATGGGGTCATAAAGAGTCAGACATGGTTGAGAAAAGACTAAACCACGAATGAATGAAACAAAGTCATCCGACCCTAGCAAAGAGCACCTCTGCACCTCATGAGCACCTCTGTTCAGGCAGCGGGCATTCAGCCTGTCCCATTAGTGCCATTTGTTTCTTTGAATTTGTAGGATTTTTTTCCTCTTAAAAAAATGTTTTAGAACCCTGACCTTCCATCTTAGGATCACTACTACTACCAGCAGCAAGGGCTGGGCAATGGGGGTCAAATGACTTGCCCAGGGTCACACAGCTAGGAAGTGTCTGAGGCCAGATTTGAACCCAGGACTTCCCTTCTCTAGGCCTGGCTCTCCATCCACGGAGCCACCCAGCTGCCTCCTCTCCTACAATTAAAAGGAGAATTGATCACTTGGCTCCCAGCTCCATAGCTGACTCTTTGGCCTCTTTGGAATCTGAGCCCATCACCTATTCACTTTGAAGATAAATGTCTGCCCCACTGGCCCTTCCTCCGACTGGGCTGCCCATGACCACCATCTGATGACAAATGAAGGCCATCTATGCTTTCTTCTCTCCTGGGTCCAATCCTGACTTGACACATTTTCCCACCTTTCCCCAGTGTAGGCATCCCCCACCCTTTTCTCTCCCCTTTTCCAATTCCATTTTATATATTTTCTTCTCCGGCTAGAATGGGGGCTTTATTGTTGCTTAGTAATTTTTCAGTCTTGTCTGACTCTCTATTTGGAGTCTTCTTAGCAAAAATACCAGAGTGGTTTGCCATTTCTTTCTCCATCTTATTTTACAGATGAGGAAACTGAGGCAAAAGGGCTTCAGGGACTTGTATAGGGTCACACAGATAGTTTGCCATTTCCTTCTCCAACTATTTTACAGATAAGAAAACTGAGGTAAGTGAGGTTCAGTGATTTGTATAGGGTCACACAAATAGTCTGCCATTTCCTTCTCCAACTAACTGAGGCAAAGGGGGTTCAGGGATTTGTAAAGGATCACACAGATAGTCTGCCATTTCCTTCTCCAACTATTTTACAGATAAGGAAACTGAGGCAAAGGGGGTTCAGGGACTTGTATAGGGTCACACAGATAGTTTGCCATTTCCTTCTCCAGCTTATTTTACAGATAAGGAAACTGAGGCAAAGGGGGTTCAGGGACTTGTATAGGGTCACGCAGATAGTCTGCCGTTTCCTTCTCCAGCTTATTTTACAGATAAGGAACCTGAGGTAAGTGAGGTTAAGTGACTTGCTTGGGGTCACACAGCTAGCTAGTAAGTGTGTGAGGTTGGATTTGAGCTGCCGCCAGGCCCAGCACTCTAACCACTGGGCCACCTAACTACTCCTTGGGGGTACAAACTTTTTTCGTTCCACTTGCACATCAGCCCTTAGCACAGTGCCTGGCACATAATCACTGTGGAAGCGGTCTAGCCTATTCCAGCTACCTGTCCACAGAGCTCTCTCCAAAGGAATGCTTTGGGGACAAATCAGCATCCTCTTACTAGGCAGGAAAAGGAAAATGCGCCCAAACGAAATGAGCGGCAGCTGTCACGGCCCTCCCAGCAGCCCCTGCTCTTGGGGCTTGCCCGCCCCGCTGGTCCCTGCGAAGCTTGGGCTCCACCAGCACGGACCGACGGCCCCTTCCGCAGATGATCCTGGCGGAAGGATGCGCAGAGCCGTCTCCGCGTGGGCTGGAAAAGGAGCCCATTTCTGGCAGCCCACGAAGGCGACTCCCGGAGGTCTGGGGAGAGACGGCCCCGCCGTGACCGGTGAGCCGCCTGGCAGGAAGAGGCGGCTTCCGACGGAATGGCGGGGCTCTGGTTAGACTGGACTTGCCCCCGAGGCAGGAGGGTGTGAGGCTCCTTCACACCTTTCCATTTCGAGCTGGCAGTCGGCAGGCCCCCTCCTGGCCTGCTCTGCAGGCCCTGGGGGCGGCCACTGGGGTCACCCCGCCTCCAGGCAGACTTTCTGCGCCCAACGGGTCAGGGTGGGCGGCCGTCCCTGCTCACAGCCCGTGGGACAAGCCCGAGCTTTTCTCTGCACTAAGCTCTGACCTCGGGTGGAGGAGGTCAAGCCATGGGGAAGACCCAGTTCTGCAGGCCAGAAACTGGTTGTTCCCATCTGTGAGAACCTGTCGGGGTGACAGGAAGAAGCGGGCGGGCGGGCGGGCGCGCATTCTTCCTGGCCTGCCCTTTCTCACCAGCTTTTCCCAGGGATTGCTCAGCCCCAGAGAGTCTCTGCTCGCAGGGGAGGGCAAGTCCTGCCTGTCGACACCTTCCTCGGGACGCTCCATGGAGAGGGAAGAGCCTGCGGGCCCCTTGGGGAAGGGACTTCAGAGCTCCCACAGCTGTGGGCTGGCCGGTCTCGCTGGGCCGGAGGACTCCCCCGAGGAGGGTGACTCCATGTTTCTCCTTCGGCACAAATGGGTCGGCTCACTGGTCGCACATGCATATGGCGCCCTTCCCTAGCTTTCGTTTTCTCTTCTGCCTCTTAGAAGCTCTATGGCAAGTTCAGCCTCCTACTCAAGACTTTCCAAATCTCCCTCAAGACATCACTTTGTAGGGGGCAGCTGGGTAGCTCAGTGGATGGAGAGCCCACGGGAGGTCCTGAGTTCAAATCTGGCCTCAGACACTTCCTGGCTGGGTGACCCTGGGCAAGTCACTTGACCCCCATGGCCTAGCTTGGAGCCAATACACAGTATTGACTCCAAGACGGAAGGTGAGGGTTAAAAAAAAAGAAATAAATAATTACTTTGTAAGCTCGTACCAGACTCCAATATCGGGATCTCCCCATCCCGGCCCCGGGTCATTACCCCTCTCCCTTACATCCGCCTCCAACCCGGTGATGTCACTGGGCTTCTTGGAAAAGGAAAGAACAATTTATAGTCTATTCGGAGTAATGCAAGATCTCCCAAGGCAGGGATCACTTCCCTTTGGGGCCTTGGTAACCCAGCACCGCGCATGGGGCCTGGCATTTTGGAGTGGGTTGGTTTCTTTTTTGAGGTTTTAAAGGCCTTGAATGGCAAGCGGATAGTTCCAAGTCAGTAGATAAATTTCACAAGCTGGAAAGGACTTTGTGGTTCCTTTCATCCAATTTCTTCATTATACCGATGGGGAAACTGAGGCCAGAAAAGGCTCCAGGTCCCACTGCTGAATTTGAGGCCAGTTCTCCCGATGCTGAGGCTTCTTTGCATTCTACCTCTCCCTCTTTTCTTTTTAGTTTCTTTTCTTCATTTTTCAAGTAAAACGTATGTTTAAAGTTATCCATGTAGCCCTTCCTTCCCTTATTGGCCTGATCCTGGGGGCAGTGAGGGTCCCTGGGATTTTTTTGAGCCGGGAAATGGCACGCTCAAAGTGGCCTTTTTAGGAAGACTGAGCTGTGTGCATTGGGAGGGAAGGACAGTCCCGAGGAGACCTGGAATCATCCAGGCATGAGGAGATGGGGGTCTGCCCTAGACCCCAAACACGTAGGGCCACGGGATGAGAAGCTAGAAGAGAACTTTAAGGCCACCCAAGAGGCAGCATGGCACAGGAGAGAAACAGTTTGTGGTATGGAACCAGCTCCGGCTTTGGAGTCAGAAGACCAGAATTCAAATCCCTCCTCAGATACTTTTGCCTGTGTGACCTTGGGTAAGTAATTTCCTTTTTCTGGGCTCAAGGTTCCACTCCATCTAGGGACAAGGTGGGACTAGACGACTTCCAGCAGCACCTTCCAGCTTGAAATTTCTGATACTTGGTCCAACCCCCTCCTTTTACAACAGAGGAAAGTGACTATGCGGAGAATCACTACCAGGTCTTCCAACTCTTACATCCATCACTCTCTCCCCAGGGACTCCACGAGCCTGAGTCACTGAGGACTGGGTCTGGGAGTCCTGCTGCTTGGCCTGACCCCTCCCAGCCTCCCCATTTAACCCTGGACCGCCCCAAACACAGGCTGCATTAAGAGGCTTCCCAAGAGAAAGGGAGAGCTGAACGCTTGGCACCTCCGAGTCTTCTTCTGGGTTCACTGCTGGTGAAGACAAGCCTCTCCGTGACTCACCTGCAGAACAAAGAGTATCTGGAATTAGGCAATAACTGAGAAAACAGCATGGGAAAGGCAGAGCCCCCACCCACCCACCGCCACCCGGCCTTCCTGTCAGTTCTCCAAAGTCACCCCAACATGAGACCAGGGTGCCGATGGAATAACCAGTTTCAGGCCAGCAGAACAGGGATTGCCATTGGCTTGGCCTCCTCCTCCTCCTCCTGGGCATGTTGCACCAGGAAAGTAAAAGAGATTTGTTAAAAAAGGGAAAGTTTAAAAAGAGGAGAGAGAGACGGAGACAGGGAGAGGGGGAGAAGAGAGAGAGAAAGAGGGGGGGAGAGAGGGAGAGAGACAGAGAGAGAGACAGAGACAGGGAGAGGGGGAGAAGAGAGAGAGAAAGAGGGGGGAGAGAGAGGGAGAGAGAGAGAGACAGAGACAGGGAGAGGGGGAGAAGAGAGAGAAAAAGAGGGGGGGAGAGAGAGAGAGACAGAGACAGAGACAGGGAGAGGGGGAGAAGAGAGAGAGAAAGAGGGGGGAGAGAGAGGGAGAGAGAGACAGAGACAGAGACAGGGAGAGGGGGAGAAGAGAGAGAGAAAGAGGGGGGGAGAGAGGGAGAGAGACAGAGAGAGAGAGACAGAGACAGGGAGAGGGGGAGAAGAGAGAGAGAAAGAGGGGGGAGAGAGGGAGAGAGACAGAGAGAGAGAGACAGAGACAGGGAGAGGGGGAGAAGAGAGAGAGAAAGAGGGGGGAGAGAGAGGGAGAGAGAGAGAGACAGAGACAGAGAGAGGGGGAGAAGAGAGAGAGAAAGAGGGGGGAGAGAGAGGGAGAGAGACAGAGAGACAGAGACAGAGACAGGGAGAGGGGGAGAAGAGAGAGAGAAAGAGGGGGGAGAGAGAGGGAGAGAGAGAGAGGGAGAGGGGGAGAGAGACAGAGAGAGAGAGAAAGAGAGACAGAGAGAGAGATAGAGACAGAGACAGAGAGAGAGACACAGAGAGAGAGAGAGACAGAGACAGGGAGAGGGGGAGAAGAGAGAGAGAAAGAGAGAGGGAGACAGACAGAGAGAGAGAGAGAAGAGAGAGTGACAGGGAGAGGGGAAGAAGAGAGAGAGAAAGAGGGAGGAGAGAGAGAGGGAGAGAGAGAGAGGGAGAGGGGGAGAGAGACAGAGAGAGAGAGAGAGACAGAGAGAGATAGGGAGAGGGAGAGAGAGAGACAGAGACAGAGACAGAGACACAGAGAGAGAGACAGACAGAGAAACAGAGAGTCAGAGAAAGGCAGAGAGAGAGAGACAGAAAGAGAGGGAGAGACAGAGACAGAGAGAGAGACAGAGAGAGACAGAGAGAGAGGGAGAGAGAGAGGGAGGGAGGGAGGGAGACAGAGACAGAGAGAGAGAGAGAGGGAGGGAGACAGAGACAGAGAGAGAGACACAGAGAAAGAGACAGAGACAGGGAGAGGGGGAGAAGAGAGAGAGAAAGAGAGAGGGAGACAGACAGAGAGAGAGAGAGAAGAGAGAGTGACAGGGAGAGGGGAAGAAGAGAGAGAGAAAGAGGGAGGAGAGAGAGAGGGAGAGAGAGAGAGGGAGAGGGGGAGAGAGACAGAGAGAGAGAGAAAGAGAGACAGAGAGAGAGAGAGAGAGGGAGAGAGAGAGACAGAGACAGAGAGAGAGACAGACAGAGAAACAGAGAGAGAGTCAGAGAAAGGCAGAGAGAGAGAGACAGAGAGAGAGACAGAGAGAGGGAGAGAGAGAGGGAGGGGGGAGAGACAGAGACAGACAAAGACAACAGAGACAGAGAAACAGAGAGAGACAGGGACAGGGAGAGGGGGAGAAGAGAGAGAGGAAGAGAAAGAGAGGGAGAGAGACAGAGAGAGAAGAGAGAGTGACAGGGAGGGGGGGAGAAGAGAGAGATCTCAGCCTAAGCCTCCTGTCCCACACCAGACCCCCACCATGGAAACATCTGGCTTCTAGCTTCTGGATTGTGGACAGGAGCCTCACAATGGAACTCAATCTGTAGGAAGTACTTAGCTAAGGTCAAATGAGGCGAGGGCCTCAAGAACTCCATGGGCTAAGGGGCAACAGCTAATAAATATTACCTGGGGACACACGTTATTTTCCAGAAATCTGTTCTAAGAGAGATCACACTCCAACTTTTTCTTTGCCCCCTTCCCTATTTGTGCTAGAGCCAAGTAAAAAATTCAGTTCCCATGGGAGCTGGGAATCAGCCCCATCTCTGACTAGAGGACAAATTCATTCATTCATTCATTCATTCATTCATTCATTCATTCATTCATTCATTAACTCATTTTACTCAACAAGCATCTATTAAGCTTACGATTTCAGTTACTGCGCTGCTTAGCATTCCATTTCGGTTTTCAATGGAAAGTTCTCCACTTGGGCTCAAAGTGCCCAGGCTCTTGTGCTTCCCAAGTACAGGATGAGGGAGGGGGATATGACAGGCCTCTTGAAAAAGATTTGGAGAGTTTAGTGCATTGTCAGCTTGTGTTGAGTTGGCACTGGTAGAGGCCATAAACTCAAAGCAGGAATATGGCCTCTAAGAAAGCTTGGGAGGCAGCATGGTTGATACAATGAAAGAGCCCCAGATGTGGAGTCAGAAGAGGTAGGTTCAGATCCCTTGTGATCTTGGAAAGGCACTTAATCTCTCTGGGCCTCAGTCTCCCCATCTGTAAAATGGAGGCATTGGCCTCTAAAGTCCCTTCCAGCTCTCAATGCATGATCCTAAGAGCCTATGAAAGTTAATGTGATCTTGGGTAACACTGGGAGATGCTCAGTAGCCAAGATTAGGGCAGTATGGTTCTGCCCTCCTTTGCCCTGGTCAAGCCTCATCGGGAGTACAAGAATACCATATCTGAGGAAGGACTTTGATGAGCTAAAGAGTACCCAAAGGACAGTGACAAGATAAAAGGACTGGGAACTTGTATCTGGGGATTGATTAAAAGGACTGGGTATGGGAGCCAGGTAGGTGGCTTGGTAGATAAAGAACCAGACCTAGAGACAGGAGGTCCTGGGTTCAAATCTGACCTCAGACACTTCCTAGCTATGTGACCCTGGGCAAGTCACTTGACCCCCATTGCCTAGCCCTTACCACCACTCTTCTGCCTTGGAGTCAATACACAGTATTAATTCCAAGGTGGAAGGTAAGGGTTTGGGTTTGTTTGTTTTTTTTTTAAGTCATTGGCCTTTCCCTGGACCCTGATGATGCTGCTGGAGTTTAAAAAACATTCCTGAACTTGCTAATCAATGGGGACAAGGCTGGGAGGGAAGGAGGATTGCTGGAGAACTTCCCCTACCTCCCAGGGGAAGGCTTCATGTAAAGAACACCCACATCCCAGACTCCCACAGGGTTTTCCCTTCTATGAAAGCTTCTTTAGGGAACCTCGCCTTGAGAAAGAAAGATTGGAGTCAGACAATTTGAATTCCATTCCATACTCTGTCCCGAGCTGTGTGACATTATACAAGTGGCTTACCTGCTCTGAATCTCACTAAAAAGGTAAGTCTCCTTATCTTTCCCAGCCTTTCTCACAGTTATAGGACAGAGGATATGAGCTAGTGTGTCCAGGGAACTTGGGAAACCCCAAAGCACTGGATAAAGGTTAGCTATGATTCTTGTGGATGGAACAAGCTGTTAACAAAGCAGGGGAAGTCCCTCTGGTCAGCTGGCCACAGCTTAGAAAAGACTATAAGTGAGAGAGTGAGCTCCACATTCCTAAAGGTCTCGGGCATCAGCTGGTTAGCCACTTGTCGGGGGTTTTGTAGAGGAGATTCCTAGTGGTTAGTTGTGGGTCTGAGACAGCTTGGTGCCAGGGGACACAGCGCCAGGCATTTCCCCTGTCTGGATCTCAGCTTCCTCCTCGATTCAAGATGTCCAACATCAGTGGAAGAGGCCTCGGGAGGTATCTCCTTCCCAGAATTTAAAGCTAGAAGGAACCCTGGAGAGCATTTTGTCCAAGCCCCTCCTTTTCCAAGAGATTAGTGAGTCCACCCTATAGGTGAGGAAACTGAGGCTTTGAGAGGTGAGGTGACCCATCCAAGGCCACACATTTTCTCCTTTTTCCCCATCTCACTCCTCCCACACAATCTTGGCCCCTCCTGTCAGATCTTTGGCTCCTCTGACTTCTTCTCTTTTTCCCCTGCTGTTGCTGGTCTCCATTGTACAGCCAGGAATGGCATCTGGACAAGGACTACCTGAGAAGGCAACCAAGCATTTGCCCAGCAGCCACATCATAGAGGTAGGGCAAGAAAAGGCCAGAACTAGTCTGACACTGTTTTGTTTTTGGTTTATTTGTTTGTTTGTTTTTACAGAGAAGATTCTGATTGCAAAGTTAAACAAGAAGAAACATGGCGGCATTACCTAGATCCTTCTAAAAGTCTTGCCTCCACTTGAGACTCTAAAGTCCCTTAGAACCTCTATCTCCATCCTTTTTTGGAAAGGCCAGTGTCATCACAGGGGGATGTGAGGGATGTCAAGGCAAGGCTACCCAGGAGGAGCAATCAGGAGGGGGATAAAAGCCACACAAGAAAAGTATTTGGATGGGAGGACCACATGGTGAGAGCCAGCATGCAACAGGGGCCACTCCTCTCAGTCCATTGGAAGCAAACTCTGAGGAAGAGGAATTTCTTTTCAGAAGGCCCTTCCCTGGGGCAGGCCTTTGTGTTTCTGGGCTATGATTGCATAAATAGAGGGTCATAGCATTTTGAGCTGAAAGAAACCTTTGTGATCTTCTCCTCTTTCAATTTAAATTTTTATTATTTTTAATTTTTATTTATTTATTCAAAAAACATTTTCCCATGTTTACATGATTCATTTTCTTTCCCTCCCCTCTTCCTCCTCTTTTTTTAGAGGAAAATACCTCTCCCTATAGAAAAAGTGATTTGTCATGGAGGTCGTAAGTAGACAAGCTGGGATTTGAACCCAAGTCCTCGGACTCCTGAGTTAGAATTCTTTTCACTGCTGCCTCTCACTTCCACTGATAATAACTCCCATCTATAGAGCACTTAAATGTTTATAAAGCACATTCCCCACCCCACTTCTAAAAAGGGAGATTGTACAAGTAGGATTATCCCCATTTTACAGAGGAGGAAATGGAAACTCTGAGGCAAAATTACACAGCTAGTAAATCCCACCAAAACCCAGACTCATGTCTGACCTGAACGATAGAACTGGCATTCTTTCCCCAATACTAAATCCTAAGAGCAGTGAGTGGCGAAAGGGAAGGTCAGGCTCTTGGAAAGGGCCTGGCCCAGCCTGAGATAATGGTATGGCTTTGGACTTCAAGAGGACCACATTTCAGATGGATTCAGTCAGTCAGAAGTGCAGCCTCCCTATCGAAGTCAAATGTTTTAAGGCCACTTTGCCTTAAGCAAGAAACCTGGACCAAGAGCAGGAACTGTCTTTTGCCTTTCCTAGTATCTCCAGCACTTAACAGAGTGCCTGAAACATAGTAGGCACTTCATAAATTCTCTGACTTGATGGGAGAGTGAGGAAGCCAGGATTCCAGTCTCAGCTCCACAATCAATTGTTTGGGAGACTTAGAGTAATTTCCTTCCCTCTATTAGCCTCAGTTTCTACATCTGTAAAGTGGCAGGGGGCAGAGTTTACTGACTAATTTACCTTAATTGGCCTTCCTACCTTTGATATTCTGGAGTCTGAGTTCTAAAGACTATTCCAGTTCTGATACTCTTTCAGTTCTCTCAAAGCTCTGACATTCTGTATCTATGTGCTAAGATCCCTCTCTCCATCTCTTATATCTTTGTTCTAAAACATAGGGTCTCACCCTCCTATCTGTGAAAGTTGTATTCTGTGTTCTAAGTTCTCTCCCAACTCTGACATTCTATGTTCTAAGGATCCTCTCTTCTAGCTCTGATATTCTTGTTCTAAGGATGCTCTATTCTAGCTCTGATATTCTCATTCTAAGGATGCTCTATTCTAGCTTTGATATTCTTGTTCTAAACATAGGGTCTCTCCCTCCTACCTGTGAAAGTTGTATTCTGTGTTCTAAGTTCTCTCCCAGCTCTGACATTCTATGTTCTAAGGATCCTCTATTCTAGCTCTGATATTCTCATTCTAAGGATGCTCTATTCTAGCTCTGATATTCTTGTTCTAAGGATCCTCTCTTCTAGCTCTGATATTCTCATTCTAAGGATCCTCTATTCTAGCTCTGATATTCTCATTCTAAGGATCCTCTATTCTAGCTCTGATATTCTTGTTCTAAACATAGGGTCTCACCCTCCTACCTGTGAAAGTTGTATTCTGTGTTCTAAGTTCTCTCCCAGCTCTGACATTCTATGTTCTAAGGATCCTCTATTCCAGCTCTGATATTCTTGTTCTAAAACGGAGGGTTTCGTCCTACCAGCTATGAAGGTTTTATTCTGCGTTCTAAGTTCCTTGCCAGTTCTGACATTCTATGTACATTTTATATACTAAAGTCTGCTCTTTAAGCTCTGTCAGTATGTTCCAAAGTCCCTTCCATCTCTGACAGCCTGTTTTATGTCATAAGCTTCCTTCCACTTCTGATATATACATTCTAAATTTTCTTCTAACTGATGTTCTAAATCCTTTTTGCTTTGACTTTTCATATTCTAAGGTCCCTGGCAACCATGGCATTCTGGATTCTCATTATATTTTCTATTCCAAATATTCTCCTAGCTCTGACATTCTACATCCTCATGTCCCTTCCAGCTCTGACTTTCTATGTTGTTGGGGGGTTTTTTAACCCTTAAATTCTGACTTAGTAACAGCTCTAAGAAAGGCAAGGGCTAGGCAAATGGGGTTCAGTGACTTTCTCAGGGTCATACAACTAAGAAGTGTCTGAGGGGAAATTTGAACCCAGGTCCCCCTGGCTCCAGGCCTGGCACTCTATCCACTGTGCCACCTAGCTGTCCCCAACATTCTGTGTTTTAAGGTCACTTTAATCTCTGACATCCTGTGCCCAAAGGTTGTTTCATGCCCTTCCATTCTATCTTCCATTAGTATTGAGACCCAAATATAACGATGACAGTAATGAATAATATATACCATCCCAGGAGACTGTCTGTGCCTTGTGACTATCCGAACAAAGGCCCCAAGGTGTTATCCAACAAAGAATCAGTTTTCATGGGAAAGAGAACCTTGAATGGTCGTGAGCAGGATATTTACACCTTTCACCTAAGACCCAAGTAAAACCCTTCCCTCCTCCGTCTCACAAGGGAGAGAACAAGCTGCTGCCCATAGGATATGAGTGAACCCTTTGTGGGTTAAGCTGACAGAGCTTCCATCATCGATCCAGACCCAGTTCAATGAACCCCAGCTCCATCGGGAAGCTGACCGTTGTTTTCAGTCTTGTTGCCTTGGCCATCTGCTGTGACTCGTATGAGTATGGGCTTCCATAAGAGAAGACAGAGATCAGAAGTTCTCTACGGATGGCGTAGGGACCTCTAGGACTCCCCAAGACCCTTTTCAAGAGGTTGCCAAAGTCAAAACGATTTTCATAATAATTCTAAGATGTTTTCATTTCTTTTTTAAATTTTTATTTAATTAATTAGGGTTAGGGTTTTAATTTTATTTAATTAACAGTTCTTTCTCTGGATGTGGATAGCGTCTTTCTCATAAGTCCCTCAGAATTGTCCTGGATCACTGCATTGCCACTAATGGAGAAGTCCATTACATTCAATTGTGCCACAGTGTTTCAGTCTCTGTACAATATTCTTCTGGTTCTGCTCCTTTCGCTCTGCATCACTTCCTGGAGGTTGTTCTAGTCTCCATGGAATTCCTCCGCTTTATTATTCCTTTGAGCACAATAGTATTCCATCACCAACATATACCACAATTTGTTCAGCCATTCCCCAATTGAAGGGCATCCCCTCATTTTCCAAGTTTTGGCCACCACAAAGAGTGCAGCTATGAATATTCTTGTACAAATCTTTTTCCTTATATCTCTTTGGGGTACAAACCCAGCAGTGCTATGGCTGGATCAAAGGGCAGACAGTCTTTTAGTGCCCTTTGAGCATAGTTCCAAATTGCCCTCCAGAATGGTTGGATCAATTCACAACTCCACCAGCAATGCATTAATGTCCCTACTTTGCCACAACCCCTCCAGCATTGATTACTTTCCTTTGCTGTCATGTTAGCCAATCTACTAGGTGTGAGGTGATACCTCAGAGTTGTTTTGATTTGCATCTCTCTGATTATAAGAGATTTAGAACACTTTTTCATGTGCTTATTAATAGTTTTGATTCCTTTATCTGAAAATTGTCTATTCATGTCCCTTGCCCATTTATCAATTGGAGAATGGCTTGATTTTTTTGTACAATTGATTTAGTTCTTTATAAATTTGAGTAATTAGACTTTTATCAGAGATTTTTGTTATGAAGATTGTTTCCCAGTTTGTTATTTCCCTTCTGATTTTGGTTGCATTGGTTTTGTTTGTACAAAAACTTTTTAATTTCATGTCATCAAAATTATTTTACATTTTGTGACTCTAAGTCTTGCTTGGTCTTAAAATTTTTTCTTTCCCAAAGGTCTGACATGTATACTAATCTGTGTTCACCTAATTTACTTATAGTTTCCTTCTTTATATTCAAGTCATTCACCCATTCTGAGTTTATCTTGCTGTAGGGTGTGAGATGTTGATCCAAACCTAATCTCTCCCACACTGTCTTCCAATTTTCCCAGCAGTTTTTATCAAATAGTGAATTTTAGTCCCCAAAGCTGGGATCTTTGGGCTTATCAGAGACAGTCTTGCTGAGGTCTCTTACCCCCAGTCTATTCCACTGATCCTCCTTTCTGTCTCTTAGCCAGTACCAAATTGTTTTGATGACCGCTGCTTTATAATATAGTCTGAGATCTGGGACTGCAAGGCCCCCTTCCTTTGCATTTTTTTCATGATTTCCCTGGATATCCTTGATCTTTTGTTCTTCCAAATGAACTTTGTTATGTTTTTTTCTAATTCAGTAAAAAAAAGTGTTTTGGTAGTTCAATGGATATGGCACTAAATAAGTAAATTAGTTTGGGTAGGATTGTCATTTTTATTATGTTGGCTCATCCTACCCATGAGCAATCAATGTTTTTCCAACTGTTTAGGTCTAGTTTTAATTGTATGGAGAGTGTTTTGTAGTTGTGTTCATATAGTTCTTATGTTTGTCTCAGCAGATAGATTCCTAAGTATTTTATATTGTCTCGGGTGACTTTAAATGGAATTTCTCTTTCTAACTCTTGCTGCTAAGATTTTAATTTCTAATAGTCAGTATTGCTACATATAAACCACCCAAATGGAAGCTCTCTGGAGGAATCAACAATTTGGAAGCGTGAGACCCAAAACAGCTGGTGTAGATACTCCTGTCTTCCTTTCAATCTACAATAAGATGGGAAGGATAAATATTGCATATACCAGGATTGCAGATGAAGAATCCAGAGCTCAAAAAGAAAAGGCAACATAGCATGGGCTTAAGCTCCAACCTTGCCATGTAGGGCCAGGAAGCTTTGGGTACGTCATTGAATTTTTCTGGACTCCTTTGTCCTCCTCTGTAGAATGAAGGAGCTAAACTCCATGACCTCAAAGCTCCTTTCCACCTTGCAATCCAATTTGCCCAAGGTCTTGCAGCCAGGAAGTGTCAAAGCTGAGACTCAATCTCGGGGCTTTATCTGAGCCCAGGGTACTCTGCATTGCACCATCAAGGATCTGTTCCTTAACAAAGACTGAATTTTCAGACAAGTCTTAAAGGTTCAGAGAGGCCAAATGACTAGTCTGTAATCACACAGTAAATGTTGAGACAGAATTCATACTCGAGTCTTCTTGATTGTGGATCCAGAACTCTGATGACGATGGTTAGATAGTGTTAGAAAGGTAGGACAGTCAGGTGGCTAGATCCCACTCTGCCTCAGACCACATTGCCTCTTTTTTCATTATCAAAAGAATAACAAGGAGGATTAAGGTAGCTGTAAAACTTTTCATGAATTATCTCGTTGAGCCCCTCAGCAATCAGAGGTGCCAAGTGCTGTTATCATGCCCAGTTTAAAGAGGAAAAAACTGAGGCTCAGAAAGGTTTGGAGACTTGTCCATCTACTATGTGGTGGGCACTAAACAAAACACTTTAAAAATATTATCTCATTTGATTCTCCTGTGAGATAGGTATGAATATGATTCCCACTTTACAGTTGAGGGAACTGAGGCAGGCAGAAGTTAAGTAGTAAGTATATGAGGTTAGATTTGAACTCGGGTCTTCTTGACTCCAGGTTCAGCAATCTATCCTAGCTGTCTCCATTATTATAATAAATTCTTGTTGATGGATTATCATTAATGTTATTATTGGCATCATTACTATACAAAAATGAATGAATGAAGTGAAACCCTCTCTCTGGAGGCAGCTCAGTGTCACAGAGAAGAGAAGACTCAGCACGAGGCAATGAGTGGAAAAAACACTGAATGTGGACTGAGCTCTGATCTCTCCTTGCCACTTTGCGTGACCTTAGCTAAATCATTTCCCCTTCCTAGGCTTCAGCTTTCTCCTTAATCCTCGGAAGGGACTGGACTGACTGACCTCTTCCCATGATCATGGGTGTCCCCACGTGGGTGGGCCAGCCATGCTTAGGAAAATGGCGGCAGTAAACCTAAGCTAGCTCCCCTTCCATCTGCTCCAGCCTCTGCCAGTGTCTGGCTACGTTATTGCCTACAAAGCAAGAAAATCCTCCTAAGAGCCGCACCCCGGTGGCTCCTCCGATCCATTCTGGGTTTCCAGCCCCAAACAGCCATGGAGGCAGCTGGGATCCTAGTGAAGGAAAAGATGGTCAAGATGCCACCCAAATGGCTCTTGGGAAGCGAAAGGTAACTAGTGGCCTTTTCTGGTCTTTTCTGGTCTCCTTCCAAGCTCTTAGACGAATCTCAGCGGGTCGGAACTTGATTTCACAACCTGCCCAGCTGCTGTGTCATCCGTTTATGTGAAACTTCTAATGCCATAAGACCGCGGGAGGAAGACGAGGCCCCGGGGCCAAGGGGACAGTCTACTCGCTCCCTATGGGCACCGGCCCAGAACTTGGGGGTCCATGCCATGCAAGTGACCCGACAGGAAGCTTTCCAGGCAAAGCCCCTCGGCTCGGGCCCACCTGCCCGTTTCACAAGGTGCCGCCCACAGCTGCTGGCAGTCTCCGTCGGGGTCTCCGTCCCTCACACTCCGTGTCCCCTGACTCCAGACCCAAAGCTCTCCACGGGATGTTGGAGGCTGTCCGTCACTAAGGCCAAGTGCATTCTGGCCCCACCCACACCCGGGGAAGCTCCGGCCCAATTGGAGGCCTCCATCCACTCACCCACCACAACGTCCCTCCTCTACGGGGAGACCCCCGGTTCTGAGGCCCCGCCCCTCCCCTTCCCAGGCTGCCCTTTGCTTTTGTCTTGCCTTCGAAGGATAGCGAGACTCTCCCCCAAAAAGGAGAGCCACCCATTCAGGCACGGCCCACGGCCCGGGAATCTGGGTGACTGCTGCAGCCACCCCGCCCCAGAGAAGCCTGTCAGAGCAGGGGCGAGCCCAGCATCCACATGCACCTGCCTTCCCCCCACTCATTCATTCATTCATTCATTCACTCAAGAAGGATTTCCTACCCAACCACAGGCACAAAGAATGCCAGGGGGGAGAACACCGGATCAGTCCTGCCAGCCCTAGCGCTGACCCGATCCACTTTTTCAGTGATGAGACAGAAACCTCTAAAGACTGGGGGGCAGCAGAACGGCCGCCTGATTCCCCCCAGCTTCATCGATGACTGTCTGGGAGACCTTAGACAAGTCACTTCAGTCTCCCTCTCCTCAGCTGAAACAGAAACGATCTCTATGCTTGAATAGGCTTTGACCGGGGGACAAGAGGAAGGGGATGAGAGAGGACCTGGCAGGGCGGGAAATCGCAGACTCCCACAGCTGGAAGTCAGGCCAGCACACGTCAACATGGATTCCAAACCCAGCTCTACTATTCTCACTTCTGAGAGCTTCAGCCAACCACCCAATCACTGTGGGCCTCAGTTTCCCCTGAAAAGAGGCAGAATAAGTCACCGTATCTCGGATTCTCAGAAGACCTCCAGGGACGGGAAGCTCATTCCCATCCCATTGGTGGGGGTTCTTGCTCATCTCTTGTCTATCTTCAGCCTGTCGTTTCTTTCATATCAGATCTGCCCTTCAGGAGCGAGCCTATCAGGTCTGCGCTGCTAAGTGGTGCAGTGGTTAGAGCCCCGGGGCTGGAGTCGGGAAGACTCGTCTTCTTGAGTTCAAATCTGGCCTCAGACTGGCACCGCCCTCCCAGAGCTGCTGTGAGGATCAAATGAGAGAGTAAGTGCCAATGAAGCGCTTCGCCCACAGTGCCCAGCAGACGTACGTGTCAGCCCTTGGCTGGAGCATCCATTCGAGAAGCCGTGGCCCAGGGCGGCACTTGGGTCACTCGAAAAACTCCAAGAGAGTCTCCAGGAGAGCAGAAGAAACCCGAAAGGAGCTAAGAAGAGCTCTGGACCAGCTGGCCATGGCAGCCCCCGAGGAGGCAGGAGCCACCTCCCGGAGACATAGGGATGGGGCCCCGCTGTCAGGACCTGGTTGGAGAGAAAGCAGGAGAGTCGCCTGGCCACAGACTCAGAAGGCACTTTCCCCTTCCTGCGAGCAGGAGCAGTGGCGCCGAGTGACCCCTGGGTGGCAGCATGAAACAAGGTCCCATCATCAATCACTGCATGCCAAGCTACCCCGCCCTGCTGACCAGGGTGGGCCCAGAGCTGGCAGGGACCTAAGGACCTAGAACACAGGATGAAGGCTGGGAGGAGGAACCTGAGGCTGCAGAAGGGCAACTCTAGAAAGGACCCTGGAATGTGGAATGTCAGAGAAGAGCTGGGACGTTCTTTTGATGAATGCCAAAGCTGGAAGGGACCTTAGAACATGCAATGTCAGGCCTGGGAGAGCACTTGGAGCAGGGAATCCCAAAGCTGGGACAGCCCTTGGAACGCAGAATGCCAAAGCTGGGAGAGTCCTTGGAACAGGGAATGCCAAAGCTGGGAGAGTCCTTGGAGCAGGGAAAGCCAAAGCTGGGAGAGTCCTTGGAACAGGGAATGCCAAAGCTGGGAGAGTCCTTGGAGCAGGGAAAGCCAAAGCTGGGAGAGTCCTTGGAACAGGGAATGCCAAAGCTGGGAGAGCCCTTGGAATGCGGAATGCCAAAGCTGGGAGAGCCCTTGGAGCAGGGAATGCCAAAGCTGGGAGAGCCCTTGGAGTGCAGAATGCCAAAGCTGGGAGAACCCTTGGCACAGGGAATGCCAAAGCTGGGAGAGTCCTTGGAGCAGGGAATGCCAAAGCTGGGAGAGCCCTTGGAGTGCAGAATGCCAAAGCTGGGAGAACCCTTGGCACAGGGAATGCCAAAGCTGGGAGAGTCCTTGGAACAGGGAATGCCAAAGCTGGGAGAGCCCTTGGAACGCAGAATGCCAAAGCTGGAAGAGCCCTTGGAGCAGGGAATGCCAAAGCTGGGAGAGCCCTTGGAGTGCAGAATGCCAAAGCTGGGAGAACCCTTGGCACAGGGAATGCCAAAGCTGGGAGAGTCCTTGGAACAGGGAATGCCAAAGCTGGGAGAGCCCTTGGAGCAGGGAATGCCAAAGCTGGGAGAGCCCTTGGAGTGCAGAATGCCAAAGCTGGGAGAACCCTTGGCACAGGGAATGCCAAAGCTGGGAGAGTCCTTGGAACAGGGAATGCCAAAGCTGGGAGAGCCCTTGGAGCAGGGAATGCCAAAGCTGGGAGAGCCCTTGGAGTGCAGAATGCCAAAGCTGGGAGAGCCCTTGGAACGCGGAATGCCAAAGCTGGAAGAGCCCTTGGAGCAGGGAATGCCAAAGCTGGGAGAGCCCTTGGAGTGCAGAATGCCAAAGCTGGGAGAACCCTTGGCACAGGGAATGCCAAAGCTGGGAGAGTCCTTGGAACAGGGAATGCCAAAGCTGGGAGAGCCCTTGGAGCAGGGAAAGCCAAAGCTGGGAGAGTCCTTGGAACAAGGAATGCCAAAGCTGGGAGAGCCCTTGGAACGTGGAATGCCAAGGCTGGGAGAGCCCTTGGAGCGCAGAATGCCAAAGCTGGGAGAGCCCTTGGAGCGCAGAATGCCAAAGCTGGGAGAACCCTTGGCATAGGGAATGCCAAGGCTGGGAGAGCCCTTGGAGCGCAGAATGCCAAAGCTGGGAGAGCCCTTGGAGCGCAGAATGCCAAAGCTGGGAGAACCCTTGGCACAGGGAATGCCAAAGCTGGGAGAGCCCTTGGAGCAGGGAATCCCAAAGCTGGGAGAGCCCTTGGAACGTGGAATGCCAAAACTGGAAGGGACCTTAAAACATGGAATGCCAAGTCTGGAAAGAACATTAGAACATGCAAAGTCAGGTTTGGGAGGACTCTTAGAACATGGAATGTTAGCTCTGGGAAAGACCCTAGAGCTAAGAGGGACCTTGGAACATGGAATGTCAGAGCTGGAAAAGTCCTTGGAGTATTCACCCTGAGAGCCAGGGGGCCTTTTGAACACAGAATGTTAGAACTGGGAGAGCCTTTTGGACAGACCCTATCAGGCCTTAGAGGGAACTTAGAGTTCCTCTGTTGCAGTGGGGAAAGGCTAGCTTTAGAACCCTAGCACCTGGATTCTAGTGCTACCTCTGCTATTTACTGCTTGTGTGATCTTGGGCAAGTCACTAATGGATTGGCCTAGATGACTGTTTGATCCTTTGCACTTCTCATCATTGGATCTAATCCAACCCCTACATTTTACCAAAGCCCAAACTGAGGCTGAAGGAGTCTTCCTGAAAGTTATTCTTATTTGGACCCGAATTTGTTGTTTGGTTGGCAGCCTGGGGAGCCCCAGGACTAACCAGTTAATGCTGTAAACAAGCCCTAAGCAAAGCCTTACTCCTCAGGGTCCTGCCTGGGCTGGCACTGCTGAGGGAGCTCCTGGGGAATTGCCTGGAATTGCCTCCCCCACCCTAAGCCAGTCAGCCTTGGCAGGGGTACAGTAGTAAAGGAGAGCGGCTCCAGTTGGGCCCTCCAGAGGCAGGGAGGGTTAAAATCCCCAAACCAGAGATTTCTCAGGCTCTTGGCTTTTGAGCCAAAAAGAACGTTAGAAGGAGGCACCTGGAGATCCATCAACACAGAAACTCCTACTGAGACAGCTCAACATGTGGGATGCACTTTCCTGGCTTAGAGAGGTACCCGAGGCACTAAGAGGTAAAATCCTGAGCCACAGGGTCAGTATGTGACAGAAAAAGGAAGGAAGGAAGGAAGGAGAGAGAGAGAGAGAGAGAGAGAGAGAGAGAGAGAGAGAGAGAGAGAGAGAGAGAGAGAGAGAGAGAGAGAGAGAAGAGAGAGAGAGAGGGAGGGAGGGAGGAAGAGAGAGAGAAAGAAAGAAAGAACGAGAGAAAGAAAGAACAAAAAGAAAGAAAGAAAGAACGAGAGAAAGAAAGAACAAAAAGAAAAAAGAAAGAAAGAGAGAAAGAGAGAAAGAAAGAAAGAAAGAAAGAAAGAAAGAAAGAAAGAAAGAAAGAAAGAAAGAAAGAAAGAAAGAAAGAAAGAAAGAAAGAAAGAAAGAAAGAAAGAAAGAAAGAAAGAAAGAAAGAAAGAAAGAAAGAAAGAAAGAAAGAAGGAAGGAAGGAAGGAAGGAAGGAAGGAAGGAAGGAAGGAAAGAAGGAAAGAAGGAAAAGGAAGGAAGGAAGGAAGGAAGGAAGGAAGGAAGGAAGGAAGGAAGGAAGGAAGGAAGGAAGGAAGGAAGGAAGGAAGGAAGGAAGGAAGGAAGGAAGGAAGGAAGGAAGGAAGGAAGGAGGAACGTTTTAAGTCTACTTCCAGCTATATTCAGACTTTATCAGTTCTCTCTGTGGAGGTGGAGAGCCTTTTTCCTCAGGAGTCCCTCAGAATTATTTTTTGGCTGGTGTAGTGTTTATTAACAAAAGTCTCGTCCTGCATCATCAGGCGGAGATATAAGGTGGGGGGGGGGTCCTTCTCTGGCATCTTCACGGCCATGTCATAAGTAGGCAGGATATACTGCGGGGGAGCCTCGAAGGCCGGGTACACAGCGATGTCGGGCAGGTTTCTGTTGCTGATGTACTTGTAGCAATTCCAGACACAGTTGATGAGATAAGCCTTAAATCACTGTATTGTTGGGAACAGTTAAGTCATTCACAATTGATCATCATACAATATTGCTATTCCCAAGTACAATCTTCTCCTGCTTCTGCTCATTTCACTTTGCATCAGTTGATAGAAGTCTTCCCAAGTGTGTTTGGGACCTTGTTTGGCATTTCTTCTAGCTAGCACAACAGGATTCCCCCACAACTATGTAGCACAACTTGTTCAGCTACTCTCCAATTCATGGGCATCCCTTTCATTTCCAGTTCTTTGCTGCCACAAAAAGAGCTGCTTTCCATTTTTAGTCCGTATGAGTCCTTTTCCTGACAACCCCTTTTCCCATTGATGAGCTCTTCCTAGAACTTCCATTGGGGGAGGTCCCCAGAGCAGCCGTCCCTGATTCTCTGGACCAATCCCAGGGACCTCACCGTGCCCACCTCTACTTTTCGACTCCATGTTTATGTACCGTCTTTCCCCATTGGAAAGCGAGCTCTCAGAGGAGAGAGACTCCCTATTTGCTCGTATTTGGATCTCTAGCACTTAGCCGAGTCCTTGGGGCACGCTTGTTGACTGACTGACCAACGGACGCTACTTCCTGGACTTGTGATTTCTAGCACCTCACCAATTCCAAAAGCCAGCTTCAGAAGGCAACGAAATTCGCCCAGATGGCCTAAAATCTAAGCGTCTCCCAAAGCCTGTCAACGCCAAAGATAAAAGGACAGCTTGCTGCAATCAGGGGTTCCTGTCTTGGCAGAGTGCCAACCTTTGGTATCTGGTGCAAAGGGAAACCTATAAATATCGAGGCTTCCTGCAGTTGGAAGGGATTGGCCACAGCGCGACCAAAGAAAACATTTGCTTCCTGTGTGAAGAAAACATGAAGTTTTTGCTCATGCACAACACCAGATCCAGGGCACAACGGGGCGGTCCATGCGGATCCCGATAGCTAGCTAGATGGTTATTTGGGGTGACAAAAGGGGCCAATGCTCCGCTCCTCTAGGAGGTTTGGGTGCTGATAAGAAAATGGCCTCTTGGATACGTTTACTTGGTGGAATCCTAGACTCTCGGGGCTGAAAGAACCCGTAGACACCACAGGATTATGGACCAATGGCTGAAATGGACCTCAGAGGCCATTTCAAACAGCCCCTTCATTTTTAAGATGAAGAAACTAAGGCCCAGGGACTTGCCTGAGTAAGTGGTGCCAAAGGTAGAATCTGAACTCAGCTTTTCTGATTCCAGAGCCAAGGCTCAGGCTCTCCAACCTCTTCATTTCAAACATCCTGGGCAGCTAGTATAGTGTGTATGGTGTATAGAGTGCCAGGCCATGAGTCAGGAAGAGCAGAGTTCAAATCTGACCTCAGACACTTACTAGCTGTGTGACTCTGGGCAAGTCACTTTACTCTATTTGCCTCCATTTTTTTATCTGTAAAATGAGCTGGAGAAAGAAATGGTAAACCATTCTAGGGTCTTTGCCAAGAAAACCCCCAAAGAAATCAGACACTACTAGAAATGACTGAACAACAACAGCAAGGCCCCCTCGAAAAGGAATTAGCCCTGTTCTGCTTGGCTATGGAGGTTACAAGTAGGAAAATGCAGAGCCAATTTGGGGCCTGATGCTGAGGGAAAAAAATGTTTTTAGCCCCTATTTTCTATCTTTGACTCAATAAAAAGTATTGGTTCCAAAGCAGGTCTATAAGGGCTAGGATTAAGTGACTTGCCCAAGGTTACACAGTAAGGAAGTCGCTGAGGGCAAATTTGAACCCAGGACCTTCCATCCCTAGTCTTGACTCCCTATTCACTAAGCCATTAGCTGCCCCCAGTGCCAAGAAAAAATAACAAATTTTGGAATGGGTTGCCTAGAAGGAGGAAGGCTTTCCTTCATTGGAGGTATACTGTGTATTGGTTCCAAGGCAGAAGGCCATGAGGGTTAAGTGACTTGCCCAGGGTCACACAGCAAGGAAGTCGCTGAGGGCAGATTTGAACCCAAGACCTTCCATCTCTAGTCCTGACTCCCTATTCACTAAGCCATTAACTGCCCCCAGTGCCAAGAAAAATTAACAAATTTTGGAATGGGTTGCCTAGAAGGAGGAAGGCTTTCCTTCATTGGAGGTATACTGTGTATTGGTTCCAAGGCAGAAGGCCATGAGGCCATGAGGGTTAAGTGACTTGCCCAGGGTCACACAGCTAGGAAGTGTCTGAGGCCAATTTTGAACCCAGGACCTTCCGTCTCTGGGCCTGATTCTCAATCCACTGAGCTACCCAGCTGCCCCCTTCCCTGGAGGTCTTTGAGCAAAGGGGTGCCCATTTGCCAAAGCTGGAGTAGAAGGGACTGCCTTGCAGGCACAGGTTGAACTAGATGGCCCCTGAGAGTCCGTGATTCTGTGAGCAGACTACGAGTGGGGAAAGAGCTTCCTCCAGTGGTTAGTCGGACCCAGCTCCGGCGCCTCCCGAGGCCCCCTGCTTTGGCCCAGCTTCCACCACAAGAAAGTCAAGGGGAGATTGTCGCCCAATGTAGAGTTGGCTTCAGATGACGGAAAACCAAGGACGCACTTGGGTGCTTGTCCGAAGCGGCCCTGGCTGGAGGCTAACCGGACTCCAAGGCAGTTTCTCCCCAGCAGAAGGGCCGGCCATTGTTCAGAAGACGGAGCAAGACCTCTAAAAGCCATCTCAACCCAGACAGGAATAAAGGCGCGTCGGGTTCCTGGAGGGCAGAAGAAAGGCAAGCGAGTGGCCGATGGGGAAAGGCGGAACCACCCGCTCGCCAGAGGGCACCGCGTACGTGCAACCGACTGGTGAGCCTCATCTGCAACAGGGAAACGTTCTCCATCACGTAAGTCTAGACAGTCAACGAGACAAGTCAAGCCTTGACTCGCATCTTTTGGAATTTCCGATACATAATTGCTGACACCAAAACTTGAACAATCGGATCTCGGCACGAAGCCGGCTCCAGCCCACCTCTGCCAGCGCCACGCCCCAGAGGATCCGGGCCTGGATTTCATTGGGCCCGCCGCGGACTTGGCTGGGAAAAAAGATCTCACTTCCGTCTGGAGCTGCGAAGAGGAGAGCAGCCTTGGGTGAGCCGTTGGGGCTGAGACCAATGGGAGAAGCCTGGAAAGGTGGCCCTCGAGCACGATGTAAAGTGACGAGCTTGAACCCGAGCAGGGAGGCTTTCCTTTTCAGGTCGGCCCCACCCCCCACCCCCCCAACCCCCCAACCCCCCCACTCCCCAGCCTGTTTCAATATGCAAACTACACAAATGCAGGAAAGGCACTAGCAGGTTTGGGGGGAAGAGGGTACCGAGAAAGGCCTCAGGCAGAGGTGGGAATTGAGTCTTTTTTTTTCATTTGACATTTTTATTTAATTATTTTTGTTTAATTATTATTTATTATTATTAATTAATTTAAAATATTTTTACATGGGGGGCAGCTGGGTAGCTCAGTGGATTGAGAGCTAGCCCTAGAGACGGGAGGTCCTAGGTTCAAATCTGGCCTCAGACACTTCCCAGCTGGGTGACCCTGGACAAGTCACTTAACCCCCTTACCACTCTTCTGCCTTGGAGCCAATACACAGTATTGACTCCAAGATGGAAGGTAAGGGTTTTTAAAAATTAAAAAAATATTAAAAAAATATATTTTTACATGATTGGGAATTGAGTCTTGAAGGAAATTTGGAGGCAGAGATGAGAAGGGAGGGGCTTCGAGCTATTGGGAAACAGCCAGGGCTTTCCCTGAGATGGAAGATGGAAGATGAAGATTCCTTTTGGAGGAACCACAAGAAGGTCATTGTCACTGGACTGCACAATACATGGAGAAGAATAAGGTTAAAGAAAACTGGAGAGATAGGGCAGACTATGAAGGAATTTAAAAGCAAATGGAGGGGGCAGCTGGGTGGCTCAGTGGATTGAGAGTTGGGCCTAGAGACGGGAGGTCCTGGGTTCAAATGGGACCTCAGACACTTCCCAGCTGTGTGACCCTGGGCAAGTCACTTGTGGCTCTTCTGCCTTGGAACCAAACACACAGTATTGATTCCAAGATGGAAGATCAGGGTTTAAAAAAAAAAGGCAAATGGAGGATTTTCTATTTGATGCTGGGTAATAGGGAGCCACTGGCATCCGTTCATAATGGGAAAGATGGCATGGTTCAACCTATACTTTAAAATAATAGCTGGCAAATGAATGGAAGGCAGAATGGAGCAGGGAGAGACTCACGGCAGAAGGTGCACCTGTGAAAGAAGGGGACACGTACAAGAGATTGCGTGAAGGTAGAGAGGACAAGGTTTGGTGGCGGATTGGAAATGGGGATGAGTGCGAGAGGATCATGCCTTGGCAGTGAGGCTTAGTGGCTGGTGCCCCCCACAATGGGGAAGTCTGGAAGAAGCAAGGCTGTGAGAAGGCTAGCGAATGCTGTGTTCGAGGTGCCCAGGGGACATGGGTTCAAGACCTCCAACAGGCAGTCAGGAATGTGAAACTGGAGGTCAGGAGAGAGGTTGGGGCTGAATAAATAGCTCTGCTGAGAGATGATAATTATCCCATGAGGGCTGATTAGATGGCAGTGAGTCAAGGACTGACCTCATTGAGGAAGGAAGGAAGGAAGGAGAGGGTTTGGAGGGTCAGTAGATAACAGCTCCCCAAACCTTTATTGGGTGACAAATGTAGATAGAATGAACCTCCACAGAGGCATGAGGTGCACGGTAGAGAGAATGCCAGGCCTGGCGTCGGGAAGACCATCTGCCAGAGGCCAAATCTGGCCCCAGATACTTACTCTCTGGGTGATCCTAGACAAGTCATTTCTTTTTAAAATAATAACCCTCACCTTCCATCTTGGAATCAATACTGTGTATTGGTTCCAAGGCAGAAGAGTGGTAAGGGCTGGGCAATGGGGGTCAAGTGACTTGCCCAGGGTCACACAGCTGGGAAGTGTCTGCGGCCACATTTGAACCCAGGTCTCTGGGCCTGGCTCTCATCCACTGAGCCACCCAGCTGCCTCCCCCCCCCCCACCCCATTAGAGAAGTCATTCCATTCTGTTTGCCTCCGTTTCTACATCTGTAAAATGAGCCCGAGAAGGAAACGGTCAACCACTCCTTTATCTTGGCCACGAAAAGTCCCAAAGAGCCAAACACGCCTCAAGCAAGTCACCCGGGGGGAACAGAGAAGAGGTTCCAGGCACATGGGAAATGGCCGTGGGGAACTGCGCCATTATCCCACGGGGCCTGGCGAGGTTTTGAGTCATGCCCACCTGGGGCTGGAAAGATTAGCCAGGAAGGCCGCGTCATTGGAAAGGGAGTCAGGTGACTGCCGCCATTCCCTCTGCTGGGAACATCCTCTTCCAATGACTCCTAAGACTTACTCACCCTCCTTGCGACATCGCTGTGGAATGAGCCCGGCTCCAGGCAGAGGACCCGCTTCTTGCGGGATGCTCACGTAACCTCAGCAGAAAACCCCTTTTCTCTGAGACTCAGTTTCCTCGTTTACAAAACTACGGTCTAAGCCCACTCGGCGGCTAATCCCTGAAGTCCGCTGCTCTCGCGAGGTCTGCAGGAAGCCTTTGTTCCGAGCTGTCACCTGCTTCCTTCCTCTTTCTAGGAAAAATGGGCTCAGCCGGGAGAGAGCCTCCTTGTTCTGGTGGCCGCGTCACCTGACACTGCCTGCAGGGCATCGCTCCTTCGTGATCTCCTGGGGACAGGGAGGCTCTCCCGCAAAGATACTCCCGACGACGGCCACTGGGGGAGGCGGCCTCGGACACTCAGAGATTCACCTTCTGCCCAGAGACTCACAATGGGCTTCAAGGCTAGCATGTTCTCGGGCTGCTCCCACGGCCCATCGCCCCTCTTGGTCTCGCTGGCTTCCTGCAGATCCTCACCAAGATGCCCCTTCTCCAGGGAGCCTTCATTTCCATGGAGCTCCCCTTCCAGGGATTCATTTTCTTTAGAGTTTCTTTTTATACCTTTGTCTGCCTGGTCTCTCCCCATTCGATTACAGGCTTCTCTAGGGCAGGGACTGTCCTTCCTCTTTTTGTAGCCACAGCAGTTAGCCCAGTGCCTGGCCCAGAAGAGATGCTTAATAAATGGGTTCCAAAAATCTTAGTGCACTGAGAGTGGACCAGGTGGCCCAATGGATAGAGTAGAATGCCTAGAGTCAGGAGGATCTGGGTTCAAATCTGAACTCAGACACTTTTTAGCCATGCGACCCTGGGCAAGTCATTTAACCCCAAATGCCTAGACCTTGCTGCTCTTCTGTATTAGAACAGATTCTAAGGCAAGAGGGAAGGGCTTAAAAAATATGCACTGAGACTGTTGGGATGCCCCATATAAGTATGATGCAGCTCAGAGTCCTGCTAGAGTGCTATACTTGGAGTTGGGAACACCTGGGTTCATGTTGTGGGACTCTGGGCAAGTCACTTTAACCATACTGTATCTCAGTTTCCTCATTTGTAAAATGAGGAATGTGCATTCAATGACCTCTAAGATCCTTTTCAGCCCTAAATCTATGAGCCTAGGAAACACAGACTACCGTCATTATCCCTCCAATGTCTGAGCTAATGAATGAAAAGTGACTTGTTCAGGGGTGCATCACTAATAAGGAACAGGGTTGGATTTGAACTTGGGTCCTCTGACTTTACCATGGCGAGCTGAGAACAGTGATTCTCAAAGGCTCTCTCAGTGCAGTGCAAATTCCAGGCTAGAACGACTTCATGCCTGTGCAGAGAAACTATCTGGGTGTCTATTTTGCCATGAAAAGCAAAATTTCTAAAATATTAATATTGTTAAAAGAATTGCTAAACATAATGCTTTTTAGTATTAATATTTGTGGGACATTTCATTAATGTTCTTCTGGATAAAGAGATCGATGTTAGCACTACTTTTTAATATTACCATTTCAGGGATATTTCATTAATAACCTTCTAGATCAGCGGATCCCGGCAGGGGTCGAATGACCAAAACACAGGGGTCATCTAAAGCCATCAGAAAATACATATTTTCTGATGGCTTTAGCCTCTGAGAAATCGAGCTACTTTACAGCAAGATCTCGGAAAGAACGGGGACCCTGCTGCCCGCACATTGTACTAATATTAGTTACCTATCAGCAGCCCTCCCCCTATGAGAGGTGATGGATTTACCCTGTTGCCTGGAGACCGGACTCAAACAGAGACCCAGAGAGAGCACCCCAGTGCTAACTCCGGAGGGGTTAAGAACGAGTCCTGGAGCAGATAACTCCTGGAGCAGGTAACAGAGCCGAGTAACCCCAGCAAAGTGAAGCCTCACCTCGAGCTGGAGGGAAACGACAGGAAGAAGAAGGTAGCGTCTGCAGACCCCCTCCCCAGGCAGGACTTACCTCCTGCCCCAGCGCTTAGGCTACCTCCTGCTGGATTAATATTTCTCAACATATAATTAAATATTGTTTTTGTGATCAATCACTATGTATAAATTATGTTTGATTTGTAGCAACGAGAATTCATAATGCATATCAGGTATTTACATTCCAAATCATAACTGTAGCAAAATTACAGTTTTGAAGTAGCCACCAAAATAATTTTTTGGTTTGGGGTCACTGCAACATGAGGAACTGTATTGTGGGGTCACAGCATTAGAAAGGTTGAGAAGCACTGCTCTAGGTAGTGAGATAGATCTCAGTCATTTTAAATAATATTAATATTTGGAAATATTTCATTAATATTCCTCTAATTGAATGATAGATTTTAGTAATACTTTTTAATCATATAAACATTTGGGGGATATTTCATTAGTATCCCTCTAGATAGATGGATAGATTTTAATACTATTTTAATAATATTGATATGTTCCATTAATATCCCTAGATAGATGGATAGATTTTAATAATATTGATATTTCAAAGATATTTCATTAATATCCTTCTGGATGGATGGGGTAGACTTCAGTAATATTTTAACAATATTAATATTTTGGGATGATTTTATTACTATCCCTCCAAATAGAAGGATAGATTTTAGTAATAATTTTAAATAATATTCATGTTTTGAGGATATATCCTTAATATCCTTCTAGAAAGATGGATAGATTTTAATAATATTGATATTCCAGAGATATTTCATTAATATCCCTCTAGCTAGATGGATAGATTTTAATAATCTTTTAATAATATTGATATTTCAGATATGTTTCATTAATATCTTTCTGGATAGAGGAATAGATTTTAGTAATACTTTTTAAATAATATTAATATTTTGGAGATCTTTCATTAACATGCTTTTAGATAGGGGAATACATTTTAGTAATACTTTGATTGAAATCAATAATAATTATGGTTGATATCTTAATATTAAGTACTGATATTTGTCAATATCTAATGATACCAACAAGTATTAGGTGCAATGTTTACTCGTTATTAATATGAAGAATGTTTTGGATATTTCTGAATACTGTACTCTCTCTCCCTAGTCCCCTCTTTGAGAGGAGAAGATATTATTAGGAAGGCAGAATCAACAGACAGCTGACCAAATGGGGGAAGGAGTCAAAGGATGAGGAGGTGAGAGAAGTCAAGGTAGTTCCAAGGTGTTTGGTCTGAGCAAGAGGAGAAGCCATTGATAGAAATAGCCAAGTCAGGAGGAGCAGCCGTTGGGGGCTGCCAGCGGTGGGTTCGGGACTTCAGCTCTGTAATCCCAGGATTTCTGATGTCAGCCCCATGGGGAATCCTATCTGGGAAGTTTCTGCCGCTGCTGCTGCCTCATACTCTGCTGTACATCTCTAGCCCAGGGACCAGCTGCCTTATGGAAGGAGGGATGGAGGGCAAAGTCCAGGCCCTTCAGAAGGGAGAGAGCCTGTACTTCTGGGGCCAGAGCTGCCTCTGGGGAAAGGGGAGCAGACCAATGTTCCTCTCAAAGGGAGGGAAGAGCTGAAGTCTTTTCCACCTTCCTGGCGCCTTCTTAGACAATAACTCCTGAAACACAGCAATAGGTAGGAAGTCAGAGACTGATAGCAAGGCTCTATGTACCCCCAAACATTCATAGTATTGCTTTTGACAGCAGAAAAAAAAGAGGGGAAGTGCGGGTCAGTGACCTGGGGAAGGTAACAAAATCTTACTTATTTCACCTTAAGAAACAACAAAAGAAGGCAACATTGTATGATGTAGCAAAGAATTCTAGATTCTAAAAAAACCTCAAGCTTAGAACCAGAGGAAATCTTAGAGATTATCCAATTCCCCTCACATTTCAGAAGAGGAACTGAGACCCAGGAGGTTAAATGACTTGCCCAAAGTCACAAAGGCAAGGTCTAGATTCGAATCCCAGGTTTGCTATATGCTTACCTGGAGGACCCAAGTCACAACCTCCCCAAGCCTCCGCTTTCTTCTTGGTAAAATGAGGAGATTCGGATGCCCTTTTAAGTATGATTCTCTGAATATGAGAAAATTAGAGAAAGATGAGGATATTTGTATGAGAGGAAACAGATCAAAGGAAGTAGACTGAGACTCCGAGTCCACAGTGACCACAATTCTGGGCATGAGCATGGAAGCTAAAATTTAATTCATTGTAACAATCCATCCTGATGTCCCCTTAGTAGAGAGGTGGGGGCTACAGGTACAGAATACTACATACACAAGATCACTATGTAGGTTAGTTTTTGATGAATTTTTCTAGAGGTCCTGGGTTCAAATATGACCTAAGATACTTCCTAGCTGCGTGACCCTGAGCAAGTCACTTACCCCTCATTGTCTTCCTCTTTTTCTGCCTTAGAACAGATATTTAATATTGATTCTAAGAGGGAAAGTAACAGTTTGAAAAAAGAAAAATAAACAAGAAGAGGCACATGTCTAGAAATGACTGGAATGTTTTTTTTTAAAAATAGATTGATTTTAAAAATAAATAAATAAATAGATGAAATAGATTGATTAAAAGCAAAACAAATCAATATCGGGGCAGGGGGGCAGCGATCAACCCCTGAGCCAACACAAATTGGGCCGCCAGCTGATAGGACCTGGGTCTGCTCTGCCCCAAAGCACATCTCCTCTTTGGAAATGAGGGCGTTTGGCAACAATGATATTTACCAAAAATGCTGTGTACGAGGATTTTCAGTGCTCTCTCTGTGCCAGAATCCCAAAGGCCAGAGGCTGAGTCCTAAAGCTTTGTCGTTGCTCAGTTGTTTCCATTATGACCCATTGGGGGTTTTCTTGGCAGAGATACCAGAGCAGTTTGCCATTTCCTGCTCCAGTTTATGTTCCAGATGAGGAAACTGAGGCAAACAGGGTGAAATGACTTGCCTAGGGTCACACAGCTAGGACAGGTTTGAACTCAAGTCTTCCTGATAGCAGACCCAGCTCTATCCCCATTCCCTCTTAGTATCTGTGTGACCTTGAAGAAGTCCCCTCCCTGCCCTGGCCTCAGTTTTCTCCTCTAAAATGGGGGCGGGGGGAGGGTGGAGGCAGGGGATGGGGGGAGAGCCGACTCTGAATCCTGGGAACGTGGGCTCCCTGTGGGGCAGCTCATGTTCTAGAAATGCCACCTGGTGGAAGGTGTTTGGGTAGCTGCAAGGCTGTGTTTGCTTTGGAACTGGGAGTTGTAATTTCCCGTTTGGAGAAAAACATTCCCAACAAAGAGCAGAGACCAGGAACCCCTTTCCAAGGGGGTGGTTTCCTCTGGGCCACCCCTGGGGGCCAGCCAGAAGGCCCAGGGTCCTGGCTTCAAAACACAGGCTCGCCTCTCCCTGCCTGGATTCCCACGCTGGATCCAGGTGCTTATCCAGGAGGACAAACATGGGCTGGGGGCCACCAGGCTCACGCCCACCCTTCCCCTTCTGGGCTGGGGCAGCGGCCAAGTGCTGAGGCTGACCCACTTCCAGGCCACGTGCCCTCTCGGGGTCCCAGGCAGCTCTCAGAAGACGTTCCCTCGCTGGGAGCCCCCTCATCCCCGAGATCACCAGTTCAGCCCATCCCAGGCACTGACTGCCCGACTGCCCGGCTGATTATCTGTAATAATCCAGACATATATATATAGAGAGAGAGAGAGACGCCACCCGGTTTTTCGGACCTGGATTTTCCTGTTCCTCAGCCCATCTTTTCCCTGGCCGGCCCCTTCCTCCCCGCTTTTCCCCGAGCCTCACCTACATCACTTCCTGGGTGCCTGGCAGCTCCCTGTTGGCCACTGTAGAGGGGGGACACCAGGGCGAGCCATCGGAGCAGGACTCGTGGCCCTTGGCCTTCCCTCTTCCCCATCTCCTGCCTAGCCCTCCATTCTCCTCCTCCCTCTGCTCTCTCAAAGTCCTCATCCCAAAGGGGTTCCTGGGGTCCAAGCCACCGGGGGCTCCTTGTCCCCTTCCAGCTCCGTGATCCTGGGATGCAGGGAGGGAAGCCCAGGAGGCAGGACCGGAAGAGTGCAGGCTCTTCTGCCCTCTGGCCAGGCCAGGGTACTGGGCTCGCTGGACACTGTGAAGCCGATTAGAAAGACAATGGAAGGGTCACGAGGATGACAACCGGCATAGAGAAGGGTCTGGGGGCCAAGACATATAAACTGGGGGGGAGTTTAGCCTGGCCGAGACGTGATAGCTGATACCTGAAAAGTTGTCTTGTGGAGGACGGATTCCGCTTGTTGTTCTTGCCTCACGGGGCAGAACGAGGGCAGATAGGAAGACATTGTGAACCACTGAGCTGAGTTTCCTTCCATGTCTCCAACCCTAAAATTCTGACTATTATCAGACATCTGGAGCCAAAAATGAGGTGGGATGGTAACGTAAGAAGAGAGGGGATGGTAAATGGGCAGCGAGAATGCTCTGCCACACATCATTGACAGAAAGAGGGACCCAAATAGAAGCCCTCTAAGGTTTGACCTCCCTCCCAGGAAATTGGTGGCAAAATCAGAAGATGGAAAAAGTTCATGCCAGCGGGGCTGTGGAAAGAGAGAGAAATTGATACTGATACATTGTTGGTAGAGCTGCAAATTAAACTAATCACACTGGAAAGCAATTTGTAATTATGTTAAGAAAGTGTTTGAAATGTCCATGCCCTTTGACCCTGAGATCCCACTGCTGGAATACACTTCAAGGAAGTCACCCATACAATGAATGGTCCCACATCACCCAAATATTGAAAGCAACATTTTTTGCAGTAGCCGAGACCCAGAAACAAAGTCAAAGTGCATCAGTTGGGGCTACAGGAAGGTAATGGAACATGACAGTGTCGTAAAAGACTTGGGGGAAACTCTAATTGTTAGGAATTGTTTCCTGGCAGGTAGATCTTGCCCCACCACCATACAAGCCCTGGTTTGTTATTTCAAACCTAAATTAAGACTCAATTTGTCTCTTTGCACCTTCTACTCAGTGTTTCTGTCCTCTGCGGCCAAGCAAGACAAGACTTATCCCTCTTCTCCATCATAGCCCTTCCATTATTTAAGGGCACAGATCATGGCCCTCCCCAAGTTAAACCCCTCAAGCTCCTGGTTCAGCCCTTCAAATACTCGAAGGTAACTCCTTGGTCCCTCAAGAAGTCTTCTCTTCTTGAAGCTATTCCTCAACCAATCTTCATAAGAAATTGTTTCAAGTTGTTGGGTTTTTTTTAGACTTACTTTCTGTCTTGGAATCCATACTATGTTGGTTCCAAGGCAGAAGAGTGGTAAGGGTTAGACCATGGGGGTCAAGTGACTTGCCCAGGATCACACAGTTGGGCAGTGTCTAAGGTCAGATTTGAACCCAGGACCTCCCATCTCTAGGTCTGGCTCTCCATCCACTGAGCTACCCAGTTGCCCCCTATTTCAAGTTTTCCTGTCTGGACCCTTTCTCTCTAAGAAGAGCTTTTCTTCTCCCTCCTTCTCCCTTGAGTGGAGACTATCCTGGCTCCCTCTTGCCATCTAGAAGTGGGTTTATAGAGGCAGGTTCAATGGAAGACCAGGCTTCCATAGTGCCAGCAGATGGGAAAAGATATTCAAAAGAATCAAATGAAATCATTTGTAAAGGGCTTGGCATCGTGCCCAGCACATAGTAGGTGCTTTATACATGTTTATTCCTCCCTCTAAAAGCAAGAGTTCCAGAGCAAAGGAGAGTGGCGCGTAGTCTGTCTCCAACATCTCCCACTAAAGTCCTGTCTAGCCTCGGCATCCTTCCTAATGGAGCAGCCAGGATTGAGCACAAGGCTACGGATCGGGTACAATCAGGGAAGAGCAATGGTGAGGGCTGGAATCAAAATTTAGATTATAATTCATATCATCCTCGTCATCTATTATCATAATACGATTCTCATTAGGGAATGTCTGAGCCACTTATTAAACACTATTGGGTAGAGGAGAACAGAGAAGAGCCCATGACGGAGCCAGAAAACTGGGCTCCATCTGTTGGCCCAAAGCAAGCCGGAAGCCAGAGTGCCGAGCATGAGATCCGCGGGGAAGGGTGCGAGTCCTTCCCGCAGTTACGCCCCTCTCCACAGCTCCCCTTGTAGTACAAACTCCAGGCACTCGGGGGTCCCATCGCTGCAGCGTCCTCCCCGGGACCCTCCGGGAGAGAGGCGACCCAATGGGGCATACCTAAAGATAAGACCGTCCTTCCTGCCACAGCAGATGGACCTGCACAAGCGCACGTGCGCAGAGCCCCAGACGCAATCGCTCTTGGTTACGGCTCTGGCGGGAGCCTGAGAATCCTCAAAAACAGTCCTGGAGCTGGCGAGGGCTCGAGATCTCCTGACTTCTGACCCCAGGCCCGCAGGGGGGTCTCAGACAAGACAATGGCCGATCCACCTACATGGTTATCGGCAGTCCTCCCACGACAGACAAACTCCACCAAGCTGAAGGTAAAACAGCCGTTCCTGCTGACAGTTTACGCTCCAGGAAACACGTATGCTAAGTCATCCCAGGTAAAAAAGGTCCGGCTTCCCCACCAATAGGGAAATGCAAATTCAAACATTTGGGGAAACATGGCGGGCGCACCCATCGAAGAGCCGCCGTACCCTGAATTGAGAAAGCGCCCAGGACTGAGGACGGCTGAGGCAGCTCCCCTCGTGCTTTACTGGGGGCTTTTGAGGGATCTTTCCAGAGCCCAATATGGCACCATGGAACAAGAGTTACGGAAATGCTCATTCTTTTCCACCCAATAATTACCTTTGGAAGAGGGTAACCCTTGGAAGTTCCCCAAAGAAATCAGCACATGTGTGGAATGTGTCCATTAGCGGGAAAGATGGATTTGATGTCAGGTTAAGTGAAAAACACAGACCCCAATATAGTATGTGTAATATCTGATACAGTCCTCCAAGGGCTCTGATTTTGGAGCCAAGGGATCTGGGTTCAAATCCTATCTCTGTATGACCTTTGGTTAAACCTCCTCAGGGCCCAGACTCCTCATCAGGAAAATGAGAGGGATGGGACCAGAGGAACATTAAAGATGTCTGTGATACCACGATCCCATTCAAACGCCAGCAGAAAGGGGAGTTTGTATATTAGCAAAGATCAGAAGGAAAGTTGGAGTGACCGAGTTCAATAATTTTTTTTTAAAAACATTAAAATGTTTTTAATTTGTTGAAAATTGATTGTAATAATAGGAGTAGTAGTAGTAGTAGTAGTAGTAGTAGTAGTAGTAGTAGTAGTAGTAGCTAAATGAGGGCAGCGAGGTGAGGCAGTGGGTAGAGGATCCAGCCTGGAGTTAAGAAAACTTCTCTTCCTGAATCCAAATCTGGCCCCAGATACTTCATATCTGGGTGACCCTGAGCAAGTTACCTCACCCTGCTTGCCTCAGTTTCCTTATCTGGAAAGTGAGCTAAAGAAAGAAATGGCAAACCAGCTGGGTGACCCTGAGCAAGTCACCTTGCTTGCCTCAGTTTCCTTATCTGGAAAGTGAGCTAAGGAAAGAAATGGCAAACCAGCTGGGTGACCCTGAGCAAGTCACCTCACCCTGCTTGCCTCAGTTTCCTTATCTGGAAAATGAGCTAGAGAAAGAAATGGCAAACCAGCTGGGTGACCCTGAGCAAGTCACCTCACCCTGCTTGCCTCAGTTTCCTTATCTGGAAAATGAGCTAGAGAAAGAAATGGCAAACTAGCTGGGTGACCCTGAGCAAGTCACCTCATCCTGTTTGCCTCAGTTTCCTTATCTGGAAAGTGAGCTAGAGAAAGAAATGGCAAACTAGCTGGGTGACCCTGAGCAAGTCACCTCACCCTGTTATATATATATATGTGTGTGTGTATATATATAATGTGTATATATTTATTATTATATATATCCACTCTTTCAGTTTAAGTTCATTTTTTTTTCACACAAAGAATGAGAAAACATCAGAGCTCTTAGAACATCCCGTATCGAACGGGAGCACCAGGATCTGGAGCCTTAGAGATCATCCCAACGAACCTCTTTGTTTTACAGAAGAGGAAACAGAGGCGCTGGGAAGAGGAAAGATTGGTCATCCGCGGGGTGTTCTGACTCCCTGGCCCAGCCCAGCCCATCGGGCAGCGCTTGGGTCTTCCCTGGACATAAGGAGCGTCATCATTCTTCTACGCTCCGTCGGCATCTTGGGCTGACATAAGTAAGTCGTCTTTTCACTTTCTCTCACCCACAAACGCCAGCTAAACAGTCCTCCAACCTTTGCACGAAGGACCTATTTTCCAAGGGATTCCTTCATCCCTGGGACTCATGAACTCACTCCTATTTCCTAGCAATAAAAAGCTTAACGACATTCCTCGGCGATAAGGGAAGGCTGCGGGCATTCCAGTGTCCCGGTGCCCTTTGACTCAGGAACACCCTTTGCATGCCTCGACTGCAGAAGAGCCCTCTGCTCTGGGTCCAGCATAAACAACGATGGAGAGCAGGAACTGGGCGAAGAGGTAAAGAAGGAAGCAGGAGTCCTCCCGAAGGCGGCCAGGAAGAAGCAGCGCTGTTGGGCGGCTGGGTCGAGCCTTAGAGCCAAGCTAGGAGAGCCGGCGGTGCCATTCCGAGCGACGGGACCAAGAGGGAAAGAGAAATTGGGACGGAGAGGGAGAGCCCAGACACCCAAGGGCGGACGTGTGCCCGGGCGCCAGCCCCAAGCCCAGACTCGAGACAACCCCAGAATAGGAGCCGAGACTAAGCTCGGGGTAGGGAGGAAGAAAATGGCCCTCGCCCCATGGCTCCTTGACGAACAGAGCCCAATGAGTCCCTTTCTGTTCCCCCAATGCCTTTTAATAAGCCGAAATGCTTGCAGGGGATCAGATGACCCCCCTAGAAGGCTAGAAAGGAATCAAATTCAGATGCTCATTGCAGGGAGGGCTTCCCCACAGAGAGCCCCCCAAAACGGAGCCTACAGAGCTTGGAATAATAACCCCACAGAGTCCTGCCCTGATGCTTGAGGTGACCCCCAAAACTATTCTGGAAAGCTCTGCCAGGGGAGCACAATCTGTGGCCAAGCCATCCAAGGTGTCGGGGCTTCCAGGATGGGGCAGCAACTGTCTCTCCCATTAGGGTACAAATTCCTTGAAGGCGGGCACCCCGTTTTTCCCTCTCTTTGTATTCGTCGATCTTAGCAGAATGTCTGGTACACAAGAAACTTTTAAGAAATATTTGTCAGGGACAGCTGGGTGGCTAAGTGGATAGAGAGCCAGGCCTAGAGACGGGAAGTCCTGGGTTCAAATCTGGCCTCAGATACTTCGCAGCTGGGTGACCCTGGGCAAGTCACTTCACCCCATGGCCTAGCCCTCTACCTTGCCACCAATACTTAGTATTGATTGTAAGACATAAGGTGGGATTTAAATGTCTAAAAAAAGAAGGTGAGGCTGATTCAATACTAGGGAAAGAATGATCATAAACCACACTATTGATAAGAAATGCTTTACTTCACCCCCATCGCTTAGCCCTTTAGCCTCTTCTGCCTTGCCACTGATACTTCGAATTGACTCTAAGACGGACGTTAAGGGTAAAAAGAAAAGAAAAAGAAATACTGGTTGATGGTTGACTGTTGACTGACTAACTGAAGAAGCTCATCACCCAAAGGCTCACAAAACGGTCTAGGAAGGCCCAAGGGGAACAGGGGGAAGGGACATCTGGGAAGGGCACCCAGGCTTGGACCGGCTCCCTCTGCGAAGTTCCCCCGGGATCGCCGAGAGCTGTTCCTTCTCACAGCTCAGAGAAGGAGGAAGAGATTGTTACCCCCGTCTGACGGACGCAGGCGCTGAGGGTCAGAGGCGGGGGATGGGCTCAAGGTCCCAAAGGAGGGAGACGGACCCCGAGCGGACAATGGCCAGCCCGGCACGTTAGAAATGCCTAACAAGTGACTGATCGCTGACGATGATGGATGAAGAAGAAAGACAAGAGCGCCAGCCAGAATCCGGAGAGTCTAAGAATGCAGACACGCAAGTCTAAGGAAACCCCACCTCATTCCTTGGATTCTGCCCCGGAGGAGGCCTGGCTTGCAGGGGGGTGAGCTGTCCCCCCACCCCAAGATCTCCCGGGGAACCAGGGCTCACTGAGGACGAGACCTCCCCATTGGCTTCACGGTCGGAGGGGAGGCTGAGAAGAAGGGGAACGAGGCAGGGGCGGCTCTCCCCGGATTCCCAGAGCGCCCTCCTTTTTCTGGGGTTCCCCCGGACATCAGCGAACGTTCTTGGATCCTGCTGGGAGACCCACTAGTGAAAGAAAATGGCGCCAAGATGCCAAGCTCTTGACCCCGCCCCACTAAATGACTGTATTTATTTTGTTCTCATTTTGCCTACTTATACCGGTACATGTCCTATCTTCCCACAGAAAGTGAGCTCCCCACAGCCTGGCCCCATACCCGGAAGGAAAGAAATAAGCATTTATTAAACACCTACTGCATACCAGATGTTATCTACAAATAGTATCTCCCAACAACCCTGATAAGTATGTGCTATTTTTGTCCCTTGTTTACAGCAGAGGAGACTGAGGCAGGCAGAAGTGGAGTGACTTGCCTAGGGTCACACAGCTGTAAATATATGAAGCCGGATCTGAAATCGGGTCGTCCTGATTCCAGAGACAGAGCTCGATCCCCTGGACCACCTTACAGCACCCCCTGGGTCCTCTGGGCATATAGGAGGCCCTTTTGTGAAATCTTGTTGAATGAATAAACAAGGAAAGGTGCTGATTCACGGAATTCGAGATCTGGAGTTAGGAGGACTCGAATCTGATCCCCTCCTTTTGTTTTACACGGCAGGAAACTGAGGCACAGAGAGCTGATCTGACCCGTCCAAGGAGGCACCCGTCCTCACCGGAAATAGAATTCCGATTCCAGGAGTCCAATTCCGGTGTTGTGGCTTTTACGAACCCTAGAAAGGCCAGCCGTAACGCGATTGGAATGACGGGTCCGAGGAAAGATCAGGAAGCGCGTCTCCTTCCCTTCCTTGGACAGGTTGGGGAAGCCGGGGGCAAAATGGCGGCTCGGTGGACTGGTTTGGCCACGGAGGGGGCTCCCGCTTAGCTGCTTTCCTTTGTTCTAAGAGAAGGCCCGCCGGGGGAGGATGCGGGCAGGTCCAACCACGACCGATGTTCAAGAAAAAGCAGCAGAATGTATGGGGAGAAAGCCAGCGGCGGGCCGGCTGCCGGCCCACGAGGGCGGCCCGGAGGAAGGTGCCACATCCTGCAGGAGCTGGAGGGGTTCCGTCTCCATCACAGAAAAGGCCTCCCACCAGCCAGGAATCGCTTAGTCACTTGAGGCTCTGGGACGACGCCAAGCTCCCAGGAGGCGGAGCGGATTCCCAGGATGCCCGGCCAGGGCGGCCCCCTCGCAGCCTCAGGGCAGAGCAGGAGGGCACTGAGCCTCCTGGCCATCATCTGGCCAGCCCTGGGGCCAGGCCGCCGGGGCGCTCCCACCGCAGGAAGCCTGGGCTGGGCTGGGGGCCGCAGAACCCTTTCTGCCCGCCTGCCCTGGCTCATCCCCTCTTTGTTCCGGGCTCCTCCGACCACTAAGGACAGGAATCCGAGGGTCCTGGACCCAGGGGGCCCTCCTCATACAAGAGGTGGGATTGGAACCCAGAGCCTCCAACGGCCCTCAGATACACCGGAAGGGGCCATGTTTTATAGATGTCTGTATCCCGTGGATGGAGCGCTGGGCCGGGAGTCCGGAAGACTCATCTTTGTGAGCTCAAATCTGACCTCAGACACTTCCTAGCTGGGTGACCCTGGACTAGTCACTTCACCCTGTTTGCCTCAGTTTCCTCATCTGTCAAATGAGCTGGAAGGAAATAGTCAACCACTCCAGTATCTCTGCCAAGAAAACCCCAAATAGGATCCCAAAAGAATTAGACACAACACAACAATAACAACAAAATCCTTTGTCGCAGTGCTAGACCACTCACACTTAAAAATAATGGTGACTTGCATTTATAGAGCACTTTTAGTTTTGCAAAACACTTTACAAATACTGTCTCATTTAAGCCTCCCAAAAAACCTGAGGATTATTATTATTATCCTATTTTATCATTATTGCTTGTTGTTTTTTATTATAATTACTTTTATTTTAATATTATTCTGTTTTTATTATTACTTTTAAAATGCTACTATTATCATCCTATTTTATTATTACTTTTTATTTTTAATATTACTATTATTGTGATCTTTATTACTTTTTATTTTTTGTATTATTATTATTATGGTCCCTTTTTTATTATTACTTTTATTTTAATATTATTCTGTTTTTATGATTACTTTTTAAAATATTACTATTATTATCCTATTTTATTATTATTACTTTTATTTTGTAGTATTACTATTATTATGATCCCATTTTTATTATTACTTTTATTTTTAATATTACTATTATCATTATCCTATTTTATTATTTTTGATATTACTATTATTATGACCCCATTTTTATTATTACTTTTATTTTTAGTGTTACTATTATCATGATCCTATTTTTATTATTATTATTATTTTTTAATATTACTATTATTATGGTCCCATTTTTATTATTACTTTTATTTTAATATTATTCTGTTTTTATTATTACTATTATTACCCTATTTTATTATTATTACTTTTATTTTCTAGTATTACTATTATCATGATCCTATTTTTATTTTTATTCTTATTTTTATTTTTAATATTACTATTATTATGATCCCATTTTTATTATTACTTTTATTTTTAGTGTTACTATTATCATAATCCTATTTTTAATATTGCTATTATCATGATCCTATTTGATTACTTTTAATTTTCGTAATACTATTATTATGATTCATTATTTGTTATTATTATTATCCTATTTTATCTCTACTTTACAATTGAGGAAACTGAGGTAGACAGAGGTGAAGTGACTTGCCCAGGGTCACACAGCTGATAAGGGTCAGAGGTAGGCTTTGTACTCCTCTTCCTAGTTGTAGAGGCAGAGGACACTTGGGGGACCTCATCTGCCAGACCCCAGAGGACCCAACCAGGAAGGATGGGTTGCCATTGGAAAGAGGCCAGTGGAGCTGTCTGCCCCCTCTCCAGTGTTCTTCCTCAAGGCTGCTTGGAGGGGCCCCTGGTGTCCTAGAGGTTAGGCCAGCCATGCCCTGAGGTCCCTTCCCACTCCAAGAGCCCGTGACGCTTGTTCCAGACTTATTTTTTTCCTTCTCTTTTTAACCTTCTGCTTGGAATCAATTCTAAGACAGGAGATGACTTGGGCTAGGCAATGGGGTAAGGGACTTGCCCAGGGTCACCCAGCTAGGAAGCGTCTGGGGCCAGAGACAACTCTGCCAGGAAGATGGAGAGAAGTGGGTTAAATGAGTGGGCATTTGGGTATACTCAGCCCTCACTGGATCATCACTACGGGGTCCAGGCAGGGCTGTGCTGCTCTTACCTACTTGGGAGCCATCCGTCCATCTTAACCAGCTACTACAAGTCAAGGCTTGGGTTGTTTTTGTTGATTAGAGAGAGAGAAAGTATTGATGATGTGGATTAAGTGTAGAAAGACATTCTGAGGGCAGCAAGGTGGCTCAGTGGATAGAAAGCCAGGCTTCGAGTTGGGAGGTCCTGGGTTCAAATCTGGTCTCAGATACTTCTTAGCTGTGTGATCCTGGGTAAGTCATTTAACCCTGACTGCCTAATCCTTACTGTTCTCCTGTCTTGGAATGGACACCTTGTGTGGACTCTAAGGCAGAAGGTAAGAGTTATATATTTTTTTCAATTTTAAGGTATCTTGTGTACATTTTTATTGTGGTTTTTGGAGAGCTGGTTGTTAAACATTCACCAGCACACCCTTAGGTCAGGGTTGCCTTGGAGAAAGGGCTGTCCGTGGCTCTCTTCTATTTAGTCATCTTATCAGTAAGACTGGAGGTCTGATGATACCTCTGTCAGATCTGCAGGTGATGATGGCCCAAAGAGAGGAGGGACGGCTAATGCTTGGGATAACGGGAGCCAAAAAGCTAGAATATCTGGCTAAGTCTAATAAACCAGAATTCAATCTCACAAATGTATCTGTAGCAGAGCATCATGACTAGAGAGCTGGTCCTGAATTCCAGAAGGTCTGAGTTCAAGTCTCACCATATATATATGTGACCTTGGCCAAGTCAACTATCTTCTCCATATCTCAGGCAACTTTCTCAGACTCTACATTTCAGAGTTGTCAATCTAGGTTGATAGAAAGAGATACCATGCCAGGAAGTTGCCTATGCCAATGAAATCCCTAGAAGGAACAGGAAAAAGATATGCCAAACGCCAGAGTTACAAAGGCAAAACTTAAACTGTCCAACCCTTCAAAGTACTTATGGTTTACTGGGATGAGAAAGGCTAGAATATAATTACAGCTAGCATTTATGTAGCCCTTTACAAATCCCATCTTATTTGATCTTTATAACAACCTTGGGAGGGAGATGCTACCATTATCCCCGTTTGACAAAAAAGGGAACTGAGGCAAACAGGTTGTTAAGAGATTTGCCCAGATTCAGATACCTAGGAAGGCAGGGTCTGAATTCAGGTCCTCCTAACTCGAGGGTCAGTGCTCTGATAAAGGTATTCACTGATAGATAGATAGATAGATAGATAGATAGATAGATAGATAGATAGATAGATAGATAGAGATGGAAATTTGGAGAAAGAGGGAGAAAACACCAAGCACTAACATGATGGAGGAAAGTTTCCCACAGAAGGTGGCCCATGGACTGAGCCTTGAAGGAATGTAGGCAATAGGGTTAAAA
Organism: Monodelphis domestica; assembly: GCF_027887165.1. Taxonomy (NCBI): domain Eukaryota; kingdom Metazoa; phylum Chordata; class Mammalia; order Didelphimorphia; family Didelphidae; genus Monodelphis; species Monodelphis domestica. The sequence goes on along the minus strand of NC_077232.1, from coordinate 10,903,510 downwards.
GACAAAGGTGAGGGGGGCAACTGAGTAGCTCAGTGGATGGAGAGCCAACCCTATGTATGGGCAGTCCTGGGTTCAAATCTGACCTCAGACACTTCCCAGCTGGGTGACCCTGGGCAAGTCACTTAACCCCCATTGCCTAGCCTTTATCACTCTTCTGCCATGGAACCAATACATAGTATTGATTCCAAGATAGAAGGTAAGGGTTTAATTAAAAAATAATAATAATAATTTAAATTAAAAAAAAGACAAAGGTGAGGACACCACATTCCAAGCATGGCGGAGCTAAAGATAAAGGTAAAATCCTACACTTTGGTTCAAAAAATCAATTTCCCAAGTTCCAAGGCAGCAGTTTCCCCCTGAAAGTGAGGTAAAGGTTTTACTACAAATTCAATATAACAAGGTGTCCCCATCCTCTCCAAAAGTGGGCATTTCCCAGGCCACCAGCAAAGAAGCGTGGCTTTCAGGGAGACATTAGTGCCACTGTACTCTGACCACGCCAGGCCACCTTTGGAGCATTCCTTTCAGTTCTTGGCCTCTCATTTTAGGAAGGAAGTTAAAGACACGGAGGGCTCCTACCATGTGGCAGGACAAGAAGCAAGGAGAAGGGCTTGGCTCCCTGGTCCTATGAGGGTCCTATGAAGGAAATAGAGGAGAGAAGACTCCAGGTGGAGATGTGAGAGCTGTCTTCAAGCATTTCAGGAGCTGTTACGTGGAAGATCACAGCTAGCAGACCTTGGAACGAGGGGTAGATTTGGGTAATAAAAAGCTTTCTCACAATTAGAATTGTCCAAAGGTGTAATGGGCTGCTTTGTAAGGTAGTGAGAAGCCTGTCACTGGGAGTTTTCAAGAGAAAGCTGCACAATCATTTGTCTGGGATGCTTCGGAGGGGAATTGGGTCAATTATAGGTTGGACTCCAAGAACAAATTGGCCTCATAAGGTAATAAGTGCTGTATGTGGAATGTGGGTGTGAATCCTGGCCATTTACTCCCCCGTGACCTTGGGCAAATCTCTACACCTCCAGAGTCTGGATTAACTGGTCTGTAAAAAGAGATGGGATGGGCTGGTTGGCCTCTGGGGTCTCTTCCAACCAGGAGTCTGGGATCCCTGGTTCTGATCCCTGTTCCAGTTCTGAGGAGGATTCCTATGATACTGGAGGGGAAGGGAGAAGATGCAAGGAGCCTGGGCTGAGCCAGACACCCCCAGTTCTGCTTAGCAGTGACTAGATCTCCATTTCTTCTAAGGAGGGGGGAACCCAAGAGCAGAGAAGGAAGGGGTTAAGCTCAGATCCTCTTGACTTCCTGTCCCCTCTCTGAGCCCTGTGCCCACTTCTGAGTCCTACCCTGACCTCTGGCAAAGTTACTCCCCCCAGGCTTAGCCAGGTCCTCCCCTAAGTGGATGCTAGGGGCACCCCCTGATTGGAGCCCAGCATGGCTCCTGATAGCAGCCTCTAGTTCTCAAAGGATGTGTTCATCAGGTCTCTGGAATTGTCTCCAATAATGGAGTCCTAAGGGAAAAGGCTATTTTTTCCCCTTTGATTCTTCCTTTCCCATCCTACCCCCAATCTGTAACTGGACAAGGGATGAGGTTTTACCTCTAGGCAGGAAAGAACATTGAAGGCTTCTACCAGCGAGAGAAACAAGGGATGAGGAAGTGGCATATGCCCACCTGCTGCAGCCCCACTATATGTGAGGTCTATGAGTCTGCAGGGACATGGATGGTCCCCTCCCACATCTCCTGCCATCCTAAAGGGAGATCATACTCCCACATGTTCTCATCCACACCAGCACCGTGGGGAGCTATAGGTCAGGAAAAACAAAAAGGGCAGGCATGCTCTTGATCTATTTCCTCCTGACCCTAAAAGCATGGCATCAAAGTTCCAGCAACATAGAGCCCTAACATCTGCCAAGCACTTCCCTTACAACACCCTTCCTACCCCCCACCCCGAGGTCAATCATGGAATCACAGAGGGACCTTTGTCATCCTCCAGCCCAACCCCTCTTGTTTTATAGATGGGGAAAGCAAGGGCCAAGGAAGGGAAAAGACCTGGTTCTAATCCACAATACCAAAGCCAAATGTCTCTACCCTCAAGGAGTGTCAGTTCTAAGCTCCTGCCCAGCTCTGGACTCTGGAGAGATAAGCCCCTGCTCTCCCTAACCAGGTAGGTTTTAGCTTCCTGTGACTGGCTACCTCTCTGGGCTACTTCTTTGAGGATGGCACCAACTCCTTTCCACATGTGGGGCCTGTGGAAGTGTCTCCATTTTATGGATGAGTAAACTGAGGCTCAAAAAGATAAAGCCAGGCCCTCAGCTATTATCAGAGGTAGGGAGCCCTGGTGCGGACTGTGTGTTAGCATGAAACCCATTCTTAAATGATACCTTGTATCTTGGCTCACAGATATATCTTCTACCTCAGCCATCATCAGGCCAAGACTGGGCACACAGCTCTGAGTTGTCTGGCTCTGTGCTGAGTTGTTGATTGCTCAGTCCTAGAGTGCCCTACTTGGTGACCCTGGCCAAGTCATTTCCCCTCTGGGGGCCTCAAGTTTCCTCCTAGGTAATATGGGGGATAACAATATCTGTATGGTAGGTGACAGGTCTTAGTGGACATGGAGCCAGCTTTGGAGGCAGGAAGACCTAGATTCAAATTCTGCCCTAACACATGCTCACTATGCATTCCTAGCTAACTAAGACAACTTTTCCATGCCCCAAGTGACTCCCTAAGACTATAAAGTCCAGAGGAATTCCAATCTTCCTCATTGGAGGATATTTCCATGCTGGGAGTTTCACATAATGACAGACCCCCTAGGTCCACATTTTTTTAAAAAGGTCAATATTCCCAGAATCCTCAACTATATCACAAAAAGAGACTGTCGCCTTCTCTTATACCCATGCCAATGCCTAAGGAGATGACCTGGTGAAGAAGGACCTTTAGAAATTCACTCCATTGACCATAGAAGACATTGCTGGGCCTCTATCAGGCACCTTTTTAGCTTGATAGGGGTTGCCAGGGCCCACCCTCAGCTGATTCCTCCTTCCAAAACCATAGGTACCCCACACCCCAATGAGGCATGGGGGGGGGGGGTTCATGAAGGATGTGAGCTCTTGCCATAATTCCCAGAAGCTCCTTCCCTAGAGAAAATCATGGTCATAACAGCAGCGAGCCTCAAAGAGGCTTCTGGCTTGGGAAGACTGAGCCCAGCCTTACTGACTATCCCATTGCCAGCTGGAAGGGAGACAGAAGAGATCTGCTGCCCAGGGGGGTTGTTTTCATAGCCCCCTGTTGGGCCTGGGAGCCCAGGAACATGTCCCTGCAATCCAGGCTGACTCCTGGGATTTGCCTCTTCCTCATCTGGGTGCCCTGGAATTCCAGAATCCAGATGGAAAATTCCTCTATTCAGTAAGAAGAGGGGATGGGCCCAGAGGATGGCTACTCCTTTGTGGGGTCCTGGGACTTCACAAGGAAAACCCTTATGAATATTCATGCCCTGATCCATAGGCCCCACATGTGGGAAGGGATTGGTGCCATCCACAAGGAAGAAGCCCAGTAAGGTAGTCAGAAGTAGCCAAGCACAGGAAGCTAAAACCTACCTGGTTAGGGAGAGCAGGGGTTTATCTCTCCAGAGCCCAAAGCTGGGCAGAAGCTTAGAACTGACACTCCTTGAGGGCAGGGACACTTGGCTTTGGTATTGTCCCCTTCATCAGGAAAAGGAGTTTTCCTGACTCTAGGACCCACACCCTATCCATCATGCCACCAACTATCCCAAGTCTGGTACACAGCAAATTCTTCATAAATATTTATCACATTGAAATTTATGATATAATATATATAAGAAATAAGTTTATTTATTAAATGTAAAGTTTTATGGCAAACATTTTAAGCATCCAGATGAGGAATTTGTATTTGATTCTCTAGGTCATCGAGAAGCCCTGATCTTTTTTTAATATCCTTACCTTCTGTCTTAGTATTAATTCTAAGACAGAAGGGCAAGAGTTGGGCAATCTGGGTGAAGTGATTTGCCCAGGGTCACACAGCTAGGAAGTATCTGAGTCCAGATTTGAAATCAGGTTCTCCTGATACCAGGCCCTGCTCTCTGAATACACTATGGATACACTGCATTGCCTAGCTTCCCAGCCCCTGAAGGTTTGTAAGTAGGAAAGAGACCTTAAATACCTGTGCCTCAGGAAGACTCATTTGGCAGCTGTGTGGAGGGTAGATTAGGAAGAGGAAAGACTAGAAACAGGGTCCAATTAGGAGTCTATTAGGGTCACCCAGGAGAGAGATGATGAAGCCCTAAGGGGTGGGGGGTGGCCATGTGAATAGAGAGGAGATGGATTCCTGAGAAGCTGATGCTCTAGAATTAACCAAACTAAGTAACTAATTATCTCTTAAGAAGAGGGAGGATCCCAGGATGACTCAGAGGATATGAACTAGAGGGGACAAAGAGAGCTTCAGCTTTGGATCAGTTTGCTCTATGGAGGACCACCAGTCAGACCCAAGACCATCATCTTTCTCCCTCTAGCCCTGCTACAAAGAAAGGCAGAATGTCAGGGTTAGGGGGATATCGAGAGTGGGGCCAAGAAGGACTGGGACTCTCCATGGGAAATGATTAGATATTAAAAATGGATACTGACAAGGGCAGCTGGGTAGCTCAGTGCATAGGGAGCCAGGCCTAGAGCTGGGAGGTCCTGGGTTCAAATCTGGCCTTAGACATTTACTAGCTGGGTGACCTTGGGCAAGTCACTTAACCCCCATTGTCTAACTCTTACCACTCTTCTGCCTTGAAAGCAATACATGGTATTGATTCTAAGATGGAAGGTAAGAGAGGAAGGAGAGAAACAAAGACAGAGAGAGAAAGAAAGAGACAGAGAGGAGAAAAGGGAAGAGAGAGAAAAGGAGAGAAGGAAGAAAGAAATGGGATATTGATAAAGTCTCTGTGCATGCAGCCTAGGACTTCCCTGACTCTTCCTCCTGGGTCTGAAAGCCTAGGCCTCTGAATACAAGCCCTGGCATCTCCTGGCAAGTTGAGTGAGCTTTAAGTGAGGATCAGGGCTGGTCTGTGAGCCTGCTGAGCCAGGACCAAGCTAGGGAAGTCCAGAGAGGCTCATGGCCAGAAGGTTGACTACCAGTGAGGATTAATTCTGGCCACGGCAACTCAGGAATACCATCTAGTAAGGTCAAGTGAAGTCAGGTTAACAAGCATTCATTCACCACTTCCTAGGTGCCAGGTATTGTGCTAAATAAACCCTGAGGATACAAGTAGAAGCAATAAGTACCAGCCAGGTGGCAGAGTGGGTAGAGTGCTGGGCATGAAGTCAAGAAGACTCATCTTCCCAAGATCGAATCTGATCTCAGACACTTGACCCTTTTTGCCTCCATTTCTTCACCTGTAAAATGAGCTGGCAAACCACTCCAGTATCCGATACAGTGACCCCTTCCACATTGCAGGGATTAGGAGCCGGTGCCCCAATGGTACGGAAAATCTGCCTAAAAGTGTTCAGCCCTCCCTTCAAACAAGAGAATTGTTCTGGATTTTTTTCTTTTTCTCTCGGGGGTGTTTACAGTGCCTTATTGTAAAATTGGGGCCAGGCGTGCATTTCTGAGATTTTCACCTTTTTCTGTGCCATCTGCTGGCCTTTACGTGTTTTCTGTAGCTAAAAATTCCTATTTCATTTCTTATGCCAACCCACAATATAGCAAAACTGCAATGTAGAAAGCAAGCAAGCCGTATGGCGACCTTTGAGGCAGGAGAAGAACAGAGGATGACTGGCCTGGACCCTTCCTCAGAATGGAGGTTCCAGGAAGAATTCGCCCATGGAGCAGGGGGTCAAAGGGTGGAGGGAGCTCTGGCCAGGGTCAGAGCTCCCGAGATGCCTATTCCAATCAAACAAGCATTTCCTTAACTCCCATTGTTAGCCAGGCTCTGGGCCAGGTGTCAGGGCCACAACTGGGAGAGATGAGATGTTCATCAATAAATATGATAAAGTTAAGATAAAGTTAAGAGGGGATCAGGAAAATTGTCATGTCGGTGGTGCTTGAGCAGAGTTTTGAAAGAAACAAGGGCTTCTGAGAGGTGAGGGATTGGGAGAGAAAGCATTCCAGGATGAAGGACTGGCTGAGCAAAGGGCCAGAAATGGGAGATAAAGGCCAGCTTGCTTAGACCACAGCCCTTTTCATTCTCACAGCAATGAAGCAAGGTAGATTCTCCCTGCGGTGATTGTTCCCATTTTGCAGATGAAGAAGCTTGAGGTCCAAAAATGTAAAGAGTGCCCTGGGTCCCCCAGCTAAGGTGTCTGAGGCACGGGTCAAGCACTGGCCTTCCTTAGACTCTCTCCAGTGCTCAATGTGAGTCAATGCTGGGATCCTTCAAATATTGGAGTCTAGGTATGATCAAGACTGTAAAATCAGGGCCTATGGTCTCCAAAGAATGGTTGGGAACAGAAGAGCTGAGCTGGCCAAACAGAGGAATTAAGACAGGAGACAGACAGACCGACAGACACAGAGAGAAATTGAGACAAAGAGCGAGAGAGGCAGAAAGAGAGAAAGGGAAAGAAGAGAGAAAGAGAAGAGATGGAGGAAGGAAGAGAGGAAAAGAGGGAGAGAAAGGGAAAGGAAGAGAGAGAAAGAAGAGAGGGAGAGGGGAGAGTGGAAGAGAGGGAGAAAAGGGGAGAGAGAGAGGAAGAGAGGGAGAGAAAGGGAGCGAGAGAGAGGAAGAGAGGGGGAGAGAGGGGAGAGAGACAGACAGAGAAAGAGATTGAGAGACAGAGAGAGACAGAGAAATTGAGGAGACAGAGAGGGGGAAAGAGAGAAAGGGAAAGGAAGAGAAAAAGAAGAGAGGGAGGAGGGAAGAGAAGAAAAGAGGGAGAGAAAGGGAAAGGAAGAGAGAGAAAGAAGAGAGGGAGAGGGGAGAGTGGAAGAGAGGGAGAAAAGGGGAGAGAGAGAGGAAGAGAGGGAGAGAAAGGGAGCGAGAGAGAGGAAGAGAGGGGGAGAGAGGGGAGAGAGACAGACAGAGAGAGAGATTGAGAGACAGAGAGAGACAGAAATTGAGAGACAGAGAGAGGGGGAAAGAGAGAAAGGGAAAGGAAGAGAAAAAGAAGAGAGGGAGTAGGGAAGAGAAGAAAAGAGGGAGAGAAAGGGAAAGGAAGAGAGAGAAAGAAGAGAGAAAGAAAGAGAGGGGGAGAGAGAGGGAGGGAGGGAGAGAGAGAGAGAAAGGAAGAGAGAGAAGAGAGGGAGGAGGGAAGAGAGAAAGGGAGAGAGGAAGAGAGGAAGAAAAAGGGAGAGAGAAAGGTGAGGGGGAGAAAGAGAGAGGAAGAGAGGGGGAGAGGAAGACAGGGAGAGAGGGGGGAGAGAAGGGTGAGAGAGAGAGAAAGGGAAAGGAAGAGAGGGAGGAAGGAAGAGAGAAAGGGAGAGAGGAAGAGAGGGAGAAAAGGGGAGAGAGAAAGGGGGAGGGGGACAGAGGGGGAGAGAGAGAGAGAGAGAGAGAGAGAGAGAGAGAGAGAGAGAGAGAGAGAGAGAGAGAGAGAGAGAGGGAGAGAGAGAGAGAGAGAGAGAGAGGGGGGGGGGGGGGGGGGGGGGGGGGGGGGGGAGAGAGGAAGACAGGGAGAGAGGGAGAGAATGTGTGCTGTTTATCAGGAGAAACCTATCTCATTATCTTCCGGAACAACTGGTTGTTTAATCTGGTTCATCTGGGCCAGGCTCTGCCTCTTTCTCACTGTGTGGCCCTGGACAGAGCACACTGGCCTTTGGGACCCTGGGGGATGGGGGTGGAGTCCCACCTCTCTCCAAGTCCCATTTCCCTCCTCTGGAGAATGGAGCCAGGAGACCTCCCCAGGGGCTGGGAGCAGAGGCTTGTGGGAACCGGAGAGCCCCTTCCACATGGGAGCCATTATTAAGCAGCCCACTTCTGGTGCCAGGCCCTGGGAGCCCCCGACAAAGAAGGCCTTTGCCCACAGCCCCAACGTTCTCTCCAGCGGAGCAGCTGGAAATCTGGGAGTTCCCCACCTCCTCCCTGCTTCTCATTCCTCAGATCCTTCCTCTGAATCCCTCTGGCAGCCATCCCTGCCTTGTTCCTTTGTGCGCCAGGCCAGGCAGGGACTCATCCCAGACTGCTTTTCTCTTATAAAAGGCTCCTCAAAAAGCCCCCCAAAGGCAGGGGCTGTCTTCGGACCCCCAGGGCACAGAGTAGGCACTGCATGAGGGGCAATCGATTGACTATGAGAGGGTTCCTCCGTCCCATAGTCCGGGCCCAGAGGTTTGCAGGCCTACTTAGAGGTAGAGAGAGTACAAGCTGGCTGGATTCCAGGAATCCTGATTCGTCTCCACATGGGAGCGGGCTTTAGGATCCTTTGACAGAGCAGAGAATCGGAGGGCCCTAGATTTAGGGGCAGAAGGACCCTCGGAGGCCAACGAGTCCAGCCCATTCCTCTTCCGGGGGGGAAACTGAGGCCCAAAGTGACGAGCATCCATGGCAGAAGCCTGGTTGGAACCAGGGAGTTATGGTGGCAAGAAAATGGAATCCACACGCGAGGGCCTCCCAGCTGTCGGTGAAACTTATCTCTGCTGGGGCGGTCATTAGGGATGTTGTCATGATCATCACTGTCATTAGCAGCCCAGTCATTATTATTGCTACTATCATTATCGCAGGGGCAGCTACTACCATCTTCTCTCCTCTGCACCGGGGCTGGAGGCTAGAAGCCAACACTGACCTGCTTCACTGTTGCCTAATCGGCGTTTTGGTGGGTGCTCGGCTCCCCCAGATTGACTATCGCCTGGGATTAATTAAATAGCCAAAACAACAGCCACCCTTTCTGGGCAGCTTTAAGGATCATCAGGTGCTTCTTCTTTACAAGCTAGACGGTGCAAGTGTGATTATGTCCATTTTATAGATGGACAAACTGAGACACAGAGATGCAAACCAATCTAGAATTAGAATCCAAATCCCTGGAAATGTTTTCTCCTTAAAAATTGTTTTAAATGATAAATTACTCTACTCTAAAAATGAATAATTTAGAAATAGGTTTTGAATGATAATATATGTATAACCCAGTGGAATTGCTTGTCAACTCCAGGAAGAGAGAGGGAGGAGGGGAGGGAAACAACAAGAATCATATAACTATGAAAAAAAATTTTAAATAAATACAATGAATGATAAAATTAACCATTATCCAATTGACACAAAGACCACCACCATCTGATCCCCACTGAGGGAATGAATAAGAACAATTTGGAAAAACTTCAGGACTCTGGCCAAAGCAGGGACCAATCATGACTTCAAAAGCCTGATGGGAAAACAGACCCCCCCTCCTCTTGGCAGGGGGTGATGGACCAGAGGAACAGAATGAACTGGACCTTCCTTTTCAGATCTGACCAATAAGCTCAGTTCAGTTTTAAGCTTATGCAGCTCAAAATCACACTAAGACTTTTGGGATACCCTGTATGTTTTTTTAAAGGAACAGTGTGGGGAGGTGGGTTACAATGTAGTGGTTAATGAGGGGGAAAACATTGATGAAACACTGTTTAATTCCTAGAAGGAAAAAAGTGAAGGAGACATAAACAAAGGTATGTTTTTAATATGTGTATATTGGATATTATGTGGTTAAGATACAAATATATGCACATATTTAAAATGTGGCATGTCCTCAAAGACATGGGAATACCAAATTATCTTACTTGTCTCCTGAGGAATGGGTATGTGGATCAAGAAGCAACAGATAGAACTGAACTTAGAATAGCTGATCGGTTTAAGATTGGAAAAGAAACACAAGGCTGTCTCACTTATTTAGCTTACATTCAGAGTATACCATGGCAGACTGGATGACTCAAAAGGCACAGTTAAGACTGCTGGGAGAAATATCTACCAGCTCAGAGATGCAGAAGATACGGCTCTGATGGCAGAAAAGTGAAGAAGAAGAATAAAGAAGCCTCTTGATGGGGATGAAAAAGGAGAGTGTGAAAGCTGGCCTGAAGCTTAACATAAAAAAATAAGATCTTGGCAACAGTTCCCATCACTCCCTGGCAAAGAGAGGGAGAAGCAATGGAAGCTGGATCAGATTTTATATTCTTGGGTTCAAAGATTACTGCAGGCAGCAATTGTAGCCAGGAAATGAAGACACTTGCTCCTTGAAAGGGAAGCTACAGCAAAACTGGACAGCACACTAAAGGATCGAGGCATCACCTTGGCCACTAAGATCTATGTAGTAAATGCTTTGGTTTTTCCAGTAGCAATACATGACTATGAGAGCTGGACCATCAGGAAAGCCTAACGAACATCATGGAATCGATGGTGCTGGAGAAGACTTCTGAGAGTCCCTTGGGCAGCAAGGAGATCAGATCAGTCAATACTTAAATGAGTTTCAGGCTTCTTTGGAAGGACAAAGCCTAAAGCTGATGCTGAAGTACTTTGGCCACATGATGGGAAGACAGACAGGACTCCCTGGGTTGAGAAAGATTGAAGGCAAAACGAGAGGAAGAAGGCAGAAGATAAGATGGATAGATGGCGTCATGGAAACAATGGGCACGTCCTTGGACAGACTTTGAGAAATAGTGGGGGATAGAAGGGCCAGGCACGCTCCAATCCACAAGGTCACAAAGAGTCAGACGTGACTGAATGACTCAACAACAACAACAAATGTGTGTATTTATATGTACATATAGAATAAACTCACAGATCTACCAAAAAAACATCCCCAATAGCAATCCAATTTCTCCCACTGAAGAGTCCTCTTCTCCTTGCTTTGAACCTAGAAATGTTTGTGTTTGGAGGTGATGGTTAAGTTTGTGGTAAGAAAGAAAAAAATGAAAAGTCATCCACAAACATGGCCATTTCACCAGATAAAGGTCTGTTTGCCAGGCATACATTTGGGGGCTTTAATAATTTATAGCGACACTAAGACTTGGAGGATGTACCATTTTTTTAAAGAGATGGGTGAGGAGGTGATGATCAACATGAAAAATATCAATGGAACTTTTAAAAATCCATTGAAGGGGGGATAAAAGGGGGCAGATGGGGACCCAAATTACAATGGTACTAGCTTGTTAAACTGAGGATATTATACATATAGGCCTCTATTTCTTTGTGCAAATTCACAGAAGGCCCCCGCTCCTTCCCCTGTTCAGTTCTCTTCCTTGTTCTTTGTACCTGGAAATGTTTGTGTTTGAAAGTGATTGTTAAATTCACAATAAAAAGAAAATAAAAAGTCATCCACAAACACGACAAAGACAAAGAACAGCTGGGCAGATGAATGAAATTCTATATACAAAGAAGAACAAAAAGGAGAATTATAAATGAGGGAGATCATAGACAGCTGTTATTATCCAGGGCTTTTTGCACTGCTCCTCCCAGTGCCCTCAGCAAGGTGGCAAAGTAGATTGAATGTGGGACTTGGAGTCAGGAAGACCAAGTTCAAATTCTGCCTCAAGCACTTTCTTAACTGTATGCTCCTGTCCAAGTCATCTACCCCTTTCTGTGCCAAAGTTTCTATCATCTGGAAAATGGGAACAGTAATAGCACTTGCCCCCTAGTCATTGAACCTTCATCTGCCTTGGTTTCTTCATCTGTCAAATTGTATTATTATCCTATAATGCAAAGTTTAAAATTTTTTTGAAAGTAATTTTACAATTAAAAACTTGCTACCTCCCAGAATCCAGAAAGTGAACTGTTTGGAGAAGACACCATGACGATGCCTGCAGAAACCACACACTGCACCAGAAGATCCAGAATGAACTTTGGGATGTGGTGATTTGAACTGTGGGGGGGTTATAAGTATTCATGTTGAATGTACACTCTTATGCCAAAGGAAATTGCCCTCAAATTGTTTTGGTTTTTTTGTCAATGTAGCAATTGTTGGTTTTGTTCTTTTTTTTTTCCTTTTCTTTCCCTCTTATCCCCAACTTATTGTCCTTTCCCCTTAGAAAGTGCAACCTCTAATTGAAGATCTTTTAAGTTGGTTATGTGTTCTGATTCCATGGGGAAACTAGGCATGTAAATCTGGGAGACTTCTACATGCTCATTTTCCATTGAAATCATAGGGGGGATCATGTAATTAGAATTATGTACCCTGGGACTCCATTTCCCAGAATCCCACTTTACTCCTTACGTTTTGGAGATAAAAGTTTCTGTAACCCCACCCTCGTGAGCTCTTCTCCCGCTAATGGGGTCAGGAAAATTTTCTCTTTACTCAGCCTTTACTTTTGTCTTTTTATTTACTCTACTTCAACTGATTATTGATAAATCTTGTAAAATATGATACTTAAATGAATGCTGGAGGGGATGTGGCAAAGTAGGGACATTAATTCATTGCTGGTGGAGTTGTGAACTGATCCAACCATTCTGGAGGGCAATTTGGAACTATGCCCAAAGGGCGACAAAAGAATATCTACCCATTAATCCAGCCATAGCACTGCTGGGTCTGTACCCCAAAGAGATAATGGACAAAAAGACTTGTACAAGAATATTCATAGCTGCGCTCTTTGTGGTGGCCAAAAACTGGAAAATGAGGGGATGCCCATCAATTGGGGAATGGCTGAACAAATTGTGGTATATGTTGGTGATGGAATACTATTGTGCTAAAAGGAATAATAAAGTGGAGGAATTCCATGGAGACTGGAACAACCTCCAGGAAGTGATGCAGAACGAGAGGAGCAGAACCAGGAAAACATTGTACAGAGAGACTAATACACTGTGTTACGATCGAAGGTGATGGACTTCTCCATTAGTGGCGGTGTAATGTCCCTGAACAATTTGCAGGGATCTAGGAGAAAAAAAACACCATTCATAAGCAAAGGATAAACTATGGGAGTGGAAACACCGAGGAAAAGCAACTGCCTGAATACAGTGGTTGAGGGGACATGACAGAGGGGAGACTCTAAATGAACACTCTAATGCAAATATTATCAACATAGCAATGGGTTCAAATCAAGAAAACATGTAATGCCCAGTGGACTTACGCGTCGGCTATGGGGGGTGGGGGGGAGGAAAAGAAAATGATCTATGTCTTTAATGAATAATGCTTGGAAATGATCAAATAAAATATTTAAAAAAAATGATACTTAGAGTTATTGGATGTTAATTTTAATCTTACAAAATGGAGAGAGAAATAGCACTTACCTTCCAGGATTGTTGTGAGGTTCAAGTGAGGTGAACTATATAAATGAGTTTCCGGGTTTGTTTTTTTAACCCTTACCTTCTATCTTATTGATTCTAAGACAGAAAAGCAACAAGGACTAGGCAATTGGAGTTAAGTTACTTGCTCAGGGTCACACAGCAGGGGATGATCTGAGACCAGATTTGAACCCAGGTCCTCTTGATGCCTCCATTCTGGTCCTTTTTATTTTTCAATTTTTTCCATGGTTCCATAATTGATATTGTCTCCCTCTCTTCTTCCCACTCCCCACTCCAGGAGTTGACAAGTGATTCCACTGCATCCTGACCCTTTTTAAAATAGTTCCAAAATACCAACAACACGGAAATGGGTTCGAATCAAGAACACATGTGATACCCAGTGGAATCATGCGTCGGCTATGGGAGAGGTGAGGGGGGAGGAAAAGAAAATGATCTTTGTTTCCAATGAATAATGTTTGGAAATGACCAAATAAAATAATGTTTAAAAAAATAGTTCCATACTCTGAATGAGGTCCGACAAGGACAGGGTTCGATGGGACTGTTACTTCCCAATTTTTGAAAATGACTCCCCCCCCCCATCCCTGCCTTGATGAAGCTTAAGATGGCATTACCTACTTGGGCTGCCATTTGCATTCACAACTTACCCAAACCCTCAGATCTTTTCCTTAACTGTAATCTAACCATGATTCCCCATCTTGTAAAATTGATTTCTTATGCCCAGCATCAAGACTCTATACTTATCTCTAATGAATTTCATATTCTTAGATTCAGTCCAATATTCTACTTGTCAAAATCTTCTTGGATCCTGACTTCTTTTTAGTGTGTTCACTGCCCTCCCAGTTTTGTATCATCCAACCGCTGGATAAGGGCTTTATCTATGTTACTATTGAAAATGTTGCAATGGGGGTGGGCAGCTAGATGACTCAGTGGATTGAAATCCAGGTCAAAAGACAGGAGGTCCTGGATTTAAATCAGGCCTCAGACGCTTCCTCGCTGTGTGACCCTGGTCAAGTCACTTCACCCCCATTGCCTAGCCCTTACCACTCTTCTATCTTGAATCAATATACAGTAGGTATTGACCCTAAGACAAAAGGTAAAGGTTTTAAAAAGATGTTGCAATGGGTGTGGACTGGACTGTGGGGGCTAGTCCTTAGAACATTCATAGATATTCACTGACTAGTTCTAATCCAAGCCACTCTGTGGAATCTTGGAGTGGGACCACTTCTAACCACAATGACTCAGGGGTTTGCAATTATGATGCAGAGTTCTTTAATTGACTGCTGAACTGGAATAACTGATGACTCAAGGGATTCTAAGCCAAAGTTTGGTGGGCATCTATATAAGGGATGACCCACCCCTCCTTGTTTCTCAAAAACTGGGCTGCTGCATCTAGCTGCTTCTCTAAAAGTTGTCACCCATCAGGCCATAGTGGCTGTGAGCATGTGACCACTTTGGGCTTCAAGTGCTTTTTCTCTCCCAAGTTGAGGTGAATAAATATTCCGTGATGGAAATTTCCAGATGACCTGGAGAGCTTGGGAGAGCAAAAGCGCCATCAGCAGGAGTTGAATGACATCCATCAGAATGGTAGAAGGGGATGGCAGTGGAGGCATCAGAATCAGAGAGATTCACTGAAGATAAATAGACACAGAGCAATGCTAACCCAAGAACAGGAGAGATCAGGAATAGCAGAGAAAAATATTGGCTATGGACTCTAAAAAGATACTAACCCCCAAAGCCTAGAGCAAAGCTACACCTAAGGGAAACTCCATAAAAGGGAGGAAATGGCCAATAATTAGGAAATATCCCTTTGACTGAGCAGTCTCCACACATATGCCTCACTAGCATTCTATTTTAAGTTCGAACCTACTTTACTCTTGGTCTTTGTATGTATCCATGAGAGTGCAGCCTGAAGGTTTTAGAGAGAATGTTTTGTCCATCCTCCCATCTCAGTAAAAACCTTTTCTAAAAACTAACCAAATCACCTCCCTAATCATTCTTGGGGACTCTACCAGTGGGGGCTCCAAAACTATAGAACTAAAAAGGCAGCACTACCTCTGCTCAGCAGAAAGAGAAAGTACTTAGTGCCCATATGGAGATTCCAATTGAAAATTTGGAGAGTAGCTCCAGAGGGGACCCTCCATTATTAAAAGGGCACAGGCATCAATTTGGTATTGGAATAAAATGAAGATAAATTTTAATTTTTTAAAAAAGCAGCGATTCCTGGAATATTACGCCTCTGTGCCATGTGACCACTAAACCAGTAACTTTGGGGGTCTAGCCATTCAGCCAGTTATGAATACAGATTGATCCTTCAATCTGCCTTCATCCAGATTGATGGAATCTAGTCCATGTCTCCATTTTTCCCACCAGAGTATGAGATACTTTATCCAAAGCTTGGCTAAAGTCTAGGTAAAATATAACCACAGTCATGAAATGAAGTGAGTTTGGCATGGTCTGCGCCTAATGGAGCCATGGCAGGTTTGGGGAATCCCTGCCTCCCTTCCCTTCCTAGATATCTGTCACCATTCCTGTCCATCCTCCATTCAACTGCCAAAGTGATTCTCTTAAATCGCAGGCCTGGCCATGTCACTCCCCCCAGCCCAATAAACTCCAGTGGCTCCCTATTGCCTTCAGAATCATCTCTCAAGCGTCCCTAGCAGAGACTCGGGCATTATTTACACCAGCTCTTGCAGGATCAGAAGATGCTCTTCATAAGGGCTTCTGGGTCCTCTCCTCAGCAACATCTTTATCTAGTATTTATAGGGTGCTTTAGGGTTTGCAAAGTGTTTTCTCAGTGATCCTCACAACAGTCCTGGGGCCTGGGGGCTCTATTGTTATCCCCATTTGACAGATGAGGAAACTGAGGCACCAGGCTGCAAGAGCTCAAGCCTAGACTCCAGCCCATGTCCCGAAGAGGAGTTGAACCACACTCCCTCCCATTCAAATCCCAGCTCTGCCCCTTGTAACATGAGTCATCCCAGCCAAGTCACCTCAGCTCCCTGGGCCTCCTCGATAGAATGAGGAGGTGGGCCAACATGACCTCGGAGGTCCTGTGCTGGTCATCAGATTCCAGGGCTGGCCATTATCTCCCCCTGGAGACCTCCCATAGCTCACCCAGCGCTTATCAAGTAGTATTGTTTGCCCGACTTATCTCCGTTGGTGCCTGGTCTGCCTTGTACTGTCTCCCAGGGGAGCTGGGAAGAAAGGAAGATTCGACAATCTGGTATCTCCTTATCCCAACCTGGTCTCTCTGGTGGGGGCCCAGCCTGGTGCTTTCTTTGCACACAGCAAACACAATAAACCTTTGTTGAATGGGAGAAAATTCCAGGACACAATCCAGGATCAGTGAGAGTCCCTCAGTGACCCTGGGACCCAAGTGGCCCAGCTCCTTGGAAGGGGGGACCTGGGGGCCCAAAGCCCTCCTGCAAACAGCCTCCCAGGAGAGTCCTAGAAAGGGATCAAAGTTTACAAGAAGGCAGGGCAGGACGGCAGAGAAGCCGGGGACAGAGGGCCTGCGGTTCATTTTCTGAGCAACGCTGTGTTCTTTCTGCATCTCAGTTTTCACATCCACAAAATGGGAGTAATAAAACTTGTACAACCTATATTAAAGGATTCCAACTCAACAAACCCAGCCAACGTTGAGGATGTTTCTAGGCATGTGCCCAAAGAAACAAGAGGCAGAGGACTGACTAGTCATTTTCATTCTCTCCCCCCATAAAAGAACCCTCCCGTTGTGTGGGGAGAGGGGGGGAAATGAGAAAGGAAGCCTGGCATCTGGAGATTTGAGAGCTTCTCGGTTTAATTCTCTTCATTGACTAAGATTGGGTAATAAACTCAATCCCTTCTATGCCATTAAAGAAACCTCCAAATGTTGGTGCCCTGTGCCCATGACCCAGTTACCCTACCATTGGGATGGAGAGCTCTGGATGTAGCTAGTCAAATAAACATTTAATAAATAAAAAGTTAAAAAATATTTATTAAGCGCCTACTAAGTGCCAGGACCTGGGCTAAGAACAGGGCAAACAAAGAAAGGTAAAGGCAGTACCTGCTCTTAAGATGCTCGAAGTCTAACAGGGGAGACACCAACTTAGGTTCAAGCAAGCTCTAGACAGGATAAATTAGATTTAATCAACAGAGGGAAGACATTGACCTTAAGGGGCTTCAAGATGGGCTTCCTGGAAAAGGTGGGATTTTGAGGGAAGCCAAGAGGTAGAGAGGAAGAGAGGATGTCTTGTTGGACCAATGGCCAGGAAGCCTGGATCTCTAGATCCCAGACTCCTTTGGGGGAATGTAAAGAGGTGTAAGAAGCCAGAAAGGAAGGGGGGGATCTAGATTATAAACCACAGTCCTCGCCCTCCCAGCTCAGTCTAAGAGTTTCGTGTCATACCATATAGAGAGAAGCAGAAACCAAAAGTATCCATAAGTGCTTTGTAAAGGTTCGTTAAGGAAGGGCTGAAGAGAGGACGGTCATTACTGACTGGGGGGTGTGGAGAAGAGAGAAATTATAAGAAAATGCAAGCAAAGGACAGAAGCTGGAGGTTGATCAGCTGTCAATCAAAGGAAAATTCCATTTGGAATGTTACTGGGAAAGCAGTTTGGAGCCAAGCCAACGGTGACTTTTCCTCTGGGCTTTTGGCTGATGGTGACTTTGAAGAAAGAAGCTGGGTTTATCTTGGAGACTTGGGATAATCAAGTTGGAGGCGGCCTGGCTGATTTGAAGGCAGAAGAAGAAGGACAAGAGTCCATATATCTCTCTGGTTGGCTCTGTTTCCTGCTAGTGACTGAATTGCCATTTCTCTCAATATCCTCCAACCTAACACTCACTGTAGATAATAGGGAAATCCCACCCCTCTTACCTTATCCTCCATCTTTCCTATTTTCCCCAATAAACCCTTACTTGAGATAAAGAAGAGAAAAGAGTATTTCCTCTGAAACATCATAGCTCACCCTGAATGATTTAGAAGGAGGCTAAAGAAGAAGGGGGAAGGGGAAACTGAAGGGAAGAAGGGAGGAAGGGAAGTTTAGAGGGAGGAGGGTAAAGCAAAAAGAAGATAACTACCTGATCCAGTAGTTATCTAGTATCCATCTAATATACCCTCCAATATCATCTATTCCAGTTTGGCACCCCTAAAAGACTGAACTTTACAATCCCTAAGAAACAGCAGAAAAAATGTTTAAGCAAGTGCTCTGTGGTGCTGTTGTGCTTGCAGCCATTACTGGATTTGGAGTCTATAACATCCTCTATAGTAAAATGATCACCATGATAGTTGATTTGGTGGAATATCTGGGCAACACGACGATGCTCCTACTACAATGGCCATTCCAAAAAGAAACTGTCCTTTGGCACATTATGACTCAAGTTTATATCATCTCCATGGCGGCCATTCAGACTCTGACCTATTTGAAGAATATCTATAGATTTGTAATCCCCAAAAAGGCAGCACAGATAATGGTGGTAGATACTAACTTGGAAAATGTTATTAAGAACTTGTTTGAGGAATTTATGAAGGCAAAAGGGCTAGACCAGATTAAGGACAAGAACAATGGCCAGGCAGATAGTGCGCCCAAAGAAAAAGAGAGAAAGGCAAAGAAATCAAAGGTTAATGCAAAGGAAAATGACAGTGATAAGGACACTAAGTCTGATAGTGAACCTGAAAAAAATTTTCCTCTAAAAATATCACTAAATTATCAAGTACAGCTGGTGTGTTACATTCAAAAGTACATAGACAGTTTACAACTCAGGAGCTTGATTCCCTGAAGAAATAGGTTCCAAAATTTATTGATCAACCCTATAAGATGCAGAAAGAACTCAAACATGCTTTCTGGATCTTTCATCCAGATTTCTAAGATGTAGAATTTCTCTTGTCTGAACTGTTCAGCCCCCATGAGCATCACCAATTCATTGAGAAGACCCGGTCAGAAAACAACCTTACGAGCTGGCCCCCAGAGGAGGAAAGGGAAGACCTTGATTTTGCAAATCCCACAAGCATGACCTAATTGAGGAAATGTAGGGGAGACTTGCTCCAAGCTATAAAGCTCTGTCGTTCGAAGCCTAATGCATTGGCAAGATTTGACAGACTCATTCAAAATACAGGGGAACATCGAGCGTCATTTATAGATCTCACTCTGAAATGATTGAATCAATTATGGGTTTAGAGGCAAATAGTGAGGAATCTACTAGTCATGTGAGGAGACAGCTTTTGAAGGGATGCACACCTCACTTGAAGAATTTTTTTAAACATTACTTCCCGGGGCAGCTGGGTAGCTCAGTGGATTGAGAGCCAGGCCTAGAGATGGGAGGTCCTAGGTTCAAATCTGGCCTCAGACACTTCCCAGCTGTGTGACCCTAGGCAAGTCACTGAACCTCCATTGCCAGCCCTTACCATTCTTCTGCCTTGGAGCCAATACACAGTATTGACTCTAAGACGGAAGGTAAGGGTTTTTAATTTTAAAAATAAATAAATAAATAAACATGACTTCCCAAAGTATGATACTGTGAGGCTGATCAAATTAGTGAAACTGTAAGTTATCTCCAAGAAAATAATTTAGAACAACATAAACAAATGCAGGATTTAAAGGAAAAATTAGAGGTAACAGAGAAAAATTTGAGACAAAGAGATGGAGGAAATCAAGAAGCTGAATACTATAGAACTTACACGAAACCTGCTTACAAACCAAAAACAGTCCCAAGAGACACTCGACAATGTTTTTTCTGCCCTAAGAAAGGACACCGGATCAAAGACTGTTTTCTGAAAAAGAAACATGAAGTAAATAACAATAAAACCACACAAGCTCGATACAGAAAGCAAAACTCCACTTGCTGTTCTCATTGTAAGCTAAAATCCACACAGCAGGCAACTGATTTACAGGAAATGCAACAGGCTATTAAGTCAGGAGCCAAACCTAAATATTCAGACATGGTCAGGAGAGAATTATGAAGCCAGGCCTGTAATGTATGTAGTTTGGTACATGGAGATAGAAGAAATGGTGTAAATGAGGCTGATGCTAAACTTGGGAGAAAAAAGAGAAGAAATGGTGAAAGTTCAGTACAAGAAAGTGAATCTGTGAGTGGCAGCAAATGCAATAAATCAAGAGACTGTCAGAGACAAGTAAGACAGCCTGATGCAGAAGTGAAAGACATCATGGCTCAAATAGCAACAGAGATAAGAGACTTGGAGAAAGGCTGTATAGTGACCACACAGGAAAAAAGTGCAAATCCAGTCAAAACATTCTTGGAGAACTTTTTTCAGGGATTGAATTGTGCAAAAGGAAAAGACAGAAGAAGCCACAAAAACTCAAGCAGGACTTAGTGAGAGATGCAGAGAAACAAAATTTCAGTTCCCTACAGGTTACTGTTGCTAGAGATGTAAATACTTTGAAATCGTTCCCAGAATTGCCTGACATCCCACCAAACTCAGTTAGTTCTTCCAATAGCTACATGGCACAAAATCTCTTAGAAAAAACATCTACTAGAGACAGGAGGTCCTGGGTTCAAATCTGGCCTCAGACACTTCCCAGCTGTGTGACCCTGGGCAAGTCACTTGACCCCTATTGCCTAGCTCTTACCACTCTTCTGCCTTGGAGCCAATACACAGTATTGACTCCAAGACAGAAGGTAAAAGTTAAAAGAAAAGGAAAGGAAAGGAAAGGAAAGGAAAGGAAAGGAAAGGAAAGGAAAGGAAAGGAAAGGAAAGGAAAGGAAAGGAAAGGAAAGGAAAGGAAAGGAAAGGAAAGGAAAGGAAAGGAAAGGAAAGGAAAGGAAAGGAAAGGAAAGGAAAGGAAAGGAAAGGAAAGGAAAGGAAAGGAAAGGAAAGGAAAGGAAAGGAAAGGAAAGGAAAGGAAAGGAAAGGAAAGGAAAGGAAAAGGAAAGGAAAGGAAAGGAAAGGAAAGGAAAGGAAAGGAAAGGAAAGGAAAGGAAAGGAAAGGAAAGGAAAGGAAAGGAAAGGAAAGGAAAGGAAAGGAAAGGAAAGGAAAGGAAAGGAAAGGAAAAAGGAAAGGAAAGGAAAAAGGAAAGGAAAGGAAAGGAAAAAGGAAAGGAAAGGAATGGAATGGAAAAACATCTACTCTGAATCCTGAGGCTGAAACTTTCTATCCAGCAATGGCTGATTTAGATAATACAAAATTGACTGAAAACGAAGCTGACATTACATTTGAGAGTATTAATCCTGTTCAAAGTAATGGAAGTGACATGACAGTTGAATCTGGAGGAATGGAATGGAAGTCTTAGTAACTGAAAGAACAACCAAGGATTCAAATGGCAGACTTGAAGCCAACATTCGAAGTGGCTTAAGATCATCTCTTACAGGGGAGAAATCAGGAAAGGCTCCCTGGAGGAAGGGCAGAATTTCAGCCCATCCCTCAAGATTCAACAAGCATTTATTAATGATCTTTTATGAATGATTTCTTCTCTAATCCCAGAGAATACGGAGGCAAAAGTGAGAGTGTTCCTGCCTTCGAGGGGCTCCCATTCCGGGAGAGTGGGGGCAGTAAGCAACACATAATATGTAAGTAGACACAGGATATATAGAAAATAAATCCAAGGTGGCTCTGGGAAGGAGAACACCAGAAGGGCCTTCCAGGAGAGAGAGCTGAGCTTAGAAGGAAACTAAGGATTCTATCGGGGCAGCCAGGTGGCACAGTGGATGGAGCACTGGGTCTAGAGTCAGGAAGATTGCTCTACTGGAGTTCAAATCCAGTTTGAGCAACTTATTAGCAGTGTGACCCTGAGTAAGCCACTTCACCCTATTTACCTCAGTTTCCCCATCCATAAAATAAGCTGGAGAAGGACATGGCAAACCAGTCCAGTATCTTGCCAAGAAAACCCCAAATGGGGTCACCAAGAGTCAGACATGACTGAAATGACTCAGCAACCAAAAAGGATTCTCTAGAGAACAGCCCGAATGATGATATAGATTGGAGAAAGAATAAGGAGTGTGGATGGCGTGTATAGGAAATGGGGGGTGGGAGTGGGGGTGGGGTGGACGACTAGGCCATTTTGGCTAAAGCATAGAATACCCAAAGAGAATTATATGATGAGACAGGAAACAAAGGTGGAGATGGATTATAGAGAGAGCCTTGAATGCCAGGCCAAGGATCATAGGACCAAGAGTTACAAGAGACTACAGGGGTCAGAGTTCAAACTCCTCATTTTAGAGATGAGGAAACTGAGGCCCCCGAGAGTTTAAGTGACTTTTCCAGGTCTCAAAGTAGGATTTGAACTGAAGACTTCTGACTCCAATCCAGTCCTCCCTGCCCACTTCTCCCCAGACCACAAAGCCCAGGGCTTGGAGGCCAGGTAAAGAGGAGGAGGGGAACCACCAGTGCTGTAGAAATATCATCTATTATTAGACAGCTCAGTCTGCCAAAATAGTGCTTCTAGGACCCATCAGGCAGGCACGGCCTCTGCCTCTCAAGGGTGCATCAGAAGCCACCGGACACTTTCCCTTTTCACGTTGGCATCATCCTCTGCCTTTCATCAGCCTCATCTCACTGGGCTCTGCCCAACAGGACACCCAGGAGGGCCAGGGATGACCGGGGCCTCTGCACCTGAGCTCCCAGTCCTGACTACGAGGGAAGGCAGGGGCAGCCTCCGGGAAGCGCAGGGATTTGGAGAGAAGGAGAAGAGATCCAGGAACAAGCCACACACTGTTCCTGGCCTGACAGGAAGGGCTGGCAAAGAGGAGGCAGGAGAAGCGTGGTTTTAGGGACCCTGGGCACATTTCTAGTCTATGAGTCATCTTGCCACCTGCCCTCACTCTAATTCCTTCCTATGCCATACACCAGGAGGGAACGACTGCAGCTGCAGCATCCTTTCATCACATGCCCTGTTCTAAGGACTTTCACAGCTCTGACATTCCCTGTTCTAAGCCCCCTCCCAGCTCTGACATTCCCTGTTCTAAGCCCCCTCCCAGCTCTGACATTCCCTGTTCTAAGCCCCCTCCCAGCTCTGACATTCCCTGTTCTAAGCCCCCTCCCAGCTCTGACATTCCCTGTTCTAAGCCCCCTCCCAGGTCTGATATTCCCTGTTCTAAGCCCCCTCCCAGCTCTGACATTCCCTGTTCTAAGCCCCCTCCCAGCTCTGACATTCCCTGTTCTAAGCCCCCTCCCAGCTCTGACATTCCCTGTTCTAAGCCCCCTCCCAGCTCTGACATTCCCTGTTCTAAGCCCCCTCCCAGGTCTGATATTCCCTGTTCTAAGCCCCCTCCCAGCTCTGATATTCCCTGTTCTAAGCCCCCTCCCAGCTCTGACATTCCCTGTTCTAAGCCCCCTCCCAGGTCTGATATTCCCTGTTCTAAGCCCCCTCCCAGCTCTGATATTCCCTGTTCTAAGCCCCCTCCCAGCTCTGATATTCCCTGTTCTAAGCCTCCTCCCAGCTCTGATATTCCCTGTTCTAAGCCCCCTCCCAGCTCTGACATTCCCTGTTCTAAGCCCCCTCCCAGCTCTGATATTCCCTGTTCTAAGGTTCCTCCCCAAATGTGCACCCAGCACTGCCTGTTAGTGCAAAAGAGAAGGCTAAGTCATCTTCAGCATCCTCTCTTCCTCCTTTACTATTTCCTTTTAGCCTTATCTTTTCCTCATCCCATTGCCTGCCACCCAGCACCCCCTTCCTATTCATTCATTCATTCATTCATCCAGTGCCTGGCACACAGTAAGAGCCTAATAAATGATTTTCCATTCATTCACTTATCACACAGTAAGAGCCTAATAAATGATTTCTATTCATTCACTTATCACACAGTAAGAGCCTAATAAATGATTTTCCATTCATTCATTCATCCAGTGCCTGGCACACAGTAAGAGCCTAATAAATGATTTTCCATTCATTCATTCATCCAGTGCCTGGCACACAGTAAGAGCCTAATAAATGATTTTCCATTCATTCATTCATTCATCCAGTGCCTGGCACACAGTAAGAGCCTAATAAATGATTTTCCATTCATTCATTCATCCAGTGCCTGGCACACAGTAAGAACCTAATAAATGATTTTCCATTCATTCACTTATCACACAGTAAGAGCCTAATAAATGATTTTCCATTCTTTTGTTCATTTCTAACAAGCAGTAAGAGAACTCTGGCCACCTCCCTAGAGCCGTGGTCACTTTTATGGCTCTTCCTTCTTAGGAAGCTTCTCCTGATGTCTTCCTCTTTGCAACTTCCCCTCAGGACTCCTGGGCCATCCCTCTGGGGCCAAGCAGAACAAAGCTAATCCCTCTTCCATATGGCAACTCTTCAAATACACAGAGCAGACAGTGAACATACTGTTCCAGAGTTTTCTCTCCTCTGATTCCTTCCTTCAAACCTCCGTCATATGACACAGACCCAAAGCTCTTTCCCAATCTGGTTGCCCTCTTCTGGAGTGTGTTCAGTCACTTCCCTGATCCCATTTGGGGTGTGGTTGGCCATTTCCTCATTTGATAGAGGAGGAAACTGAGGCAAACAGAGTGAAGTGACTTGCCCAGAGTCATACAGCTAGGAAGTGTCTGAGGCTGGATTTGAACTCAAGAAGAAGAGTCTTCCTTTCTCCAGGTCCAGTGCTCTATCCACTGTGCTACCTAGCTGCCTCCTCTAGAGGCTAATCCATGGTCTTCCTAAAATGTGGTGTTCGATCCTGAGCAAAAGCCTCTGGATGCCGTCTGCTGGAGACAGAGCACAAGAGGATATGCAGCTCTTCGTGCAATTCATAAAATGCCTTCCTCACTGGGTTCTTGTGAGGGACGCATTCTATAGAGGGAGTTACCGTCATCATCATCATCATCATCATCATCGTCATTCCTGAGAGCACCAGCATCTTACAAGAAAACAGCAAGAAAAGGGCAGTGCCAAACCCAGAGGCCCGGTCTCAGCAGATTGCCAGAGGAGAGATTTGGGGGCTGGAGGGAGCCTGCTGGGGCACCCTCAAATCTCATCTCCTGATAAAGAGAGAATAAAGGGGTTGCCTTAGGCCAGGCCTGATTCTTGTTGGTACTTGACTTGGTATCACCCGTGCCAGAAGGCTGGTACAAACTGGTTGCCCCACACATGCTGCCTGCCAGAGAAGGCTGGGCTGTGGGATGCTCGGGCTCATGCCTGAACCTGTTTACTCGCAAAGCCTACGTGCAGTGCCGTGCTGTCCCTGAGAACCCTGCAGAGCTCTCGGCTGGGTGGAGGTAGAGAATGCATTCACCCTTGTTCAAAGAGTTGTCTGTGACATTCAACGTTCTAACATTCTATGTTCTAAGAATCTTCTCAGCTCTGACATTCAATGTTCTAGCCTCTCTCCGATTGGCATCCTATGTCCTAAGACCCCTTTCATCTCTGACACTCAATGAATGTTCTAGCCTTTCCTCCTGACACTTCCTATGTTCTAAGACCCCTCTTAGCTCTGACATTGTGTTCTAGCCTCTCTCCTACTGACAATCTATGTTCTAAGACCCCTCTTAGCTCTGACATTCAATGTTCTAGCCTCTCTCCTATTGTCATTCCATGTTCTAAGACCCCTCTTAGCTCTGACATTCAATGTTCTAGCCTCTCTCCTACTGACAATCTATGTTCTAAGACCCCTCTTAGCTCTGACATTCAATGTTCTAGCCTCTCTCCTACTGACATTCCATGTTCTAAGAACCCTCTTAGCTCTGACATTCAGTGTTCTAGCCTCTCTCCTACTGACATTCCATGTTCTAAGACCCCTCTCAGCATTGACCTCTTTATTCTAACATTCTATTTGCTAAGACCCCTTTCAGCTCTGACACTCAATGAATGTTCTAGCTCTCTCTCTTACTGACATGTTCTCTGTTCTAAGACCCCTCTCAGCTCTCACGTTCTATGCTCTGGGTCCCAAAGACCCTCCCTGGACTCATGTTTTGAGTTCTAAAGCTAGAGGGGCATCATGGACACCGATTTGACTTTGGAGTCAGAGGCCCTGAGGTGGAGGCTTACTTTGCTCTTTCCTCCCTTTGTGACTTTGGGTGAGTCACTCCCCATCCCTGTGGCTCACTTTCCTAAACTGTCCAGCGAAGGAGGTTGGACAAGATGACCACTGAGGGTCCTTCCAGCTCCAACAGTAGATCCGTGCCCTTGTGTTCAATGTTCTAAGGCTCTGTGTACTGTGTTCTAAAGTCCCTCCCAACTGGAATGTCCCATGAGTCCCAAGACTGGAGGTTCAAAGCCTAGAGAACAATTGGAGCAAACAGCCAATGGCTAAGGAAGCAACTAGAATTCATTTTCTCCACTTTGAAGCAGAAGAATCGGTGCCTTGATTCCCGTTCTGGTCTTTCCCTGTGGCCCCCAATCTTCCCATCTGCCCTTGTGCTCCCTCCATTGGGAACTGGCCCTCGGCCCCGGGCCCTGGGACAAGTGCCCAGCCGTCAGCTGAAGCTTCATCAACAATACGGCTTTTGGGCTGGGGATGCCCACTCAGCGCAAAAATGCTCTGACATCACATTGTTTTTCTGCTGTTAATGTTGTCCCTGCAAACTGTGGCCCTTCCAAGGGAAGCCAAGAGCTCCCTCCCCCATATAGACACAGCTTTTTATTCTTTAGAGTTTCCAGTGTGGTACAGGCGAAATCCAGGGTGCTACTGTGAGATCGGAGGACCTGGGTTCAAATCTCCCCTCTGCCCTTACCTGTGTGAACTTGAAACCCCCCTGGACCTCAGTTTCCTCCTGAAAGAGTTGAAACAGATGACTAGAGGGCTATTCTATTACGTTATGATGTCTTGGCACAGTCTTTTGCCCAAGCTCTGTCCCTGAACTCGGGCAGGACCAATAAGAACTTGAAGCTCCTTTGAGTTTGGTGACTCACTTCTCCAAAGGCTAATGGAGGGTGGGGAGGAGATGGGGGAACGGGGTACAGCCAGGGGGCTCAACTGACGGAGAGCCAAGCCTGGAGTGAGGAGGACCCGGGTTCAAATCTGGCCTCAGACCGTGCCGAGCTTTGTGACCCCAGCGGCCTAATCCTTCTCCCTCTTCTGCTCTGGAACCAATACTTAGGACTGATTCCAAGACAGAAGGTGGGGGCTTAAAAAAATTAAAATAAATTAAAAAGGGCGAATGCCATAGAGCCCAGCCAGAGCAAACAGGGTGTGCAGCTCACATGGCCGGCTTCCCAGCCAAGATCCCCCTGGCCAGGACACAATGCCATTGTTCCAGGGCGCTGTGGGCCGGCCCTCTGGCAGCCAGGGAAGGCCACTGTCCTCCTCTCTGCCTTCTTGGCGGAGGAAGAGAACCGCTTCCTTGAATAGTGAGTTCACAGCAATAAACAGGGAACATGGGATCCGCCTCGGCTGGAGATGGGAAACGCAGCTTTCCAAAAGCCGCTGGCCACGGAATAGAGCAAGCCTGTGGGCCGCCCCCCATGGCTGTAGGGGCTCCCCAGTTTCCCCGTGGATCTCCTCGTGGCTGTGCCATTTGCTCCAAATGTGGGTCGGGAGCTGAAGCAGAAAGTAGAGTCCTCACTAGCTCCCACTGAGTCCTCTTGGCTGACCGTCCGCTGTTGGCGTAGCTCAGGGCATCCTTTAGGATTTCATTTCGAGACATTTGGGTGGTCTGAAGAGGGGCTCAAGGCCAGCGTCCCTCCCTTCCCCAACACTTGAGCTGGCAGAGAGCAATGGACCCCCAGGCCAGAGGGAGGGGACGAGGAGGGGGCACACACTCTCCAGGGACACTCCAGCAGGTCCCACCAAGATGGAAAGCCCTCCAAAAGGCGTCAGACCGCAGACTGTGGAGGCACGAGAGGAGACGGATTCTTTCAGCCACGGAAATCCACCGGCCTGACTCGGGCCCCTTCTTGACCATTTTGAGGTTGGTGACCAGCCCCGGGAAGGGGGCAAATAGGCACCACAAATGATAGCCCAGAGTGGGGAGGTTTGGGGAGAAGAAAGGAGAAAGAGACAGTCATGAAAGGAAAACACCATCCATGGAGAAGAAGATCCCAACCACGCAACCAACAGTTTTAGCTCTGGAGGACTGTGGCCCCATCTCTGAGCACAGAGGTCAGGGGTGAGTGTGGAATGACTCATGCACTCATTATCTTTACCAGAATTACCACTATCTCGCTTTATTACTAGGGACAGCCAAGCTGGAAGAGAAAGACCACCTGGGGTCCGTGAAACCCCTCTTTATGAGTTCAAATCCAGCCTCAGAAAGGGACTAGCTGTAGGACCCTGGCTGAGTCATTTAACCCTATTTGCCTCAGTTTCTTCATTTGTCAACTGAGCCGGAGAAGGAAATGGCAAACCACCCCAGTCTCTCTGCCAAAAAAGCCACCCCATGGGGTCCTGAAGAGTCGCAGTGGAACAACAAGGAGCTTTGTTACCAGAGATGGAGTCTGGGAAGTGATGGGCTTATCAAAAAATCAAAGCACCAATAAATCGTGTTTTAATAAGAGGAAAAGGAAAACAAGAAGGGACACAGGAGCAACAATACTTTTGTCCTGGTTCTGGGACATTAATATGGGCTCCCAGAAACAATGGAAGTCAGGAGTGTCGGGAATGGGACCAGATGGATAGGTTTGGGCCGGTATCAGAAGATAACAGGAGCCCAGGGCTGGCAGAGCCTGACTCTAGGGTGACACACACACATCAGTAAACAGCAAGGTTGGACGCTGGATTTACCCAACCAGGAAAGGTGAAACAGGAATGTGGGTCCACCCTAAACCGATGTCAGCTCCCGAAGCCCCCACTATCTCTCCACAGAGACTTCTTCCGAGTGGTTTTCCTGCTCTAACCCTCCCTCTCTGCCTAAATGCCCAAGCCCTGATCTCGCCTACACTAAACCCAACCCCTTAGCTGGCTTTAAGGAAAGGGTCTGTGTCAGCCTGAAAGGCTACTGGAAATACATAGCTTTGATTGACTAATACAATCATTTCATCACTCATAAAAAATATATATGCAGGCAACCATCTACCTCCCTGCCTCCTCTCTCCTTTTTCCTCCCCTTTTCTCTTTCTTTTCTTTTTCTCTTTCCTCACTCTCTGTCCATCTTTCTCTCCCATCTCCCTTTCCCTCTCATGTGGATTTCAGGTGGCAACTTTGGGAAAAAAACAAAACAAAACATGAATGTCCTTGATAGAGCTGTCAGGCCTCTGGCCAAACACACAGCCACTCCCCTTTGGAAATAAATATTATCAGTGAGCACGGCATAGGGAAAAGAGTGATGGACCTGGATTCGAATCCTGTCTCAGGCCCTTGTTGATTGTGGGACAATGGAAGAGTAGGATAGTAAGTAACCCCTCTAACCCTCAGTCTCTTCATCTGTCAATAATGCTTGTTTCAAGGGTGCACCCAGGAAGAGCCTTCTGAATGATGATGGAACTGGGTGAAGTCCTAGACCCAGCAGAGGATGCCCAAGCTGAACAGAAACTGGAGCTGATGAACTCCATGAGACAGAGACAGAAGACCTTGGTCTTCACTGTTATTGTGGGCTATGTGAGCTGTACAGATGCACAGAGAGGAACCAATTCTCTAGAAACCCTGAACACTTTCTCCTAGCAGTGGGCTGCAATCCCATTGTCTCCTGGGGAAGTGGATATACTCGAGAAGAAAGGAGAATTAGCTTTGACCATTTAAGACCTTTGTCAATTGTTTGTTTGCTTTTTGTCCATTACAGAAATCTATCTTCTGTTTAATACACTGCTACCCTAAGTGCTTGCATAGGATCTCAAAGCTCTGCAGAAACTTGCATGTTCCAAGGTGTTTGCAGAAATCTGGACGCTCCCCCTGGATGGGGACAGGACCCAAAGAGGGGAAGATTCTTAGAAAGCCCACGTCATACCCACACCAAGACTGAACCTGAGCTCTGGAAGCCCAAAGCTCTCATGGGTTACACTTAAAGCATTTTGCAAGCTCCTGAGAGTGAATCTCCTCAGAAAAGCTGTTTTTCTGGTATTGCGTGAAGCTAAAGTTGTGTTGACTGTGGATAAACAGGGCTGTGTAATGCCCCATTTTTAGGCTGGAAAATGACTTCAAACAAAGGAGAAGAGCCAAAAACAGTATCCAGAGGGAGTGGCTTCCCTCGTGGACAGCTATAGAAGCCCAGTTTAGAGAAAGGAAGGAGAAAAAGCCCCCGTTCTTGACTCAAAGCACTCATTTGGTCCTGGACGTTTAATTCAAGAAGTGCTTCACTCTGAGAAAAATGTAGGAGTTCTCTACCAGCCCAGCCCAGCCCAGCCCAACAGCCCCAGCCAGAAATCAACTGCTGCAAACTTCAGAGGATCTGGCTCCATCTCTGGCTTTCTGGCCCCAGGCAGTTCAACATGACTCTGTAGAGGGGTGGGTGAGTGAGTGAGTGTGTGTGAGTGTGTGTGTGTGTGTTGGGGGGAGGAGGGATTGCAATCATGGAGTCCAAGATCTGGGTGAGTCCAAACCCCAGCTCTGCTCTTTCATTACCTGGATGACCTCCAGTAAGTCACATTCCTCACCTATGACTCAGTTTCTCCTTCTGTAGAATGAAGAGGTTGGACTATCTGATCTTTCCAGTTCCATAGGAAGGAAGTTAAGAGGCCATGCAATCAAGGAAGGCTTCTTAAAGGAGGTGTTATTTGAGTTGGACTTTGAGGGGAGTAGAGAAGAAGGTCACAGAAGTTCTGGGGAAGCCAGAAAGAGGAAGGCTGGGCCTCTAGACTTGATCCTCTGAAATAAGGAAAGGAAAGAGCCTTACCCAAAAGATATCCAGCCAAAGGGATCTCCCCCACAGACCTGCCACCTCCTGAATTCCCCCAGCACAAACACAAAGACCCCTGGGAAGAGTGGCATATCAGGTTTTTAATATCTTATTATAAATTACTTTATCCCAGTTGGTAATGCCTGTCACCTAAGAAAAGGAGGCACAGGTGAGTTGGGCTCCATCTGGGCTCTGCCACTGGGGGAACTCCAGCAAAGTCACTTCCCCTCTTCAGGCCTCAGTTTCCCCGTCTGTAAAATGAGGAAATGAGGGGGTTGGATTAGCTCAATCGAGATAATGTATGTTAAGTACTTTGCAAGCCTTGAAGCAATATATAATGTCAGCTATCACTGCTATCACCATTATCAATATTAGATGGCCCCTAAGATTCCTTTCAGCTCTGGCTAATGGTACCTGGTTGTGTTGATGGGGGGAGGGGGCGGGGCTCAGATTCAGAGGTCCCTGGGGCAGCCAGAAGCCACAGCTTAAAGGTTCAGCAGAGGGGAGCTGAATCTGGAAGGAAGGAGTGGGTGGGCAGCGTGCCAGGCAAGCAGCAGAGACCCCTCGCATGGTCATTTCTGGAAGTAAGAAAAGTAACTGGTCTTTCGGGGTCAAATCCCATTTCAGACGCCATCTGGGGGATCCCAGGCAAGTCCCAAAGGAAGAGAACCTGCAGGGCTAGGAGAACGCAGAATGGGAGAATAGGGATCCCGGTCAGTTAGAACCTAGATCGTGGGATGTCTGAGCTGGGGAGAGGAGGGACGTCAAAACAAAGCCTGAGCAGCTGGGCGGAGCCTCGCACCTGGAGGATACGGAGTGGGGGAAGGGGAGGATTGAAAGTCACTGACCATCCCCTCCGCTTGGAGGCTGGGATGCCGGAGCCCAGAGATGCTGCCTCTCGCTTGACAGAAAAGGAAACTGAGTCCCTTCACCTCTCTAGAACTGAGTTTTCTCTTGAGGATAATTACACGGAAACTGTGAGCAGAGAATTCCGTACGCGGTAAAGGGGCGTAGAGAAGTGAGCTATTTTTATTGTCATTGTTACCATCCAGACACCTACGGTGTCCTCAGCTCCCTTCAGCTCCTCTCCTCCGCCCCTCCCCCCACCCCCCCCGCAGTGCTCTTGCGTCTCCAGGGCGTCCCCGAGCTCCTTGAGGAAGCGTTGGAGAAGTGCGTGCCCCCAGGCCAGGCAGCCGCATCCTAGTTGTACCCAGCGCCCGCGAGCAGCAAGGAATGGGGCAGATGAAAATCTGCCCGGCAACGGGTCACGTGCCGTGGATGTGACTTACGGATTGGCTGCTGAGCCACAGGAGCGTTTGCTCTTCCTCCCTTCTTAACTCACCTGTGCTGGTCCCTCCCTCCCAAAAGGGCTCTTTCCCTCTGCTCACTCTGATGTCCAGCTCCCTCTGAGGACTTTCCAATGCCATGAGAGCCAAGGCTCACTCTCTTCTTCCTTCCTTCCTTCCTTCTTTCCCTCCTTCCTATCTTCCTTCTTTTCCTCTCTCCTTTCTTCCTTCCCTCCCTTCTTTCCCTCCTTCCTTTCCTCCTATCTTCTTTCCTTCCTTCCCTTTCTCTCCTTCCTTCCTTCCTTCCTTTCTTGGTGTCCTGCCCCTCTCATCCTTGTCCACCCCTCCCCATCCCTATTCTCCATCAGCCTCCACCCTTTCCCCCACCCCTCCCTTCTTCAAGGGCTTTGAAGTCTCTTGACATTATACTGGCTGCCAAAGAGTCCCCACCCATCCTCCTTGTAGAGGATGTAGAGGAAGAAACCAGGTTCAGAGTGAGCATGGGACTCATGGTCAGTAGGAATGAACAGAGCCCAGCTCCACCAGCAGCCTAGAATGCTAAAGTCCTAGTCCTGTATTCAGAAGAACTGGATTTAAGTACCTACCTCTTACACTCCATCTATGTGATCATGAGCAAATCACTTAACTTTCCTATGCCTCACTTTCCCCATCTGTAAAATAAGTGACTTGATCAAAATGGCCTTTGAAATGTCTTTAAGGATCAAATGAAGTCCATTTGCAAAGCTGGATACCTAGAAGGCACTTGTTCCCTTCCTCTATAGAGCTACTTAGATCATTTAACTTCCCTTAGCTTCAGTTTCGTCATCTGTAAAATAGGGAAGTTGAACTAGATGACTTCTGAGGTCCCTTTGATTCTTGACCCATCCTCAACGCTAGAGACTCTGCTTAACCCAGCTCTACAAATGAGCCTGGAGGACACTGTCTTTCCTAAAGGGTTTTCTGGCTCCCAACACTGTGTGGGCCTCCTGCAGCCACTACCTAAAAGCTAAGAGTTAAGAGGAATCTTCCAGTGGAAGCCCGAGGGCCAAGCAAGGATAATCCTAGAGCCTTGTAGCTAGAAATGCCCCTAAAGTTCTCTAAATCCTGGGGTTCCCAACCTTTTGAGTATGAGGTTCCTTTTTAAGGTTCATAAAAAAACAACTTGCCAAATACCCACAGGATAGCAGGTATCCACTAGAACCCACTGATCAGGCCTGCCATTCTCAGAATCTCAGAGGGACAGCATTTGGGAGTTGGAAGGGAACTCAGTACCCATCTAATCCAATCAGTCCATGAACAGGAATTTCCCCAATAACATCCCTAACAAATGATCCTCCTTTGCTCATAGACTTCCAATAAGAGGGGAGCCAGCACCTTGCACAGCAGCCCCTTCTGCTTTTGAAAACTGTAACTTTTTCTGTTTAAAGAATTTTTCTATTGAATATTTTTCTATTAAAAGAAATTCAATTTCTTTTGAGGCTGAATTTACCCCTTGAAATGACTAACTATGGCTCTTAAAAATGGAATAAACTGCCAAAAAGTTAAGTGACTCAGCCAGGGTCACATAGGCTATTAAGGAACAGAGCTGAGTAGGATGTGAACCCAGGTCTTTGCCTCCAAAAGCAAGATCTAATTGTCAGAATTGCAAGACCTATAACATCTACCATAGAGAATCTGGGAACCCCAGGAATTCTCTTGTTAGAAGGAGCATACTCATTTTAAAAATCAAATGTAAATAGTTCGGAGTTTATTGCCCAACCTAGAGTCAGTTTCTTTTCTTCTTTTTTTTTAAAAATGCTTATCTTCTGTCTTAGAATTAATACTAAGGTTTGTTTCAAGGCAGAAGAGCAGTAAGGGTTAGGTAATAGGGGTTAAATGACTTGCCCAGGGTCACCCAGGTAGGAAGTATCAAAGAAAATTTGAACCTAGCACCTCTACATCTCTAGGCTTGGCTTTCAATGCACTGAGCTACCTAGCTGACTCTGTTAGTTTGTTTGTTTTTTTTTTATTTCGTAGACTTAGAGCTGGAAGTGCCCTCCAAGGCCACCAAGTCAAACCCACCTCATTTCACAAATGAGGAAACAGAATTGAGCAAGTTAAGTGACTTACTTTCCTAGGACCACCCAGGAAGAGCTGGACTAGGCAGGATTGGAACCCAGGAACTCAGACTCCAAACCCAGCTCCCTTTCTACCACACCATGCTGTCCATATCTGTTCTTGTGGATGGCTACTAAGTGTAGAATAGAAAAACTGAAGGAAAAAGACTTGTACAAGAATATTCATAGCTGTGCTCTTTGTGGTGGCAAAAAAATTAGAAAATGAGGAGATGCCCTTCCATTGGAGAATGGCTGAACAAATCATGGTATCTGTTGGTGATGGAATACTATTGTGCTTAAAGGAATGATGAACTGGAGGGACTCCATGTGAACTGGAAGGACCTCCAGGAACTGATGCAAAGTGAAAGGAGCAGAACCAGGAAAACATTGTACACAGAGACGATACATTGTGGCACAATCAAATGTAATGGACTTCTCTACTGGCAGCAATGCAGTGATCCAGAACTATTCCGAGGGACTTATGAGAAAGAATGATGTCCACATTCAGAGGAAAAACTGGGAGCAGAAACCCAGAAGGAAAACAACTGCCTGATCACATGGGTCGATGGGGATATGATTGGAGATGTAGACTCTAAGTGATCACCCTAATGCAAACATCAACAACATGGAAATGGGTTTTGACCAAGGACACATATAAATCCCAGCGGAATTGTGTGTCGGCAATGGGAAATGATGGAGGGAGATGAGGGAAAGAATATGATTCTTGTAACCAAGGAAAAATGTTCTAAATTGACTTATAAAATTTTCCAAAAAATAGAATAGAAAAACTGAAAAGGAAAAAGCAAAGATTTCCTCAATTCCATTGCGCCTCTGTTTGCAAGCCCTCCAACTCCCTGCTCTCTCCCTTTGGGGCTTCAGCTCCTCCTTTCTACTTGCTCCCATCTCCTTCCTCCACTCCCTAAGTGGGGACTAAGATGATGGGCCAGGGGAAGGAGGAAGGATGGAGTTGCTGAGTCAGAGGCTTTCCTGCCAGCCCTTTCTGCCCAAAAGTCATCAGAGGAACCTCCTTTTGGGGGAAGCCTTCAAGTTTATAGAGTCCTTTCCTCCCAATAGCTTTAGGAGGCAGGGAGTTCAACTATCCCCATTCTGCAGGTAGGAAAACTGAGGCTCAGTGAAGTCTCAGTGACTTTCTCGAGGTCACACAACAGTATAGATATTGCAATGCTAGGTCTTTCCATTATCACCTACTGACTTTTGTTGTCTTGGCTGCCATCTTTACGCAGACTGGGATCTCAGGCTGTGGAGCTGTCTTTTGGGGGGTCCAACTCTATGATTAAATCATCTTGTCCATTGATCACAATTGGTGATTTTCTGTAACTCACCCTCTTGGGTCCACAGCAGTTAAGAGACCTGCCCCTACATCAAAAGCTTTTTTTTTTAAACCCTTACCTTCCATCTTGGAGTCAATACTGTGATTGGCTTCAAGGCAGAAGAGTGGTAAGAGCTAGGCAATGGGGGTCAAGTGACTTGCCCAGGGTCACACATCTGGGAAGTGTCTGAGGCCAGATTTGAACCCAGGCTCTCCCGTCTCTAGGCCTGGCTCTCAATCCACTGAGCTACCCAGCTGCCCCCATCAAAAGCTTTTAATAAGCCTTTGCTGAATTGAATTCCCTAAAGTCCCCAAATTGGTCACTTGGCAGAAATGGGATTGGAACTCAGATCCTCCAAAACTAAATTCCCTATTATCTCTGCTACATCATTCTGTTTCCTGTTTTTCCCAATTAGACTTCCTTTCCAATGATGTTCCCACAACATCTCTGGGGCTTTGTTAACACCTAGCTCTAAAACTAAAAGCTAACACCTGGCTCTCTAGCTTTAAAACTGTCTCCATAATAAATGGGGAAGAGTTAAAAGAGGAAAGAAAAATATCGCAGCCCCCTCCCTACATCTGGCTCAAAGCCAACTACATTCCAGGACTCCCCTAAGAGCAGAGAGCTGGGCATCTGGCCATTTGGGAGATGCCTGAACTAGTAGGCCAGAGGAGCACCACCTCCTGCACAGATGTGTTCACCCACCTATGGGGCACCCTGCCCTTTTCCTGGGACAGTGCCCAAGCCAGGGCCTCCAAGGGCCCCAGGACCAGTGTAGGTTTGAGCCTGGTAGGTGTAATTATCATGTAAATGTATGATTGTAGTTACTCTCACATAACAATCATAATTGTTGAGTGGTGAAGAGCCCAGAGAAAAAGAGCCATTAAGAAAGATACTTCCAGGCTGGGCCTGTGACCTCAAAAGGAGAAGGGGCACCCTACCTTCCTGGGCTCTGATACAGTATGAGAAGGAAAGGCAGATGGGAAAGGGGATTGGATTTGGGAGGCTTTGACCAAATCACTGAAACTGTTCTGAGACTTCCCTGATTGTTTTTAATTCTTTGGTTCAGTCTATCTTCTCCCAACTGTGTTCCTTTATCTCTTTTCCCTTTCACAGCCAAACTAGGGGAGGAAAGCCATCTACACTCATTTCCTCCACTTCCTCACTTACTTCTCAACCCTTTGCAATCTGGCTTCTGACCTCACTCGACCAAAACTGATCTCTCCAAGGTCATCAATGATCTTTTAATTGTCCAATCCAATGACCTTTTCTCTGTCTTCATCTGCCTTGACTTTATAGCCTCTGAAGCCATCAGTCCTCTTCCTGGATACTCTCTCTTCTCTGTGTTCCAGATATGGACAACTAGGTTTCCTCCTCCCCCATCTCAGTCTCCTTCATAAGATTATCATCTGTTTCTGTCTCCTTTGTTTGGGTGTCCCACAGAGTGTTCTCTCTATCTCTCCATCCTTCCCTCTCTCCTCTCCTCTCCTCTCTTTTTCTCCTCTCTCTCTCTCTCTCTCTCTCTCTCTCTCTCTCTCTCTCTCTCTCTCTCTCTCTCTCTCTCTCTCTCTCTCTCTCTCTCTCTCTCTCCTCTCTCCTCTCTCCCCTTATCTCCTCTTTCTCTTCATTCACTTTCTCCCTCTGTCTGTCTCCATCCTTCCCCTCTCTCCTCTCCTCTCCTCTCTTTTCCTCCTCTCTCTCTCCTCATCTCTCCCCACACATACTGGCTCTCAATCCTTCTCTTCTCTCCTCTGTCTCTACATCCTTCCCCCTCTCCTCTCTTCTCTTCTCTCTTTGTCTCTTTCTCTCTGACTCCATCTGTTTCTACATCCTTCCCCTCTTTCCTCTTCTCTTTTCCTCCTCTCTCTCTCCCCATCTCTCTCAATCCTTCTCTTCTCTCCTCTGCCTCTACATCCTTCCCCTCTTTCCTCTTCTATCTCTCTCTATCCTTACCCTCTTTCCTCTCTTCTCTCTCAATCTCTCTCTCTCCTTTCCCCAAACCCATTTCATCAGTTCCTAGTTCCACTCTCAAATTTCTCAATGACTATGAAAGCTCCATTTGATCTCTCCCAATCTCCAGGCCCACATCCCCAGCAATCTCTTGGATTTTGACACCTGGCTGTCCCGTAGGCATCTCAAGCTGGACAGACTCCATTCCCCCTAAAGGCCACTCATCCTCCAAACTTCTGTCAAGAGCACCATCATTCTTCCAGGCACCCAGGTTTAAAACTTCAGAGATGACCCCAATTCTTCCCCTTCTCCCACCTTCCTAAATTGTCTCAGCTCTAGCTCCACAACAACTCTCACTTCTGTCCACTCGCATGGTGCCTGGCCCCATCCAGGCCCTCATCACCTCTCTCCCGGCTTACTGAAATAGCCTCCTCATGGGTCATTCTCTCTCTTCTCTCAATCCAGCCTCCACACAATGGCCAAGTAATAGTCCTCAAACCCAGTTCTCACCCCAGTCTTCCTGCACTAAAGACGTTCCCCTGCTATCCCTAGTACCTCTGGGCTAAAATGCAAAGGCCTCCTTTGGACACATGAAGTCCTTCAGGATTCCACACTGTAGGAAGGTCCAGTCAAACTGGCTTCCCTCTCACACAAGGCTCCACTTCCTACCTCCCACCTCCATTTCCTTCCTCCCAACTGCCCCCTGGAATTCCCAGCTCCCTTCCAGGCCATCTCCTCCAAGAAGCCTTCCCTGATTGCCCAGGTGATAATACTCCTCACCCCTACCACAAAAATGACTACTTTGTTTTTTCAGTTTGCTTCTCTATCTCTCCCTCTGTCTATCTTTCTCTCTAGATCTCTCTAGATCTCTATCTCTCTCTTTCTCCGCCTGTCTATCTAGTGTATCCCACCCCCTAAGCAGAATGCATGCTCCTTGGAGGCAGGACCCGTTTGCTTTTTCCTCTGTATGCCCAGTGTGCCTGGCATGGCAGGTGCCAGCTCTAAAACAAAAGGCTTTCCATTCCTTCCAGCCCTCACTCCTAATCACCTGTGTCTGTTGGGGCAACAGGTTCACTGGTTTCAAGAGCATGGACAAGTCGATTGAGCACCCCAAACCTCCATTTTCTCTCCTGTAAAATGGGAATAATAATCCTGACTGCCCTTCCTCACTCACAAGACGGAGGAAGAGGGAGGCATTTTGGAAACAACTAAACCTGCTCCTGGCATTGTGGCCAAACAGGGAGATCATGGATTGGGAGTCTCAACTCTGAAACTTATTTACAAGCTGCCGGGTAACTCTGGACACGCCACTTCAGAGCCTCAGTTTCTTCAGCTGTACAATGGCACAATAATTTCTGTAGTCCAGCCCGGATCAAGAGAGTGGTGAAGAAGCCCATCTTGAGCTTCAAAGCACTCTCCATGATTATTAGTCTAGAAATGGGCAATACATGAATTATGGAGCGAAGCTGAAAGCCTCCCTGGAGCAGGCGCCCTAATGGTTCTCGTTCCTATTCTGCTTGAAGGTTTTGCAGTCCCTCTGTGCCTAGGGAAGTGCTTTAGCTTCAAGTCCCAGGCGAAACGAGGTGGAGGAGAACCTCAGGTCCTAGTTTCCTCCATCTCCCTCAGAACACTCTCCCTTCCCCGCCATCTTGGGCTGCAGCCTGGGGGCCCTGGGAAGGGAGAGCTTGGTCCCCTCTTTAAGACTTCTGCCAACAATACTGCCTCATGCCCCCTCTGGACTTCCCTCTTCCTTCAGGGAAGTTCTTCCTGCCACCCAGTCCTTGGCCAGTGGGAAGAGAGAGGGTGGGAATGAACAAGGGCTTTGAGAGGGTCAGGAGCCAGGCTAGGGCTCCACATGAGGCCTGAGACCCCAGGGCAGCACAACAGGGATGGCAAAGAGCCCACTGCCAAGCTGAGCCTATGACCAGCATCCATGGAGAGGCAGCTGGGGCAAGAGCCAGGGTGAGCCCGACACTCTCCAGAGCTTTGTGCCTTGTGTAAAAAATAGACTGGGGGACAGCTGGGGGGCTCAGTGGATGGAGAGCCACACCTAGAGATGGAAGGTCCTGGGTTCAAATCTGACCTCAGACACTTCCCAGCTGGGTGACCCTGAGCAAGTCACTTAACCCCCCCTCCCCCCCCATTGCCTAGCCCTTCTTGCTCTTCTGCCTTGGAACCAATACACAGTATTGACTCCAAGATGTAAGGTCAGAGTTTTAAAAAAAAATAGGCTGGCTTGGACAATGTGACATAGCAGATTGTGCTTCCTGGCCTCGGAATCAGGAAGCCCTGGGTTCCAATCCCACCTCAGACTTTTCTGTTTCCTCATCTGAGAAATGGGGAAATTAATAATAGCACCTTCCTCTCAGGTCAAGATCAAATGAGATCATCCTTGTAAAGCTCTTTGAAAACCCCAAGTGCTCTATAATTATTAACACCCAAAGTGCAAGGGGGAGGTGTGGCCCAGACTCATCTTAAATAATAATAATAACTCTTATCTTTCTTTAAAAGCTCTTTAAAGTCTACAAAGCTCTTTCCAACCAGCTGCTCTCTGGAGCCTCACAGCAACCAGGTAAGTAGTACAGGGGTAATTAGCTCCATTTTCCACAGGAGAAGACTGAGGTTCTGAGGAGTTATGTGATTTGCCTATGATCATTCCATTTGTCAATCAACAAGCATTGATTAAGGATATTGGGGGGTAGGGTGCATCTAGGTGGCTCAGTGGATAGACAGCCAGGCCCAGAGATGGGAGGTCCTGGGTTCAAATCTGGTCTCAGATACTTCCTAGCTATATGATCCTGGGTAAGTCACTTAACCCCCATTGCCTAGCCCTTACCACTCTAATGCCTTAGAACCAGTACTTAGTATTGATTCTAAAACAAAAGGCAGAGGGTTCAAAAAGGACATATGAGATGCCAGGCCCTGTGGG
Organism: Monodelphis domestica; assembly: GCF_027887165.1. Taxonomy (NCBI): domain Eukaryota; kingdom Metazoa; phylum Chordata; class Mammalia; order Didelphimorphia; family Didelphidae; genus Monodelphis; species Monodelphis domestica. The sequence continues at coordinate 10,863,163 of NC_077232.1, read as the reverse complement.
TACAAAGAACCACCCCTGGTCCCACAAGCAGTTAGTACCATCAGCAGAATTCAAACCCAGGTCCTCCAGCTTTGGCATCTATCGGGATACTGCACGAAAAGCAAAGGGGAAGTGGAGTCAGACCTGAAAAGGCAAAGAACCTGGCAGGAAAGTCCATCAAGGGATGCCCAGTAAAGTGAAAAGATACAGAGCCAGATGCACAGCCAAGGAAACAACCCCCAGAAATCCTCTGAACCAGAAGAGTGCCGGGAAGGAGGCACCGAGGAGCCGCCATTCTCTTGTCATTCTGTCCCCACGAGGGCCAAAGATGGAGAGAAGTCCTGGGGGTGAGTGTGAGCGTGCTAAATGTCAATGTGTGCGGATGCATGAGTGAGGGCTGTGTGTATGGGACTGGATAGGTAGAAGGGAGTGTGTAAGTGTAGAAGTGTGTACCTGAGTGTGTGTGAGGCCATCAAGAATAGTCAACAACCAGGACGCCCATCCGTTGGGAGATGGTTGAACAGCCGTGGTCCATGAATGCCCTGGAGCTAACCTGGTGAGGAACCAAGAGTCCTAAGGTCCTCACCTCCTTTCACATTCATTTAGTGTATGTTCCTGTTTAGTGGTAGGGCAGAAAACACCCCATATCCTTGCAGTGATACATTGTTAATGAGACCGATACTTGTTCTGTTTCTGGGATGTTCTTTTGTGCATTAAATCACTTCAAAAAAAAAAAAAAAGACCCCGGGGAATCCAGAAGGGCCAGGGAAGGTTTTTGAGAAGCTGAAGCCATGAGCCTCCATCGCCTCTCCTTGCACTCGCTCCCCAGCCCCTTTCTGGTCTCCAGCTTCCTCCTGTTTACCATGGGTCTCTTCTTCGCCAGATGTGGTGGCTTTTGGTCCAGCCACATGCTTCCTGATCTCTCTCCCGTGCCGGCTCTCCTCTCTTCTCTGGGTTTTTCTCCCAGCTCTTGTGGGTTTCCTCCTCTAGCCCCTTTGCTGCCTCATCATTCCTATCACGTCCTCTCCCTGTGGCCCCTTCTTAACTCCCTCCTCTCTCTGGGGTGCTCATCTGCTCCCATGCACTTAATGATCACGTCCCCTCGGCTGAACTCTCCTTGTCTCTGTTCCTTGGGCTGGGGGCTGGCTGGCCCCCATTCCCTCTCCATCTCCCCATCCCAGAATCTCTAGTTCACTTCAGAGCTCGACTCAAGCACCACCTTCCACTCAAAGCCTTTTCAGCTCGCACACCCTCTTGCACACTCACACACACGCGCATACACACACTCACAGCTACTCATACTCACACACATGCCAAATTACCTTGTCACTATTCCGTATCTCCCTCGATATTCCTACGTTGTCTTTCCCTAATAGATTGGGAGCTCCTTGAGGGCGAGGGCTGGCTTCACTTTGGTCTGTGCCCAGCCAGTAGAGAGTATTCTGTCAAATGCCTGTCGGGTGACTTGAGCAGCAGGACCAAGAGAAGAAGGAAACCAAAACTGTGGTATGCTGGGAGGAAAGACAGTGACGCCTACCTGACCCTGCTTTCCCAGGACATGGGCTCCAGGCTCAGGAAGCCCATCAGCCCCAGCCATAGGGCCACTCTGGATTGCTCAGCTATACTTCTGAGTTCTAGGAGAGAGCCGGGAGGCCAGGAGGATCTTGGGAAATGACACTGATTTTGTAAATCATCAGTAATAAGATATTTGGTTTGAATTTTAAAAATCATCACTGCGTGTATTTTTAAAAACAACTTCTAAGTAGCCTGGAGTCTGGGTTTAAGAACGACCTCGTTTAAAAAGCCAGAGTTAGTCCATCTGGATGTTTGCATTTATTTATTGATGGCCACTAAGTTTAGAGGGAAATTCTCAGAGCAAATGGGGAGAAATGTGTAAGACATGGAAGCCATTATCCTCTTCATTTTTCCTCGTGTGAACATCAGAAAACAAGAAGTGGGTGCTTGAGTCTAGATGGTGGAGAGATGAACCCTAAGGGGGAATGGAATGCCAGCAGATCGGAGGTGAGGACCTGGGATCAAATCTCAGCTCCGCACCTTCCTAGCTGTGGCCTTTAGGCAAATCATTTCCTCTCGCTGGTCCTCAGCTTTATCCTCTGTAAAATGAAGAAATGGGTCTGGATGCCTTTTAAGGTCCCTTTCAGCTCTAAATCTGTGATCCCAGGACCCCTCTAGGGGCCTCAGTTTACCCATCTTTAAAATTAGAGGATAAGACCAGACGATCTCAAAGTCCTGCCCAGGTTTAAATCCACGATGGTCTGATTGGAAATATTATCCCACAGTGACGCAGAACGTGCTGGCTGTGAGCTTCGGCCCATTAGTGAACGAAGGCATCTATTAACCACCAAGCCATGATAAGCTACTTTGCCACTCCCAGCTTGAGGAATAGGAGAGTCCAAAAGCCACTTGGCCTGGAAGGCCTTTTCTTCTTCCTGTCCATCTTGACAGCTTCCAGCTTACATCCATCTAGAACTGCTCCCTGTTCTTGTCCCACAAGTACAAAGTGAGCTCAGGGGCCCTCTCTCTTCTCTCAGCTTCCTCACAGTTCCTGAGGGGGATGAATTAGTGTGCAAAGTCCCTCCAAGTTCTGGCATTCCATGTTTTGTGTTCTAAGATCTTTCCCAGCTCTAATAGTCCATGTTCTAAAGTCCATCCCAGCCCTGATGTTTGGTTCTAAGATTCCTTCTAGCTCTGGCATTCCATGTTCTAAGATCCCTCCCAGTTCTGGCATTCCATGTTTTGTGTTCTAAGATCTTTCCCAGCTCTAATAGTCCATGTTCTAAAGTCCATCCCAGCCCTGATGTTTGGTTCTAAGATTCCTTCTAGCTCTGGCATTCCATGTTTTGTGTTCTAAGATCTTTCCCAGCTCTAATAGTCCATGTTCTAAAGTCCATCCCAGCCCTGATGTTTGGTTCTAAGATTCCTTCTAACTCTGGCATTCCATATTCTAAGCTCCCTTCCGGCTTTGATATTCCATAGTAGATAATTTAAGACTTGCCTCAGTTTTCCCACCTGTACAATGAGGTGGTGGGGTTAGCAAGCCATTAGGTTCATACAGTCTGTGTCCTAGTCACACTCCTAAAGTCCCTGACCAGGGTACACTTAAGGCACTGCTCCCAGGTCACTCAATTTAGAGACCATAAGCAGCCCTTGCAATCCAATGGACAGCATAGAAACCACCAAGCTTAGCATCTAGTCTGTACTAAGAGCTCAGCTGGGAAGCTTCTGGCCAGTCCCTAAAACAGGAGTTCCGAGGACAAACAGGGATGTGGGCTGCCTCAGTCTCCCTTCACTCCATCCCCAACTCAACTGTCTACCAAAAGATGGCCCCGGGGCATATTCCATGCCAGTTGCCAAAACCACAACATAGAGCTGTCTGAAGAGATCGCCCTCCCCACCGCTGACATTGTGGGCTTCTAGGGATCTCCTCTCACTCTGTAAAGCAGCCCCAAATTGTCTGTTTGGCCCATGGCCCCGTCCCACCACCTCCTTGGTGTCCCACCTTGGCACTTAGAAAGCTCACTCAGTAACGCCCAAGTTGCTTCCGGTCGCCTGTTCCAAGATGGGAGAGCAAGTTTGTCAAATAAGTTGGGTCTGAATGACTTCCAAAGTCCCTTCCAACTCTGAGACCTACCGACTTGAGAGCATTTGGTCACGATCATGAAGCTACTGTCCCTGGAAGCAGAGAACTACCCGAGGTCCAGAATCGGATGCTCCACCTTCCCAGGGCCCATGTATAAGCTTCAGTCCCAATTCTGCCCCTTCCACCTCCATGAACACCAATCTGGGTGGCTGGAAAACATGGTGGTGAAGCGCCATTCAATGCTCCCACCAAATCTCCCATCGTGGGACTCGGGGGCTTGTTTGCTCGGGAAGGGAGTGAGTGGGGGCGAGTTGGGGCTGAGGACCTGGAAGACTGTCCCCACCTGGCCGGTGTTTTTGGGGCTTCCCCTCCCTCCGCCCAAGGATGGAATCCAGAGACACGGGGCATCCAGATTACTCATTAGCGGCTTTATTTGCATTTTACAGCATGAATTTTCTTACATTCGGAATTAATTTGGCATTAAAGTGCTGGACTCTTCATTGGGTAACATTTGTTAAAAAGCAACCATGCCAAATATCAGAAAAGTGGCAGTCACTGGTAAAAACATCTCCTATAGTACAACGTATGGAAACCCCAGTCAAGTGGGTCAGTCACTAACACGCGAGAAGCTCCTCTCACCAGGAGCACCCAAACTGCTCCGAATGACCAGCCTGGGGGGAGGGGCTGACTCGCCAAAGGGCACGACCCCCCCCCAACACCACCACCAAAAAAACCCCATTTTCCTGGGAAACGACTTCTCTCTACCATCGCGGTGTTTGTCTAACAGGATAATTTTGGAAGATCATCCAACCTTGCAGGCCAAAATGGAAGTCTCACCCCGCTCTATCCCACCCCTACTCCCACCCCACCCTCTCATCCCTCGCAAACAAAAGCCCCCCCCAAAGGCGTTCCAATGGACGTCCGATTTCTACGACCCCAACACTGAAAAGATTCTGTAAAATGAAGTGATAAACAAGGCTTGCTAGTAAACAGATGCTCTCAGCATTTAATGAGCAAACTGAAGTCTTAGGAAGGCAAATACTGCTTGCTTGCAGATAGGCTGGACTGGAAAAAAAACAAAAACAAAAACAAAAAAACCACAAAATTCACCTCCTTTGGCTGTTGTCGCTATTGCCGTCGCCCCAGACTTTGCAACTAGCCCCGGGTCGGCCGAGGGCCCACCAGGCCTCCGTTTTCATTGCCGACGTGGACTGAGTCAATCTTTGGGAGTTTATGTACAAACACACAGAAGCCTACCTACGAAAATAGATATTTATATATATACATGTACACAGACGGGGGGCCTCTACTCTTTCTTTTTGGAAACCGTCAACTCCACCTCGGGCAGTTGGATCCCCACCTTTGTCCCGCTGTCATTGCTCGAAGATGAGGACAGCCTGGACTTCTTGGAGGCCAGGGACACCCCACTTCCCTGTAGCTTCCCAGACTCCTCATCACTCCCAGTGACCTCATAGTGACCTTTGCTCTTTGACCCCAGCCCACCAAAGGTGCCAAACTTCAGTTTGCCATGTTTCCCTTTGCCCTTTCCCCCCTCAATGGAGATGTCTCCACTTCCAAACTCTAGTGTGCCCGTAGGAGTGACCGGAGCGGAATGCTCCCTCTCGTCACTGAAGGAGCCGGACCGGTTACGGGTCTTTTTGCTCTTGAATAAGGAGAATTTGGCTTTGGGGGAGGATGCCTCTGCCTCCACTTCCCCGTCCAAAGAGCCCAAGCTGGCCTTAGAGCTCTTGAGGTCTCCTTTGGAGCCTGAGATGGACACCTCTGGGGAACTGGTGGCGCTCCCCTTGCCTTTAGCCTTGGAAAAGGTAAATTTGGGCATTTTGATTTTAGACTTTTTGAGTTTGATGTCAGCATCTTCCCATTCCCCTTCCGCAGCCCCAGCCTGGATGCTGCCTTCCACTTTAGGGAAGTTTACGTCCACCCCCACTTCTCTGCCCACCAGCTCCCGTCCTGAGTAGGTAAACTTGGGGATCTTCATCTTCGGGAATGTTACTCCTCCGGAGCCACTTTCCAAGTGAACTTGGGGGCCGGAGACATCCCCCCCAGGACACTGAAGTCCCACCTGGCCTCCTTTCACGCCTCCTTCTATCTTTGGTCCTGAAACATGGATCCCACCAGCCAGCTTGGGCACATCCAGATCGAGAGCAGAAGAGACCTGCGGCCCTCTCCATTCTCCGCCTCCACTCATGCTGAGGTCCGGAGCCTTGACGCCTCCACAAACATCCAGACCCCCTTGGATTTTCGGTCCCTTCAAACTGATCCCCCCCAAGTCTGACGCCGAGAAGGCGGGTCCCTGGACGCTCACGTCGGGGGCTGCTCCGTGGAGACCGATGCCCGAGCCCGAAAGCTTCCCTGTTGGGAGTTTGACGTTCACCGCTGGCAGCTCCGCTTCACATCTGGGCAGCTTGACATCAGGAGGCTGGAGATTGCCTTCCAAGCCTTGGACGCTGATGCCCGGAAGAGCCACTCCCACAGCAGGACCTTTCATGTCGCCACTGGCACCGAAGCCCCCTTTGATTTTTGGTCCTTCCAAATTAAAGTCCATATCAGATGAGATTTGGGGGCCAGACATCTGGGGCCCTTTCAAGTCCACACCTCTGAGGTGAACATCCACCCCAGGCCCCTTCATCTCTGGCCCTGCGACATTAACATCCAAGTTAGACCCCTGAGAGGAGATGCCAAACTGGGGCAGCTTCATTTGGGGGAGCTTAATAGCCCCTCCAGGTGCCTCCAGACTAACATCTGGGGCATCCACTGACACTTTGGGACACTTGATGTCACCAGATATGTCCAAGTCTCCCTTCAGCTTTGGTCCTTTCAAATTCAAGTCGAGATCCGGTCCAGAGAGGTTCACAGAAGGCAGGTCCCCTTGGGGCCCTTTCAGTGTCACATCGGGCCCTTCAAACTTGAGGTTGGGGGAACTCACCCCTCCTTCAAGAGAGGGGAGCTGGCTGTGAATGTCAGCTCCCCCACCCTCCACCTTCAGACCGGGGACTCCAATCTTGGGCATGGAAAACTTGGGGAACTGGATTTTTGCATCTGGACCTTTCAGATCAACACCGGGTCCTTCCAGTTCCACTTTGGGGACATCCCCCGTAATCTTTGGTCCTTTCAAGTTGACATTCACATCAGGGACTGATACTTGAGGACATGAGATGCCAAAGGAGGCACCTTTGATTTTGGCATCAGGCACTTCAATGTTGATATCAGAGGCATCCAAGTTGGCTTGGACACTGGGCGCTCTCAGATCTCCCTCTACCTTTGGCCCTGAGAAATCAATGCTCCCACCTGGTCCCTTGAACTTTGGTGCCTTCAGATGGATGTCAGGCCCTTCCATGCTGGCACTGGGAAGACTCCCACTGAGGCCGACAGATCCAACCTCCAGTCCAGGACCCTTGAGCCCAGCTTTAATCCCTGGAGATGAAATTTCCAGCCCAGGTGCTTGGATCTCCCCTTCCATCTTGGGGCTGGGAAGTGGGGCCTCTGCTTTGAATTTTGGAGATTTGATGTCAAATTCTACATCAGGGAAGTACATTTTCCCAAACATCGGTTTCTTGGTTTTGGGAGATTTCACATCGACCTTAACCGAAGCATCTGGAGCGGCCACATTGACATCCAAGTCTGGAGTTTTGAGACTGGCATCAATTTCACCCTCAGGGGCATTCAAGTCAAATCCCTGCTTTTTGGCCTTGATTTTAGGGCCACTCATGTGGATCTTTGGCATCTTAAACTTCATTTTCTTGCCCTTTCCGCTGATGTTGATATCTGGAGACTCTACATTCAGCCCCGCTTCTGGAACCGTGACATCCAACGAAGGGGACTTGATGTCGGCCTTTGGGCCCTTAGCCCCAAAGCCAAATTTGGGTTTCTTAAATTTTGGAATCTTAACATCTGGTCCCTCAATGTTTAGGTCTGGGCCCTCAACGTCCAAACTTGGTACTTCCAAGTCAACTTTGGGACCCTTCAGGTCCAATTCACCACCTTCTATCTTGGGACCAGATATGCCAAACTTGGGAGACTTGAGATGTAGATCTACATCAGGAGCAGTCACTTTAGGCCCAGATATGTCTAGTGATGGCATTTTCAAATTTGGACCACTTAAATTAACATCAGGGCCATAGAGATCCACACTGGGACCTTGAAAGTCAACGTCAGGGCCCTTCAGATTACCTTCAATCTTAGGAACATTGATATCATAATCTCCCTTTAATTTGGGCCCTTTCAAATTCAAGTCAATATCAGGCATGGAGATCTTGGGGGCCTTGATGTTCATCTCAGGCATCTTAAATTTGGGACCCTTCAGTTTTCCCTCTGGGCCTTCTATGTTCACATCTGGAGCCTCGATGTCCACCTTGGGGCCTGAAATGTCAATGTCAGCCTTGGGCAGGCTCACATCCACCTCTGGGCCCTCCCCTTTGAAGCCTGGCATGCTGAATTTGGGCATCTTCACCTTGGGCATTTTCAAGTTCCAATCCGGCCCATGGACATCCACATCTGGGACACTGACATCTACTTTGGGGCCTCTGATGTCAAGATCAGGGCCTTTCAGATCCCCCTCCACCTTGGGAAGGGACACGTCAACATCTCCCTTCACCTTAGGACCTTTCAGATTCAAGTCAAAGTCTGGCATGGAGATCTTGGGGGCTTTGATGTGCATGTCTGGCATCTTGAACTTGGGACCCTTCAGCTTCCCTTCTGGGCCTTCAATGTCCACATCTGGAACATCAAAGTCCACTTTGGGGCCTTTGATGTCAATCTCAGGGCCCTTTAAGTCACCTTCCACTTTGGGCAGAGAGACATCCACATCACCCTTGACTTTGGGGCCTTTCAGATGCAAGTCAAAATCAGGCATGGAGATCTTGGGAGCCTTGATGTTCATCTCAGGCATCTTGAACTTGGGGCCCTTCAGCTTTCCCTCTGGGCCTTCTATGTTCACATCTGGAGCCTCAATGTCCACCTTGGGCCCTGAAATGTCAATGTCAGCCTTGGGCAGGCTCACATCCACCTCTGGGCCCTCCCCTTTGAAGCCTGGCATGCTGAACTTGGGCATCTTCACCTTGGGCATCTTCAAGTTCCACTCTGGCCCATGGACATCCACATCTGGGGCACTGACATCCACTTTGGGGCCCTTGATGTCAAGATCGGGGCCCTTCAGACCCCCCTCTACATTGGGAAGGGACACATCAACATCCCCCTTAAGCTTCGGCCCTTTCAGATTCAGGTCCACGTCTGGCATAGAGATTTTGGGGGCCTTGAGATGTAGGTCAGGCATTTTGAACTTGGGGCTCTTCAGCTTTCCTTCTGGGCCATGAATGTCAAGGTCAGGTGTATCTATGTCCAATTTGGGGCCTTTGATATTTACTTGAGGACCCTGTAAATCCCCTTCCACTTTGGGAAGGGAAACATCAACATCTCCCTTCATCTTGGGGCCTTTCAGGTTTAAGTCAATTTCACTCATGGAAATCTGGGGTGTCTTGAAATGCACATCAGGCATGTGGAATTTAGGACCTTTCAGTTTCCCTTCAGGACCCCCAATGTCCAGCTCAGGACCTTTGATATTTACTTGAGGGCCCTTAAGGTCTCCCTCCACCTTGGGAAGAGAGACATCAACATCACCTTTTATCTTTGGTCCTTTAAGGTTCAAGTCAAAATCAGGCATGGAGATCTTGGGGGCTTTGATGTGCATGTCTGGCATCTTGAATTTGGGACCCTTCAGCTTCCCTTCTGGGCCTTCAATGTCCACATCTGGAACATCAATGTCCACTTTGGGGCCTTTGATGTCAATCTCAGGGCCCTTTAAGTCACCTTCCACTTTGGGCAGAGAGACGTCCACATCACCCTTGACTTTGGGACCTTTCAGATGCAAGTCAAAATCAGGCATGGAGATCTTGGGGGCCTTGATGTTCATCTCAGGCATCTTGAACTTAGGGCCCTTCAGCTTTCCCTCTGGGCCTTCTATGTTCACATCTGGAGCCTCAATGTCCACCTTGGGGCCTGAAATGTCAATGTCAGCCTTGGGCAGGCTCACATCCACCTCTGGGCCCTCCCCTTTGAAGCCTGGCATGCTGAACTTGGGCATCTTCACCTTGGGCATTTTCAAGTTCCACTCTGGCCCATGGACATCCACATCTGGAGCATTAATGTCCAACTTGGGCCCCTTAATGTCCATATCAGGAACCTTCATGTCACCTTCTATCTTGGGCACAGAAACATCAACATCTCCCTTGACTTTGGGACCTTTCAGATGCAAGTCAAAATCAGGCATGGAGATCTTGGGAGCCTTGATGTTCATCTCAGGCATTTTGAACTTGGGGCCCTTCAGCTTTCCCTCTGGACCCTCAATGTTCACATCTGGAGCCTCGATGTCCACCTTGGGGCCTGAAATGTCAATGTCAGCCTTGGGCAGGCTCACATCCACCTCTGGGCCCTCCCCTTTGAAGCCTGGCATGCTGAACTTGGGCATCTTCACCTTGGGCATCTTCAAGTTCCACTCTGGCCCATGGACATCCACATCTGGGGCACTGACATCTACTTTGGGGCCCTTGATATCCAGTTCAGGGCCTTTCAGATCCCCCTCCACCTTGGGAAGGGACACGTCAACATCTCCCTTGAGCTTTGGCCCCTTGAGATTTAGATCTATATCTGGCATAGAAATTTTGGGTGCCTTGAGATGCAGGTCAGGCATTTTGAACTTGGGGCCCTTCAGCTTTCCTTCTGGACCATGAATGTCAAGATCAGGTGTATCTATATCTACTTTGGGGCCTTTGATATCAATCTCAGGGCCCTTCAAGTCACCTTCCACTTTGGGCAGAGAAACATCTACATCACCCTTGACTTTGGGACCTTTAAGATGCAAGTCAAAATCAGGCATGGAGATCTTGGGGGCCTTGATGTTCATCTCAGGCATCTTGAACTTGGGGCCCTTCAGCTTTCCCTCTGGACCTTCTATGTTCACATCTGGAGCTTCAATGTCCACTTTAGGTCCAGAAATGTTAATATCAGCCTTGGGCAGATTTACATCAACATCTGGGCCTTCCCCTTTGAAGCCTGGCATGCTGAACTTGGGCATTTTCATCTTAGGCATCTTCAGGTTCCACTCTGGCCCATGGACATCCACATCAGGTGCTTCGATGTCAACTTTAGGACCTTTGATGTCCATTTCTGGAACTTTAACCTCACCTTCTATTTTTGGAACTGACACATCCACATCACCCTTAATTTTGGGGCCTTTCAGATGCAAGTCAAAATCAGGCATGGAGATCTTGGGGGCCTTGATGTTCATCTCAGGCATCTTGAACTTGGGGCCCTTCAGCTTTCCTTCTGGACCCTCAATGTTCACATCTGGAGCCTCGATGTCCACCTTGGGGCCTGAAATGTCAATGTCTGCTTTGGGCAGGCTCACATCCACCTCTGGGCCCTCCCCTTTGAAGCCTGGCATGCTGAATTTGGGCATCTTCACCTTGGGCATCTTCAAGTTCCACTCTGGCCCATGGACATCCACATCTGGGACACTGACATCTACTTTGGGGCCTTTGATGTCAAGATCAGGGCCTTTCAGATCCCCCTCCACCTTGGGAAGGGACACGTCAACATCTCCCTTCACCTTAGGACCTTTCAGATTCAAGTCAAAGTCTGGCATGGAGATCTTGGGGGCTTTGATGTGCATGTCTGGCATCTTGAACTTGGGACCCTTCAGCTTCCCTTCTGGGCCCTCAATGTCCACATCTGGAACATCAATGTCCACTTTGGGGCCTTTGATGTCAATCTCAGGGCCCTTTAAGTCACCTTCCACTTTGGGCAGAGAGACGTCCACATCACCCTTGACTTTGGGGCCTTTCAGATTCAAGTCAAAATCAGGCATGGAGATCTTGGGAGCCTTGATGTTCATCTCAGGCATCTTGAACTTGGGGCCCTTCAGCTTTCCCTCTGGGCCTTCTATGTTCACATCTGGAGCCTCAATGTCCACCTTGGGGCCTGAAATGTCAATGTCCACCTTGGGCAGGCTCACATCCACCTCTGGGCCCTCCCCTTTGAAGCCTGGCATGCTGAACTTGGGCATCTTCATCTTGGGCATCTTCACATTAAAGTCTGGCCCATGGACATCCACATCTGGAGCACTGACATCCACTTTAGGGCCCTTGATGTCGAGCTCAGGGCCTTTCAGGTCACCTTCCAAGTTTGGGCCTGCAACATCTATGTCTCCTTTAACTTTTGGGCCTTTCAGGTTTAACTCCACATCTGGCATAGAGACCTTAGGTGAAGAAATACTCAAAAAAGGCATTTTGAACTTGGGTCCTTTTACCTTTCCTTGCACCTCCACATCGGGGGCATTTATATCCACTTTGGGGCCAGTAATGTCAATATCTGGTTTTTTAAGTTTAGCATCAACCTCTGGGGTTTGAACTTTGGGGCCTGAGAAATGAAATTTGGGAAGCTTGAAGCGCGATTTCTTAGACTTCCCCTCAATGTTGATTTTAGGGGCTGCAATGTCAACTTCTGGGCCCTTTACATCTAATTTGGGACCCTTAATGTCACCTTCTAATTTGGGTGCAGAGACATCAACATCTCCTTTAAACTTGGGGCCTTTCAAATTCAGATCAATCTCTGGCATGGATATTTTGGGCATGTTTGCATGCAGGTCAGGCATCTTGAGTTTGGGACCTTTAAGTTTTCCCTCTGGGCCATGGATGTCAATATCTGGGGCATCAATGTCCAGCTTTGGACCTTTGATGTCAAGAGATGGCCCTTTCAAATCACCTTCTACTTTGGGAAGAGTCACATCAACATCCCCTTTTATTTTAGGACCCTTAAGATTAAGGTCCAAGTCTGGCATTGAGATCTTAGGAGCCTTAATATTCATTTCGGGCATTTTAAATTTAGGGCCCTTCACCTTTACATCTGGACCTTCAATGTTAACATCAGGAGCCTCAATGTCCACCTTGGGGCCTGAAATGTCAATGTCCGCCTTGGGCAGGCTCACATCCACCTCTGGGCCCTCCCCTTTGAAGCCTGGCATACTGAACTTGGGCATCTTCATCTTGGGCATTTTCAAGTTCCACTCTGGCCCATGGACATCCACATCTGGAGCATTAATGTCCAACTTGGGCGCTTTAAGGTCCACATCAGGAACCTTCATGTCACCTTCTATCTTGGGCACAGACACATCAACATCTCCCTTGATTTTGGGGCCTTTCAGATTCAAGTCAAAATCAGGCATGGAGATCTTAGGAGCCTTGATGTGCATGTCTGGCATCTTAAATTTGGGGCCCTTCAGCTTTCCCTCTGGACCCTCAATGTTCACATCTGGAGCCTCAATGTCCACCTTGGGGCCTGAAATGTCAATGTCAGCCTTGGGCAGGCTCACATCCACCTCTGGGCCCTCCCCTTTGAAGCCTGGCATGCTGAATTTGGGCATCTTCACCTTGGGCATTTTCAAGTTCCAATCCGGCCCATGGACATCCACATCTGGGACACTGACATCTACTTTGGGGCCTTTGATGTCAAGATCGGGGCCTTTCAGATCTCCCTCCACCTTGGGAAGGGACACGTCAACATCTCCCTTCACCTTAGGACCTTTCAGATGCAAGTCAAAATCAGGCATGGAGATCTTGGGGGCTTTGATGTGCATGTCTGGCATCTTGAACTTGGGACCCTTCAGCTTCCCTTCTGGGCCTTCAATGTCCACATCTGGAACATCAATGTCCACTTTGGGGCCTTTGATGTCAATCTCAGGGCCCTTTAAGTCACCTTCCACTTTGGGCAGAGAAACATCCACATCACCCTTGACTTTGGGGCCTTTCAGATGCAAGTCAAAATCAGGCATGGAGATCTTGGGAGCCTTGATGTTCATCTCAGGCATCTTGAACTTGGGGCCCTTCAGCTTTCCCTCTGGACCTTCTATGTTCACGTCTGGAGCCTCGATGTCCACCTTGGGCCCTGAAATGTCAATGTCTGCTTTGGGCAGGCTCACATCCACCTCTGGGCCCTCCCCTTTGAAGCCTGGCATGCTGAACTTGGGCATCTTTAATTTAGGCATCTTTAATTTCCCTTCAGGTCCATGAATATCAACATCAGGTGTTTCCACATCCAATTTAGGTCCCTTAATATCTAACTCTGGTCCTTTCAAATCACCTTCTATCTTTGGAAGAGATACATCTACATCTCCCTTCAATTTAGGTGCTTTCAAATGTAAATCAATGTCCGGCATAGAGACCTTGGGGGCTTTGAAGTGCATGTCAGGCATCTTAAACTTGGGGCCCTTTAGTTTCCCTTCTGGACCTTCAATGTCCACATCCGGAACATCAATGTCCACCTTGGGCCCAGAAATATCAACATCTGCCTTGGGAAGACTCACATCCACATCTGGGCCTTCTCCTTTGAAACCAGGCATGCTGAACTTGGGCATTTTCATCTTGGGCATCTTGAGATTCCACTCTGGCCCATGGACATCCACATCTGGGACACTGACATCCACTTTGGGGCCTTTGATGTCCACATCAGGAACCTTCATATCTCCTTCCATCTTGGGCACAGACATATCCACATCCCCTTTTAGTTTAGGGCCTTTCAGATGCAAGTCAAAATCAGGCATGGAGATCTTGGGGGCCTTGATGTTCATCTCGGGCATCTTGAACTTGGGGCCCTTCAGTTTCCCTTCTGGGCCTTCTATATTCACATCTGGAGCATCAATATCCACCTTGGGCCCAGAAATATTCATATCTCCTTTGGGCAGACTCACATCCACATCTGGGCCCTCCCCCTTGAACCCAGGCATGCTAAACTTTGGCATTTTCATCTTGGGCATCTTCAAGTTCCACTCTGGCCCATGGACATCCACATCGGGGGCATTAATGTCCAACTTGGGACCCTTAATGTCCATATCGGGAACCTTCATATCACCTTCTATCTTGGGCACAGACACATCCACATCCACATCTCCTTTCACTTTGGGACCTTTCAAATGGAGATTTACATCTGGCATGGAGATCTTGGGGGCCTTGAAGTGCATGTCAGGCATCTTGAACTTGGGGCCCTTTAGTTTGGCATCTGGGCACTCCAAGTCCACATCAGGCACCTCCACATCCACACTGGGACCTTTGAGATCTCCCTCCAACTTGGGCACAGACACATCCACATCTCCCTTCAACTTGGGGCCTTTCAAATGCAAGTCCACATCTGGCATGGAGATCTTGGGGGCCTTGAAGTGCATGTCAGGCATCTTGAACTTGGGGCCCTTTAGTTTGGCATCTGGGCACTCCAAGTCCACATCAGGCACCTCCACATCTACACTGGGACCTTTGAGATCTCCCTCCAACTTGGGCACAGACACATCCACATCTCCCTTCAACTTGGGGCCTTTCAAATGCAAGTCCACATCTGGCATGGAGATCTTTGGAGCCTTGAAGTGCATGTCAGGCATCTTAAATTTTGGACTTTTCCACTTGCCTTCAGGACCTTCAATATTCACATCAGGCATGTCAACATCCAATTTGGGGCCTTTAACATCCAATTCTGGACCTTCTACTTTGGGAACAGAGACATCAACATCTCCTTTGATCTTAGGGCCCTTCAAGTTGAAATCCACATCTGGCATGGAGATCTTGGGAGCCTTGAAGTGCATGTCAGGCATCTTGAACTTGGGGCCCTTCAGTTTCCCTTCAGGGCCTTCTATGTTCACATCTGGAACATCAATGTCCACCTTGGGCCCAGAAATGTCAATATCTGCTTTGGGCAAATTAACATCTACATCTGGCCCCTCTCCCTTGAACCCAGGCATGCTGAACTTGGGCATTTTCATCTTGGGCATCTTCAAGTTCCACTCTGGCCCATGGACATCCACATCGGGGGCATTAATGTCCAACTTGGGCCCCTTAATGTCCACATCAGGAACCTTCATATCACCTTCTATCTTGGGCACAGACACATCCACATCTCCCTTCACTTTGGGACCTCTCAAATGTAGGTCCACATCTGGCATGGAGATCTTGGGAGCCTTGAAGTGCATGTCAGGCATCTTGAACTTGGGGCCCTTTAATTTGGCATCTGGGCACTCCAAGTCCACATCAGGCACCTCGACATCCACACTGGGACCTTTGAGATCTCCCTCCAACTTGGGCACAGACACATCCACATCTCCCTTCAACTTGGGGCCTTTCAAATGCAAGTCCACATCTGGCATGGAGATCTTTGGAGCCTTGAAGTGCATGTCAGGCATCTTGAACTTGGGGCCCTTTAGTTTGGCATCTGGGCACTCCAAGTCCACATCAGGCACCTTGACATCCACACTGGGAGCTTTGAGATCTCCCTCCGACTTGGGCACAGACACATCTACATCCCCCTTCAATTTGGGACCTTTCAAATGCAAGTCCACATCTGGCATGGAGATCTTGGGAGCCTTGAAGTGCATGTCAGGCATCTTAAACTTGGGGCCCTTCAGTTTCCCTTCTGGACCTTCTATATTCACATCTGGAGCTTTAATGTCCACCTTGGGCCCAGAAATGTCAACATCTGCCTTGGGAAGACTCACATCCACATCTGGGCCCTCCCCCTTGAACCCAGGCATGCTGAACTTGGGCATTTTCATCTTGGGCATCTTCAAGTTCCACTCTGGCCCATGGACATCCACATCTGGAGCATTAATGTCCAACTTGGGCCCCTTAATGTCCACATCAGGAACCTTCATATCACCTTCTATCTTGGGCACAGACACATCCACATCTCCCTTCACTTTGGGACCTCTCAAATGTAGGTCCACATCTGGCATGGAGATCTTGGGAGCCTTGAAGTGCATGTCAGGCATCTTGAACTTGGGACCCTTTAGTTTGGCATCTGGGCACTCCAAGTCCACATCAGGCACCCCGACATCCACACTGGGACCTTTAAGATCTCCCTCCAACTTGGGCACAGACACATCCACATCTCCCTTCAGTTTGGGGCCTTTCAAATGCAAGTCCACATCTGGCATGGAGATCTTGGGCGCCTTGAAGTGCATGTCAGGCATCTTGAATTTAGGACCTTTTATCTTTCCTTCTGGACCTTCAAGATCAATATCACCAATGTCCATGTCTACCTGGGGGGCTTTTAGATCAACTTTAGGACCTGTCAAGTCTCCTTCTACTTTGGGGAGGGAAACATCCAAATCACCTTTTAATTTAGGCGATTTCAAATGGAGCCCAACATCAGGCATAGAGATTTTTTGTGTTTGGATATTCATGCTGGGCATCTTGAGCTTGGGGCCTTTCAGCTTTCCCTCTGGGCCTTCTATGTTCACATCTGGGGCCTCAATGTCCACCTTGGGGCCTGAGATATTGATGTCTGCCTTGGGCAGGCTCACATCAATGTCTGGACTCTCCGCCTTGAAACCTGGCATGTTGAACTTGGGCATCTTCATCTTGGGCATTTTCAGATGCCAGTCTGGTCCATGGGCATCCACATCAGGGGCACTTATGTCTACCTTAGGTCCTTTCAGTTCCACGTCTGGTACCTCCATCTCACCTTCGATCTTTGGAACTGTAATATCATAGTCTCCCTTCACCTTAGGACCTTTCAAATTCAAGCTAACATCTGGCATGGAGATCTTCTGAGGCTTTAAGTTCATTTCAGGTAGCTTGAATTTGGGACTTTTAAATTTTGCATCTGGACCTTCAATATTTACACTTGGAGCATTTATATCTACCTTGGGCCCAGAAATGTCAACATCTGCCTTGGGAAGACTCACATCCACATCTGGGCCTTCTCCTTTGAACCCAGGCATGCTGAACTTGGGCATTTTCATCTTGGGCATCTTCAGGTTCCACTCTGGCCCATGTACATCCACATCTGGGGCACTGATATCCACTTTGGGGCCTTTGATGTCCACATCAGGAATCTTCACATCACCTTCTATCTTGGGCACAGATACATCCACATCTCCTTTCAGTTTGGGGCCTTTAAGATTAAGGTCAACATCTGGCATGGAGATCTTGGGAGCCTTGAAGTGCATGTCAGGCATCTTAAACTTGGGACCCTTCAGTTTCCCTTCTGGACCTTCAATGTCCACATCTGGAACATTAATGTCCACCTTGGGCCCAGAAATATCAACATCTGCCTTGGGAAGACTCACATCCACATCTGGGCCTTCTCCTTTGAAACCAGGCATGCTGAACTTGGGCATTTTCATCTTGGGCATCTTCAGGTTCCACTCTGGCCCATGGACATCCACATCTGGGGCACTAATATCCACTTTGGGGCCTTTGATGTCCACATCAGGAACCTTCATATCACCTTCTATCTTGGGCACAGATACATCCACATCTCCTTTCAGTTTGGGGCCTTTAAGATTAAGGTCAACATCTGGCATGGAGATCTTGGGAGCCTTGAAGTGCATGTCAGGCATCTTAAACTTGGGACCCTTCAGTTTCCCTTCTGGACCTTCAATGTCCACATCTGGAACATTAATGTCCACCTTGGGCCCAGAAATATCAACATCTGCCTTGGGAAGACTCACATCCACATCTGGGCCTTCTCCTTTGAAACCAGGCATGCTGAACTTGGGCATTTTCATCTTGGGCATCTTCAGGTTCCACTCTGGCCCATGGACATCCACATCTGGGGCACTAATATCCACTTTGGGGCCTTTGATGTCCACATCAGGAACCTTCATATCACCTTCTATCTTGGGCACAGATACATCCACATCTCCTTTCAGTTTGGGGCCTTTAAGATTAAGGTCAACATCTGGCATGGAGATCTTGGGAGCCTTGAAGTGCATGTCAGGCATCTTAAACTTGGGACCCTTCAGTTTCCCTTCTGGACCTTCAATGTCCACATCTGGAACATTAATGTCCACCTTGGGCCCAGAAATATCAACATCTGCCTTGGGAAGACTCATATCCACATCTGGGCCTTCTCCTTTGAAACCAGGCATGCTGAACTTGGGCATTTTCATCTTGGGCATCTTCAGGTTCCATTCTGGCCCATGGACATCCACATCTGGGGCACTGACATCTACTTTGGGGCCTTTGATGTCCACATCAGGAACCTTCACGTCACCTTCTATCTTGGGCACAGATACATTCACATCCCCTTTCAGTTTGGGGCCTTTAAGGTTAAGGTCAACATCTGGCATGGAGATCTTGGGAGCCTTGAAGTGCATGTCAGGCATCTTAAATTTGGGACCCTTCAGTTTACCTTCTGGACCTTCAATGTCCACATCTGGAACATTAATGTCCACCTTGGGCCCAGAAATATCAACATCTGCCTTGGGAAGACTCACATCCACATCTGGGCCTTCTCCTTTGAACCCAGGCATGCTGAACTTGGGCATTTTCATCTTAGGCATCTTCAGGTTCCACTCTGGCCCATGGACATCCACATCTGGGGCACTAATATCCACTTTGGGGCCTTTGATGTCCACATCAGGAACCTTCACATCACCTTCTATCTTGGGCACAGACACATCCACCTCCCCTTTCAGTTTGGGGCCCTTAAGGTTAAGGTCAACATCTGGCATGGAGATCTTGGGAGCCTTGAAGTGCATGTCAGGCATCTTAAACTTGGGACCCTTCAGTTTCCCTTCTGGACCTTCAATGTCCACATCTGGAACATTAACATTCACCTTGGGGCCAGAAATGTCAACATCTGCCTTGGGAAGGTTCACATCCACATCTGGGCCTTCTCCTTTGAACCCAGGCATGCTGAACTTGGGCATCTTCACTTTGGGCATCTTCAGGTTCCACTCTGGCCCATGGACATCCACATCTGGGGCACTGATGTCCACCTTAGGGCCTTTCAGATCCCCTTCAAGTTTGGGAACTGAAACATCATATTCTCCCTTCAGTTTGGGGCTTTTCACGTGCAAATCCACATCTGGCATGGAGATCTTGGGGGCCTTGATGTTCATCTCAGGCATCTTAAATTTAGGGCCTTTGAATTTACCCTCAGGACCTTCAATATTCACATCTGGAACATCAATGTCCACGTTGGGCCCAGAAATGTCCACGTCTGCTTTAGGGAGGCTCACATCCACATCTGGGCCTTCTCCTTTGAACCCAGGCATACTGAACTTGGGCATCTTCACCTTGGGCATCTTTAGGTTCCACTCCGGCCCACGAAGTTCCACATCTGGAGCACTGACATCCACTTTGGCCCCTTTCAGTTCCACATCTGGAACTTTCACCTCACCTTCTACTTTGGGAGGGGTCACATCATATTCTCCCTTCACTTTGGGGCCCTTCAAATGGAAGTCTGGCATAGAAATTTTGGGAGCCTTGATGTTCATCTCAGGCATCTTAAACTTGGGGCCCTTTAATTTCCCTTCTGGACCCTCAATATTCACATCTGGAGCTTCAATGTCCACTTTGGGTCCAGAAATGTCAATGTCTGTCTTGGGCAAGTTCACGTCTACCTCAGGGCCCTCTCCTTTGAAGCCTGGCATGCTAAACTTGGGCATCTTCATCTTGGGCATCTTCAGGTGCCAGTCGGGCCCATGGACATCCACATCTGGGGCGCTGACATCCATTTTGGGGCCTTTCAGATCCCCTTCCAGCTTTGGAACAGTAACATCATATTCTCCCTTCACCTTTGTACCTTTTAGATGCAAATCTACATCTGGCATGGAGATCTTTGGGCTCTTGATGTTCACATCTGGTACTTTAATGCCAGGCCCTTTCAGTTTTCCCTCTGGACCTTCAAGGTTGACCTGTGGGCCTCCAATGTCTAAGCTAGATCCTGAAACACTGATGTCTCCCTTGGGCAGGCTCACATTGACCTCTGGCCCTTCTCCCTTGACCCCCGGCACACTGAACTTGGGCATTTTCATCTTGGGCATCTTCAGGTTCCACTCTGGCCCATGGACATCCACATCTGGGGCGCTGACATCCACTTTGGGGCCTTTGATGTCCATCTCAGGGCCCTTGATTTGCCCTTCTACCTTGGGGAAGGCAGTGTCCACCTGACCCTTTATTTTGGGCGCACCTATATTCAAGTCGACATCGGTCATGCTGATCTTGCAGGTCCCTGCTTTCCCAGATGGGCTGCCACCCTTGGACCCAGTCAGAGACCCCTCTAGGCTGGGTGCCTTAATGTCCAGCTGAGGACCTTTCACCTCCCCTTGTATTCCTGGAACTGAAACCTGTACATCCCCTTTCAGTCTGGGGGACCTGAGGCTTAGGTCCACATCCTGCATGGAGATTTTAGGTTTCTGAATGATCATCTCTGGGGTCTTGCATTTAGGGTCTTTGATTTTCCCCTCTGGCCCACTCACGGCCACCTCTGGCAGGCTGACGTTCCCGGTGATGCTGGGAAGATTCACTTCTCCCTCGGGCAGCTTTATATCCACAGCAGCTCCTTCCCCTTTGGAACCAGATACAGAAAACTTGGGGACTTTCATTTGGGGCATCTTCAGTCTTCCACCGGCCCCATGAAGATCAACGTCTGGAGCCCCAAGTTCTGCGGTGGGGCCTTTGATGCTGACGTGTCCTTTGGGTGCAGAGACATGCAGGTCCCCGGTTCCTGGAAGCTTGGCACCCTTCAGGCCTATGTCCCCCTCCAAGGATGGACCCTTCAGCTTTCCTTTGACTCCCTCAACACTGACAGATGGAGCTGTGACTTCCAGCTGAGGACCCTGGATGGTCCCGCTCACTGCCAAGCCTGAGCCGTCTCCCCCAGGTCCCACAGAGATGCCTGGTGAGCAAACCTTGCCCAGGCCTCCCTCCGGGCCCTGGACCTCGGCTCCTGCCCCTGGGAAGCCGAACTTGGGTAATTTCATGCTGGGGATGCTTATGTTCTCTACAGAGGGGCGCTGGAGATCGATGGTCCCACCTCCATGTTGAGAAGATGAACTCGCCATTCCGGGAACCTGGACTCCAGGGCCAGTGACAGCAATTCCTTTGCTTCCTAAGTCAACCGAAGCAGGGACTTTGGCATGAACAGAGATCTCTGGCTTTCCGTCCAGCTTCGGGCTCTTCCCACTCCCACCCACGCCCAAGCCTTCCATCTGGATCCCAGGAGTGGTGACCTGGATCTTGGAGTGGCCAGCAGCACCTGCTGCCCCGATCCCTGGGAGCTCCGGTCCAGTGGCTTTAAGGTCCACACTGTAGCCTGTGGTCTGAAGAGTTGCCCCTGGGCTTTGTGGCAGGCGGATCACGGTCTTCCCATGCTCAGTCTCCACGTCCACCTTGGAGATTTCCGTCAGCTCGTGCCTTGGAATCTTGATCTTGAACTCAGGGCTATTAATGTCGATCTCCCTGGCCCCCTCTCTCCCTGTCACATCCACTGTGTAGGCTGTGACCTTTCTGGTCACTGTGATGGTGCGGCTCTGGGTCTCCCCAAACTCGCTGCCTTCCACTCCGTCCTCTGACTTCAGTCGTGGCTTGATTTTCGTGGTGTAGATCCGTCGGTATTCCTCGTCATCCCCGCTCTGCAGAAAGAGACACCCCAGCAAAGGTTGCAGCTGAGCCTGACTGAGTTTGCCACCGTCCCAACCAGAGGGCAGCCAACAACCTGGTTTCCTGGCTTCCAGAAGTATGGACCCTAACGGGGCCCCATGGAGACCCTTGGAGAGATCCACAGAGGACAGAGCAGAACCCGGGGCACAGGGTACCGACGGGAAGAAATGGGAAAAGATAGGAGCACACTGGGAAGTGGCCAAAGGGGAAGAGGCTGTTGGGAGTACAGCAAAGGAAGGTAAGGATGTGTCTGAGAGAAAAGAAAATCTGTATCGTTTTCCAACCTAACCACTATCCACCACCAATCACCAATAAATGAGGACATCCTAGGCGACTGCCCCAATACGGCCAGAACCTGAGACGTCTTAGGAACCTAAATGAGAAATGAAGGAATAGATCTAGCCCAGCACCCGCCAAGAGATATTTGTTTCCTTCAGGCTAGGGGACAAGTCAGGTTTCTCTTTCCTTTTTTATGTTTTTTAGCTAAATGTTGGGTTTAAGGGGCAAGTTCAAAAGTGCCCATACATTGCTGAGGGATTGGCTGGCTGCTCATTTCTTAGCTCACTGGATGTGAACCACAAGTCTCCCCCTGCCTTCTCCTCTGGTGCACCATCCTGGCTGGGAGATGGCCCTGGTTTCTCAAAGGCTATGACCACAGAGCATAAGCTCCAGCCAGTCCATGCTGGTAAGCCTTCAAGTATGGGTCCTAAGATGACACGTTTTGTTTGTTTGTTTGTTTTGGAGTTTGGGGGGGTATTGGTTTTGGTTTGGGGGTGGCCTTTTTTGGAACCCCAGTGTTTAGCACAGAGCCTGGAAAATAGTAGGGACTTAATTAACACCTGCTGACTGACTGGCTAATTAATTTAACCCAGGTAAGCTCAGACAAACAGCTTTGGCCACAGGGGATCTCAGCTAGAGTAACTCTTAATTTTTTTAAACTCTTATCTTCCATCTTAAGATCAATGGTAAGTACTGGTTCCAAGGCAGAGGAACAGTAAGGGCTAGGCAATGGGGGTTAAGTGACTCACCCAGGGTCACCCAGCTAGGAAGTGTCTGAGGCCACATTTGACAAGAGTAACTCTTGAAGCCTGCCTAGCAAACAGAGAAGGGCTCCATCTGTGTTGGGCTAGATCTGATGAACCAAAGCTCCCTGAACTATCCAGCTAAGTGGGTCCCCAATGACACCTCATCCGTGGAACAAAGATGACCATTCGAGCTCCTCTTAGGACCCATTTGGCACCAAAAACTAAACGGCTGGCCTTTCCGTTGAAGATTCGTCAAAAGAAGCGTGAGGCTTCCAGCCACCAATCGCTCCTGAAGTGTGTGCATTTAGGAGATGTTTGTGCATGTGCATGTCGCCTCTTCTAATAGAATAAAAGCTTCTTGAGGGCAGGGACTGTTTGACTTCCGTCTAACCCAAGGTGTACGTCATGGGTGCTTAAGACATGAATAATAGCAGTAGCTTCAATGGGACACCCTTTGGGCTTAGGACAGGCCAACACAGTGGTCAGATGAGAATGGTAGGGTCAAGAAAGGAGAAGACCCAGAGAGTGAGCAGAGAGAGATGAAGAAGACAGAGGATCAGGTCCTTAGCACCCAGGGGAGCTCTAGGGTTCAGCGTTCAGAGAGATACTCACCAGCACTACCTCAGAGCACCGTCCGAAGGCGCTGTCGTGGGACCAGGACTGGCCGGGCTCTGGGGAGCGATCCCCCTTGCGGTGCAGCTTCAGGCCCACTGTGTGGTGCCCCATGGTATTCAGAAGCTGAGTCACCTCACCCGACTGCAGATTGTCAAAGTAGATGGTGGCCCCCACAATCTGGTCCCCTGGAGCAGAAACAAAACATATTAAAAATGAGGCCAAGAGATGGGAGATGGGGAGCAGCTCCCCAAGCCCAGAGCCTCTCCCTTTCTCTGATTTCCCCTAGCCTCCCCCCATTTTCCCTCCCGGCCCTTCCCCCTGCCCAGGGGCCGCAGTCTTACCCTCCTTGACCACGCCAGTGCGTGCTGCAGGGGAATTCTGCACAACTTGCTGCACAAAGACACCATCATCTGTCTGCTCAATGGTTAGGCCATGGGAACCACTGCCCTGCCAGTTGGGCAAGAGCAGCTCCCTCGTGGGTTCTTCCTCCTTCTCCATCTGTAACATCAATGAGGTGGGCACAGGGTGATCAGGGCAAAGACCAAAGGTCTTCACTGGTCAAGAGTTCCAGTTCAATTCAGCAAGCATTTATTAAGGGACAGCCAGGTGGCTCAGTGTATAGCATGCCAGTTCTGGAATTGGGAGGACCTGAGTTTTAATCAGACCTCAAGCACCTCCTAGCTGTGTGACCCTGGGAAAATCACTTAACCCCATTTGCCTAGCTTTTACCACTCTTCTGTCTTAGAATTCATCCTAAGAAAGAAGGTAAAGGTTAAAAAACCATACAGATGGTAAGTAGGCAAGACGAAATTTGAACCCAGGTCTTTGGACTCCAAATATGAGGCTCCTTTTCAGCTACTTCTGAGTTGGATCAGTAGTTGCAACTAGGGATGATGAAGAAGAGCAGTTCAAACATGAGATGCTCCAAAGATCAACAGAGCCATAAAAAGAGATGCGAGAGGTCAAGCGATAAATGTTGGTGACAAAAGATAAGCAATGAGACAAGAGACTTGGCTGGAGGGATGGAAGCTTTACATGGCATGACAGCATGACATGGGGTCTAGCTGACTGACCCGATAGGAGAAACCTCAACTGGACAGTCTAGTCTTAACTATGATATAGTAGAAAAGACACCATCACTGGAGGCCAAGGACCTGGGATCGTGTGTCAGCTTTGACACTAGCTGTGGGACACTGGGCAAATCCATTAACTTCCCTGGGCCTCAGTGTTGTCCGCTGGAAAACAGGAGAGCTGGACCACAAAGCTCCCAGGGTACCCTCTGGACTGAAATCAACAATGTCACATTCATTTCCATTAGGAGAACACATGTGGTTCCTGGCCAAGGGTCAGAAGATTATAGATTGAGTGCTAGTAGGGACTTCCTAGGCCATCTAATCTAACTCAGTCATTTCCTAGATTATGACACTGAGACCCATAAGGAGCTAGAAAGTATACACAGGACCCGTGTGCCTCCAGACCAATAAGTTCCCCTTCCCGTCCAAGGCCCCACACTCCACAAGGCCAGATCTGCACACACCACCAGCCCCTCTCTAGCTCTTTCCCACCCACCTAGCTTTACCAACCTTTTCCAGGAAACTTTTTGGAGCAAAAGCCTTGCCAGGAACCCGCCCCTCCTTCTACTTTTGCTCTTTCTCTTCACTCTCTCACTCTCTCTTCAGGAATCTCTGTCCCACCTCCTTAGCCTGTAAGAAAAATTAACAGTGAAGTTAGCACTAGTGGCAGAATAAATCAAGAAAACTAGGTTTGAACCATACCTCCTCTTCGATATTTACTGGTTGTCACTTTCCCTCTCAGAAGCCTCAGTTTCCTTGTATCTGTAAAATGGATCCCTGTATCTGTAAAATGGGAATAATACTTGTACTACCAGGTGCTTGCAAGCAAAGGGTTTTGCTGTTGCTTTTTGTTGTTGTTTCACAAACCTTAGCACGTTATAAAATGGAAGTTATTGTTTCCTAGTATCTTCTTCAAATGCCTCCAAGAAGAAAATGTCTCCAGTCAACCAAACTTTTATTAAGCATCTATCATGTGCTCGGCGTTGTGCTAGAGGCCAGGGATAGAAAAACCAAAGTGAATCCATCCCTGACATCAGGGAGCTTACATTCCAAGAAGGAAGAAGGGAGACAAACCTGTCTATATGTAAGTGAAATATATATAATTCCGTTCCTTCTAAGGTACTTTCTAGTTCTAGATATTTGATCCTATACATCACTTCGTCCTGGGTCTCCAGGAGGCTTCCTGCATTTGGCAATGAGCCACTCCCCACCCCCACCCCCATCCCAAGCAAGACGACCAAGAGTCCTAAACAAGATGAGCTGGAAACTGAAGGAAATGACACCTGAGCAAGACCCAGAGACACCTCCCAACCACCAAGGGCTATCTTTGGAAAGTCTGAGTCTGAGGCCCAGGCTTGCCACCTTGCCATTATGTGTCCTTCTGAAAGTCATAACGTCCTCATCTTTAAAGGGAAGACATTGGACTCAGAAGTCAGATTCTAGCTTTAGAGCTCAAGGGATCTCAATGGCCCTCCTTCATTTCACCAAGGGGGAAACCAAGGCCTAAAGAATGGAAGTGATTTGGCCACCATTACGCAGGTACTAGATAAGGGAGCAGGATTTGGATCCTGATCCTTGAAGGCAAAAGCAAAACTTCTCTCCATTAATCAAAAGGCAAATATTTATTGAAGCTAGTTCAAGGGTGCATCATCCTTCTTCCTCGACTTCCTCCCCCTCCTCCAGTTCAGCAACTTTAGAAGAACCAAAGGTCTTTAGGCCTTTTCCTCCTCTCTACCCACCAGTCACCAACTCCTCTGATGGTTCCGTGTCTCCTGCCAATTGCCAGCTACCACCGTGCTGGCTTCGAAAGCACCCAGGTCACATTAACTGGGTTTCACCAGTCAGTCTGGATCCCAGCAGGTACCAGGTTGTTCCAAATGAAGGATGGGCATGCCCAGGCCGTCTATGGTTGGAGATGCTTTTCATCCTCCTCTTTCTGCCCTACAGCCCCGCTAAGCTTTGTCACCCGGCTCAGAGGGCTCGTCTGTTTCCTTGCCACCCTCTTCCTCTTCGGCTGTCCTCTCCCCCAACACCCTGTCTGCCTTTACAACCTCTCCCTCTAATGCTCAACGACAAGGGTTTTTATCATTTTACGTTGTTAACTGCTATTAAATAAATGGACATTTGGGCTCAAAAGGCCAGGGGTACCCTACGTAAGAAACAGCATA